>NW_022990526.1:661084-1019223 GCF_902827175.1 Gymnodraco acuticeps
ATCACGCCTATTTTCTTCATATAAACCTATTTGGGGATTTTTTCAAAAACAATTAGTTAATGCTTAATTGATCAGGGAATGTAATCAATTATGTGTGTGAAATGTGTTTTGCAACTGTAAATCTGGATGTAGATGTTTTTTCTACGAGATTAAGAACGCAGCTTTAGCTTTGCTTTCGAAAGACAGCTTTACCTGTAATGTAAAATGGCAGTTTACTCTCTTGAAAGGTGAAAAAGTGTATTTGTAAAACCAAAATGATCAATGTATTGTCTGGAACCCAAACCACTTTGACTTGTCATCAAAAAGCCAGATAAAAAAAACTAAAAAGTGGTAATTTAAATTAAACAGAAAACTGAACGGAAGATGTACTCTTTAACATTATACATTTAATGAACGGTTAAAGTGCGTTGGCTGAATATTGCATCAGAGCATCCACATAGCAGATGGCCCATATCAGATATCTGGTGTACGTGTGTTTGTGTGTGGTTAATGTTTAGTTAATGGTTAACATAACCTCCCATGAAGCCCATCTCTCTGCTCCCCGGTGCTCGCCTGCAGCCTCACTTTGTGACGTAGGAGATGGACAGTAATGAATAGGCCCCCAGTGGAAAACACATCCTGACAACATGAATGTGCTAACGGGAAAATGATTAGCGAAAAAGGCACCGAAGGGAGATAGAGAGATTATCATGCGTGTTGTTGTAAATGTCAACATTTTCAGTGCGTTAGATATGCTATCTCCCAGTTCAAACAGGCACATCAAGGCGAGTATAACCGCAGGCTGAAATAAAGAACAGTATGACCATCACTTGGACAGTTCCCAATGACAGTTACGGCTTTATCAGTGTTGTTTGCAGTATCATTATTGACCCCAACAGAGGAAAGCAGGTTTAACATGAACATATGGAGTATTAAGACTGGGATTCGTTATCTTGCTTTAAAGAAAAACATTTCTGTGAAAACAAGAAAATACATATTAGATTTAAACTGCATATTTGTATTCTATGAACTTTGATGATCTCTGATCCAATCAACTATTTTCCCCTTTCTATGCTTTTCGTTGCTTGACACACCTATTAAACAAATAATCCTTAAAAATTGCAACTCAAATGAGTTCCAGGTATTTCTTATCTAATTTGCCTTTGATCAATGATTGTAACTCCAGTAGTCAGATGACGTGTTGTCCAAGGCTGGCTTTGTTTGGAGCATTGTCTGCTGCCAGCTGTATGCAAATAAGACTATTCAGTGAAAATCCTGTACACCTGGTGCTTCAGTTGGTGAAACTACGCTGCTATCAAGTCATCTTAGACAAAGCAATGGTTATGAGTCATGACCTCATGGCTAATGTGTTTTTGTTAACATGTCTACACTTTTTATTTATATAAGATTTATAAGACTTTCAAGACTTGTCTTACCTATTTTGGAACCCTATAACCTCCTTAAACAAACTTTAAAATAACCCAACCAAAAAGCAACCCTCCCTTGTTTGTCTGAACTGAGACTTGACAATGTTAGCAGCAGTGATGCTCCCATGAAAAACAAACTTTGTGTCTTTTTCCAGTTGCCAACCCGTACCTGCATAACGCGAGCCGAACGAACAAAACTTAATCTTCAGGTATTGTACGTGAGGCTCAACGTGAAGCAAATACGGACATGAAAAAGTCACAAAAACTACCAGTGTGTCACGATGATCCAGAGAGGTGGAAACAGCTGTCTTCATCGCTGTTGGGTAACCTTTGGAAGAACATTTGGAAGAAGTTAGAACACCAAGAAAATATTCAAATTGGTAAGAATGGAAGGAAAGTAGGAGTCAATGAAAAGCAGCCTACCTTTAGGAGAAGAAGAAGAAGAAGAAGAGCGGTGGAGGCCAAAATGCTCAAGCTTGGTCAGGTTTGGCTCACCTTTTACGCGCACTGCATGTGTGCGGTTTGTGACAGGTATACACCTTTTATACCTCTACATGTTCTCTCTCTCTCTCTCTCTCTCTCTCTCCCCCCACCCCTCATGGATGAACCAACAGAGAGGATCCTCAGGGCGCTCACGGACACCTGTCGCACGGTGCGTTGCTCTGATCCAATATTGACATAAAGGGGGAGGGGTGTGTGTGTGTGAGTGCGTGTCTGGCGCACACACACACACACACACACACACACACACACACACACACACACACACACACACACACACACACACACACACACACACACACACACACACACACACACACACACACAATCCATGTACCTACCCACCCATTGCCTCCATCTAAAACACCCTCCCTCCCCCCCCCTCCTCCTCCTCTTTGCTGGGCAACGTGTCTGACCTTTGTGCCTGCGATGATGTGTAAAAAGGCGCATTGTAACGTCGCTACCTGCCGACTCAATTCAGCGCCTGTTCATGCATTATTTCCATATCATATGCCTTGCAAATGACTCTCTGCTGATGGGTGGCTCACCTTGTCTGACAACTTTGGAAACATGGCTCCATGTGGAATCTTCCAGGTGTTGTGGAGGGGAAATGCCCAGGGTTCAAACTGCCATTTAAAGGGAGATCCACCCTAATGAGGTGAGCAGTGATGTAGCCACAAATATGTCCCCAAACAGGAAATCAGGGGATTAAAACTTTAATTAATGATGACATCAGCAATTGAGATGGATGCAGAAACAAGTCTTAAAACCTGGAAATAACTTTTACCACTTCCGGTTCCCTCGTCTCGAAGGTCAATGTTTTATGAAAGTGTTTGTGGTTAGATGTCTTAAAAAAGATCTATTGTTAAAACATAGATTAACATAAAATATGTCAGTAATTACCCCACACATGAATGTCCGAAGCTTCTATGTGTCATGAAAACGGTTGTTGCTAACAAGTGGCTAAAAGAGATAGCAAAACGTCAACACGCTCACACAGGAACGCCTTTAGTTTAGCGAAGGTAATATGCAGCCATGCAACAGTGAAGTAACCCGTTTATAGCCTAGCGTTAACTTTAACGTCTGCCGAAAAATCACAAAGTAGTGGTAATATTATCCTGCTGAATAAAACGTGGGAAGTATCATGAATGTGTGTTTGCAGGGATTACTTTCTATTTTACCAGAATCCAATCAGAAAGTCTCATTGCTTTATTGTCAAGGCACCATTTGCGATGCGTCGACACTACACCACTCGGTTGTTAAAGGCCTGTAAACCGAAAGTAATTAATTATGGATAATTCTAAATGATTTAATAGTCGGAACATTCAGTGTGCATGGATTGTTAAATCACTCAGAGAGAACAATATTGGTGATTGAAATGAACAAATATAATTAGCTAACTGATCAAAACCTCTTGCATGCAACATGAACAATGACAGCGAACCAATCAGAGCTCTTGTGACTGCTCTGCGGCTTGTATCTTTTATTTCTGCAAACTTACTTGCATGTCTTTGATTGAAGGGACAGTCTTTCAATTTGACAGATACAACCCTCCATTGACTCTTTATTGGTAGTATAAGT
Source organism: Gymnodraco acuticeps (assembly GCF_902827175.1). Lineage (NCBI taxonomy): Eukaryota > Metazoa > Chordata > Actinopteri > Perciformes > Bathydraconidae > Gymnodraco > Gymnodraco acuticeps. The sequence goes on from NW_022990526.1 coordinate 664,573, forward strand.
GCTGCTCATTGTGAAAACTGACTGGTCTTTACAAAGTCTTAAAAATGATTGTTTTACTTGAGTTTGAAAGAGACAAGCTTGTCCAATAAAGGATTGCATTATGGGAATTGTAGTTTGACTAATGAAAACGACTAACAATTCATTTCAAGTGCCGCAACATTTAGCAGGCACATTACAGAGAAGATTAAGGAACGTTTAACGTGAGGTATTATAATGCAAGATTAATAACATTTAAAAAACAGTAAACCCATTAAAAGGAAGTCTAGAATAACAATAAAAAGTATTAAGAGTATTACTACGTTGTTTAGAATTTGTCATAAGCTGAAAATGCCTCACCATTCAAGGATATCCAAATTGTGAATGAAAAACAATATACAAAAGGTAGAAAAACTGATATTAAATGTCATCTGACTTCTTCACAGAGAACATCATTATAAAAAAATCTTCATTACAAAAAATATGTATGTGTACAGCAAGGGATCCATATTAAAAAAAAACTTGGGGAAAAGGTTTTTCAACACAATGTTTATTGGAAATAGTCCGTAATACTTAAGACATTTTATTGCTTCTTTTAGTCATAATATGAAAGTACATGGAGAGAAAAAGCCAAACCAGGTATCAATGTATAAGAAACTTTAAATGTAAGCATTAAATCAAGATAACCATATCCCTGCATGTAGGCCTAATAACAGCATAACTGTCGTGGCTCTAGGACACATTTACAAAACGTTTAAATGTTTGTGTCACAAATGGAAAACAATTCTCTCTTTAATTAATAGAACTTGTTTTTTAACTTGACGGACAATAAACAATGCAGAACAACTGGGATCATTCACTCTATAACTGACATTGTATCTATTTATCAAAAAAATGGATGTCACCTCAGTAAGTTAAACAATATGGACGGCAAACATAGGACTCCATCAAATTGTCTAGAATAACTTGATCGTATTAGGCCTTCTCTCATCTTGTAATTTAAACAATCTGATAGTTCAGACGTGTATCATTGGAACAGGTCGTAAAATAAATATCAAACACTGTTCAAATGGACCGCAAGTTGTAAAAAAATAGGGTATTCCAATCAATGAGGCAAATCAACAACAAAAAAAGCCACCACCTGTGAAATTAATTAATTTAAGTGTTCAAAGCTGCAAAATCAAGTCAGGACTCTTGACATTTGAAAGATGTGACATCCATCATTCTACTGAATTGGGATCAAGTCAGTCCGTTTGCTATGAAATGAACTAACTGTTAAAATATTTGTAATACTGATACTCAGGAACTAGTTAAACATTAAAGACCCAACAAAAATTCCCTGAAATGCAACCTTAATATTATACATCCATTTAAAAGGTTTACCCACTCTAATATGTGCTTAAGATCTTGGTCTAATATTTTGGCAATTATATGAAGGGATACTCAGGAATGGCAGGTTTGTGATGAAGAAAAGCTATAGTCTTTGTCAAGGAAATGACACCTCAAATTTCAGATTTAACACAATTGCCATCAGGGAAATTGGGAGTTCAACAGCAAACAAAACAAAACAAAAAACGTACCTATTCTAAATAATGCACCTAATAATACTGAAACATTTCCCCAAATATGTTTAAACCTGCCCCGAGATTTGCAATTTATTCATAGGAAGGAATCAGAAGAACACTGGTAAAGCAGCGTAATGAAAATAGGACAGAATCAAAAGAGTGCATTAACATTAGCTCCAAAGTAAAGTGTCCAAATCCCCACAGCAGCCAGGTAAGTCCTGCAAAAGTCTACATATGTTTCTATGTATACAACTAGTGCACCCTGGTGTTCCTCGGAAATGAAAAAAAGACGGTCATCCCACAGAGATCCTTAATTGCGGCAGGTTAAGTTAAAATAAGACATATTGATGCCTCCCTAACTCCTATTGGCCGCTCTGGCCAAGTCTCTTTGTGTACGCCTGCCAGCCGCACTTCCTGTATAATTCAGCGGCTGTCCGCCTATCAGGAGCCTCCAGGATACCGCGGCCCACGATGATGACATCAGAGCCTTTGTTGCAGAGGACTTCCTCTGGCGTGGTGTACTGCTGGCCCAACCCATCACCTGTGAGAGAGGGGTGGGAGAGAAAGGGTGAGGAGGGGGGATAGAGAAAGGGGGAGGTTGTCGTTTAGTATGAGGAGGAGTATAGATGGAAATGCATAGCAATCATTTCTGGTACTATAGCTCCTCCTGGTGTTAAAGAGGAATAACTACATTGGAGGAAAAACAAGTGCTTAAAAATGCAACAGGAGAAAATACGAGCTCTTCTTAAAGTAATCGACAATTCAGTTGAGTTGTATGCAAATGTCATTTTGTAGATGAGAGGTTTGTCTTTAGCAATACACAAAATAGCTAACCGAGTAAAAAGCAAAATGAAAGTCAAAGTTACCTCCAGCCTTCATCTGCACCCCGGGGGTCATGTGGATGAACTCTGGCCTCTTTGTGATCTTAGAGCCACAGATGAAGCCAATCACAAAGTCTGAGTGGTCCTCGGCCATCTTCAGCTGTGGACACAGATAACAGATTGTAGATTAGAGAACCCTGACTGATGCCCTCTGCAATTTATAATGGCGCATTTCCACCGCAGGCCTCGCTCAACTTAGTACGGTTTTGTTAGGCCCAGCTCACTTTAATGCTGCGCTTCCATTACAGTTTAGGAACTGGGGTAGTAACTATAGTAACGCAGTGTAGGCGGAGCCGTGACGTCATCTTCAATGAGCGCCCCAGAAAAACAACAGCCGTTAGCTGTTAGCACTCAGAGCTCACAGCTCTTCATATCTGTTCAGAAACTAGACAAAGGTTAAACAAGTACAAACCACAGACTGTCTGTGTCATGGCGAATACAGTCGCTTGTATAGGCCGTTGTTGTGAGTGTGGACGGTTGGAGCATATATTGCGTTAGCAATATCTCCATTTAGAAAACTTGCATTTTAAAAGGGTTTTTCGCCTGCCGTCTGTCTGCAGACTTGTCAAAGCATTAATTCATGGTTTTTACTAACCGGTATCAGTATGTTGTTACTTCGGCATCATTTTGAAACGTGTATTACAATTAAATCACGGTCAAATATGTTCATCTTGTTGTAGTTGTAGCCCCCTTGCCAGTGATTCTCTCTCTAGTTTAGCATACTCAGCCCGACTCAGCCCTGTTTGTTGGCCCCGATAGAACCACGATTTTGTTGGGCCAGAAAAAAGGTGAAAAAGTAGCCCCCGGCCGGAACTAGGCATAGTGGAAACGCAACCAAAAGCGGGCCCGGCACGACGCGGCACGCTTAAAGGAATGCTCCACTCATTAGATAATTATTCAAAACTTCAGTATTTAGTGAAACATTATGTTTAAACCATACTCTGAAGAAATCAGCGATATTCCCCGGTAAATAATGATTTTATAGCTCTTTTTTATCAAAACCTGTATATTCCGTCAGGGCGCTGCCATTTTGGCCAGTTTCAGTAGTCACGTGGTGGTCGTGACGTCATCCATGCGTTCACTTTGTAAACACACGAAAACATGGCGGAGTATTTGAGCTCGGACTCGTCAGCCGAGGAAGAAGTTTTTAGCAATGTGAAGAGATTGGAAGGGGGAATTCAGCCATACAGGTTCGAGCCAAGTAGTCAGAACCGTCAGGAATCCAGGGACAGTGACGATGAGGATGAACAGCACGGTGATCTTGCTGGAGACGATCCCTTTACTCATGCAATTGATTTCGGGAGGCGAGTAGGAAGACCTGTACATGAATGGTGTACTTGCGATCGGTGTGTAGCCATGGACAATCCTCTTATGAACATGTTGTCATGAGCTTGAAGAGCTTGAAAATAAACTGTTCACAGACGACGTGGATTGCATATGTTTACACAGGGAATTCGACACTGTGGTGTTAGAAAAAGCTGTTTGGTTGAACCAATAAATGAAGGGTGAGTACATTTGACGGGTACAGCCCTTTCTTCTTAGCATTATATACTTTACTATTATTATTATTAATGGACATATCAACTAAAGACATGTTATTTGGTTAGGAAGTTCTGGATTAAAGATTGAATTGACGTTATCAAAGGTTTTATAATGACGTTTACATTCTAGGAGGACATTATTTTCATCCTCAATCTCATGGCAATGTTTGCACAACCTGTCATTTACAGGAGTATTTGTCTATCGACCATATTCAATAAGAAGTTTATGGTTGTTAATTCTAAAGTGTGTCAAATGGATTCTGTCTACAATTGCATGGCAAGAACATGAAGGCCAACGACAGATAATTTTCAAAACCAAAACTTTACTAAGTATAGCCATGATAAAAAAAATCAAAAAGCATATCTACAGAATGCACTCTTTATAGAACAATGTAGGCTAGGAGTCCTAACATAATAATGGTACAATGTAGTTGAATAAATTCCATAGTAGTTAATCAAATAAAGAAATCAATCTTCCCACAAGTTTCTAGGAATCAGGTGCCACAGAAACTCACAACATTTTTTTTTTTTTCAGAACGTTCAGATTGGCGGCATACAGGCAGTTCACTTGGTGGTGTCACAAAAGGCTTGGCAAAGGTGTGCGGAAAGTTATCCCCAGCTGTGTTGTCAAAGTAATACGAGAGAAATACCCAGATCCACAAGAAAACTACACTGGATTCAGAGAGGCTGATGAAACTGACAATGTGTATCCAGACTAACTTTCTACCAGATAATTCACATAGGCATCAATTTCAAAGATGTTTTCCCTCCTGGAAATCTTGGTTACACCTCCGACTCACTGGACATTTAATTAAATATATATTAATATGAAAAACAAAATGTGAAATTCATTTTTTGCCTCACTCTCAGGGAAATACTGATGAATAAGGCTGGCTTGAAGAAATTGTTCGTTTGCTGTAACCCTACCTACTCAAAATGTTAGGCAAATACAATATTTTGAGTAGACAAATAAAATAAATTCCCACAAAAAATTCAATATTTTTCCATTTTTCATGCAGATTTTATCATTTTCTAAAAGAAATAAAATAATGTACATGTACCTTAACCTACCATTTAATTGTGTCACTTTAGGGTTACAGCAAACAAATAATATTTTAAGGCCAGCCAAAGTTTTCTGTGGTTCCATTCATGAACCAGAGCCCACAAATTCATGATGTAAGCTTTCCATGACATGCATGATAAAGTTACAATAATGTGCAATCACTTTGTGATACAGAAAAGTTCAATCAAAATCTAGTCAACCCTTACATTTTTAAGACTGCCCTAAGCTATGTGTGAGAGTGGTGAACTGCAGAAAGATGTTATCCAAACATTAATGCTCAGAACTAGTCAATCTTTTCATACATGCCTTCTACCATAAAAGAATCAACCAGTTTTGATTCCTTTATGCTTCTACACAATGACATACTTTGTACTGTTAGTAGTGTCATCACAATCTTCAGTTAATGGCAGCCCCCATAGAATTGGTCAAATTAAACTAAAAATCACTTATAAAATGAGTGAAGGCTCCCTTAAGACCTAGTCTGATTTCAACATCAAAGTGGCACTGTACAATTGATTTTTCACCTAAAAATGTCTCAAAAATATTCAGAGCATGGGCATTTAGGTAGAGTTTTTTTTTCTAAAACGGGTATTCTGGAGTGTTGCATTTACGACTTCACTCTTCTCAGGTTTCTCAATATCAAACATGTTTTGATTAACTTCTGGAAGCTGAACATGAGACTTCTCCAAGCCATGGGTACGCATGAGGACCACATCCCTCATCATATCTTCACGATAGCAGTGTTCTTTTGGAACTTTTACTGCTTTTGCAACCCACTTTTTCCTGTTTGTAAAGGACTTCGGCACTACAACATCATACCTAGGCTGACCAGATTTGGTTGTAGCCTGCTGTCGACCAACACCATAGTTGTGGTAGCAGCTAGCTGTGTTCTACATGCCATGCCCTCATGAGAAAAATGCTGCCTCTTCGGAACATACTTGTTGATCAGAGAATGATAGACTTCCAGATAACCAGTATGGCAATATAAAGCACAGTACTTCAAATCAGCTATGATTTGTTTGTTTTTCACCACTTTGGTGAGAGCATCATGAGCAGGAGACCCAACTGAAAGCCATGATTTTGACCTGTCTTCTTCACCAAGTGGGGGATGCTCGCAGGAATGAAATCATTTCTTGTCATTCCACACATGGATGTTGGCTGTGTGGTAAAGAATGGAGTCCCATTTCTCTTGGAGAATCTCCACATTGCCTTGGCAGGATTCTGCACACCACCAGAAGTGGTTACTTATTGACTGTAACCAGCCAAGGAGAGGGGCAAAAGCTTTTTTAATCCCATAGGCTTTGATAATTTTCTTAATGATACTCTTGCAGAAATGCCAAAGATCAAACTGGTGAGTAATTTCAGGAAATTCCACCCTCAGTATCTTTCTAACAGTTTTGTGCCTGTCTGTGGTAAGAATGTTGATGGAGATGTTCCATTTCTTCATGTTAGAAAGACACTGTTTGAGACCCATGGGTTCCATGGCATTGGAGTTCTTCACACTGGGATCTGCCTTATTAAGCACAACAAAATCAACAATAAGACCAGTATCTTCATCCATAAGGGAATATGTCCCATACTTCGCAGAGTGACCAGGACTGTCACAACGACCATCACCAGATAAAACAATTTTGGGCTCCCTGCTCAAGCCATCAATAACACCAATCTGACATGATATCCACGTCTCATTAATAACAGGAAAGAGGTAGCGTTTCTGCAAGGCGAAGAACTGGCTTTTACAGAGGATGGGGAGTTTCAAATAATCTGAGATGTCTTGCATCCTAGCATATGTGTTACCTGAAAACAAGATAGCTGCAGACAACAGCAGGTTACCAACACCCATTCTATTGAAAGTAGGTTGTGATGACCAAGTGTAATTGCACCCAGCAGCACATTTTGTGCTTATAATAAGCCTGGACCCTGATAACATTCTCTGAAACTCCATAACTTCTGCAGCACATCCTGTTCTCTGGCATTTTCTGAACAAGTTAACAATACAAGATTCGAAGACAATGAATTGTCTTTCATCTGCAGTGTTGTCAGGTACAGTGAAAGCTTGAATGGGTTCGAAATCGGTACTAGTAGGATGTTCATCAGATGGGTCACACTCGCTGTCCGATTCACTTTCAGTTTCTGTTTGTGTAACAAAGTCCAAATCATTTGCGTCATCCTCCATCTCAAAAACAGTCATCCAGGGTAAATATCTCCTCATCTATTTGACGTTCAGCCTCTGGTGTAACGACTAGAGGACTTATGTTGCCCGGGATGGAGATCTGTAAGAATAAGAGTGAAATTAGCAAAATTGGAGGACATATTTTTTTTTGTGATACCTAATCAAATCCAATTGAATTCAAGAAACTCTTGATTGACTTTTGTTGATTATTTCATCGTAACTGACATCAACTGGTTGTGCATTGTGCAGCTTGATACACGAAGCATGTAGACCACCAGGGGTTAATCCAAATGTCCCACTCTCACTCATTTTTTTGTCACTACATGCATGTTATGTACCAGAAATTCACATGGCAGTACATACAGTACTGTTCAAAATGATTAGAACACTTGGAAAATTCATTCATAGATTATTGTTAAAGTAATTTTTCGTGAAAAACCTAAAAGATTTTTAAAATCACATTTTAAATGATATTTTAAAATTGTGATATTTTAATTTTGTCACTTACATTTTCATTTGGATATTTAGAAGTTGTAGGTAATAAAATGTAATATACTCAAGCTGCAGCCCCAAATTATGAATACTTTATGAATTTTCCAAGTGTTCTAATAATTTTGAACAGTACTGTATAGCCCAAGCCATGGTCAATTATCAAACATAGCATCAATACCTATCTTGATACACTGAAGGAGTTCAAAAGTATTGACGAAAATGTTGAACACTCCTATCAGGTTGTCATTCTGAGAAGTCCATTAAGCACGTACCTCTGCAGGACTGTTGAAAGATTGAGCTGCACTTGACACAGGAGATGGTTGTGGTTGCGTTGATGCACTTGCATCCTTCTTCGAGTTTGATAAATAGGTGTGGTCCACTGCAATGGCACGTATCATATCATCCATGTCGGTCTGCACTGACATATCTGTAAGTGCAAATAAAATAATAAATGTAATGGCACAATCTAGATACAGAGAAGATCAATGCAATATATGTAACAAGGTGCTGTCATGCGATATCATCTGCCCACCTCAATTCACCCTCCACAGGTGGACCACATCATTAAAAATATACGCATTACAGTCTACACTCCTTTAAAACATAACACTTACTTGACCAATGGAAAGGGAACAGAACAACTTCTTTGCATCTCACAATGGAGACAAATTCCTGAATCATCTATTTAGGCCTCTATATTCAGTTGTCAAGTTGGTCCACTCCAATCAAATACCATGTCAATGTTATCTTAAAAAAAATGATCACTAACATTCACTCGAGGAATGTGGGGATGGTAGTAGATAGGTCAATTATTTTAATTTTTTCAGAAAATGGTAAGTCTGCATGAAAAACAGAAAAATATTGACATTTTGGTGGAAAATTAAATTATTTGCATACTCAAAATATGTTATTTGCCACACATTCTTGGTATGTAGTGTTAGAGCATTTTTTTTTTTAAAGGCGAGTCTGACAAACCACAGCTCCAGTGTCCTTCACGGGAACGATACATTATTGATGTCATTTTTGGAGAAAATCTCCAGACTTACCATTTGTTGACACTGGATTTGCGTGCTTGCAACATTTACAATGTGCCTCTGGTGGTGCCTCTGGCATGTATGGCACTGCAGCTTGGCCCGGGTTTGACACTGTAGCAGTCGGTGCATTGTCACTTTTAGGTGTGAGCAGGGTTTCTAACAGCTGAAATGAAAAATATAAAACCTTGTAGGGATGTTGTATCCAAAATGTCTCTCATTTTTACAAGAACATACATGAATGCCGGGAGGGGGGGGGCTAAAGGCAAAATGGAAAAGGGAAGCTTGTCTCACTAGTCATCAGGCCTAAATGATGGCAATACTGACATTCCTGTCTGCTAATGTATTGTCAGGGCCCCAGCAAACATTTTAGAACATTTACTGATTTAAGCTAGAGAATTAAAGCAGTCTGGACAGTCTGAGAAACGTCGCCGGACAATTACAAACACTAGATAATTCCAAAAGATCCCCATCTACAAAACTTCAAATTCAAATATTTTATTAATTAAAAGGCCAACTACAGGCAAACAATACAATTGTGTATATCATGTACTTCCCAAATAATATAAAATAAAGTTTTCTAAAAAGGCAAACAATACAACCCCAATGTAGGCCTACTTAGTAAATAGCCTACAATGATTTTGATTACTAGATATGTATGCATGTAGTACCACCCTTGATAGCGATTCCCTCTCTAGTTTAGCATACTCAGCCTCGTTGTCCCTGGCCCTAGAACCACGATTTTATGGGGCCGGAAAAACTGGGGGAAAATACCCACTAGCCGGTACTACGCTATATGGAAAGGCCACCAAAAACTGGCCTGGCCTGGACGATAAAGGACGTTTAAACGGGGCTACCCGCTGCAATGGAAATGCGCTATAACATACCTTATTCTTACTCCGAGCACTACTTCTGGTCCTCCGTCGCTTCACACTTGCAGAGGGCGATTTCTCAACTGGCCGAACTGGTGTCCTGGTCGGTGATGACACCAGAAAGACCGATGGTACTGCATCTCCATTAAGTAATGGTTGTTCAATAAATCCCATGTTATGTTTCATCATACTCTCAGAGTAGTCGTCCGGAAACTTGAAATGTTCGCTGCATACATGCGCCTGTGGATCTTTCGGTTCGGGCCGGCCACATTTCGCTAGCCACTGCCTCCGAACGAACTTCCTACGCTTACCTTTTGGCAACAGATGGAACCGAGCATTCCGTGGATTGTTCCGCATGGTTTACGTCACGTCCGGTAAAATGGCGCCGCCCACAGTGTTGATGTTATTTCGGTAATTAATCAGTTTAAAATCACTGATAATGTCATCGGATAAAAAAAAGAAAAAAGAAAGACTGGCAGAGACTGGTCTGTTTTATCGGATGATAATTTTTTTTAAATGAGTGTCATGAGCATACCATTCCTTTAAACAGCGCCATGGTGGAAATGCACCATTAGAGTTGCAGAGACATTGCTTACCGCAGCCTGGGTGTACTCCCCAGTAGCCAGAGATCCCTGGGAGCTCATCTGTGCTATGAGCAAGCAGCCACGGCCCAGAGGCTTCCCTATAGCACCGAGGCCCTGCACCACCCCGGGGCCCGGCACCACGTGGGCATTCACTATGTGGGACCAGGACGAAATCTGGTACACACCACCTGGGGGAGAAAAAGTCACAGATTTTAGAGCTGCTAATGGTCTGGTTCCTAGCAATTTGTCAGTATTGCTTTTAAATGATGAACCTTTTAGAAAGCTCAGGTCTTCTGGTACTGCGCCTTAGTTCATAGCTAAAGAAAAATGTAGACCCGCAGAGAGGCGTCTTTTTATTATTACAGCCTATGACTGAGGAAGAGCCTCCCACAAGGTTGAGGGTGTTCATCATTTTAAGAGCCAGCTCAAGATGAATTGTCTTGCACTCTTTTATTTCTACTATGTTTCTTTTAGCATACTGTTAAAATACTTACAATAGACACAAGAAAAAAGTTATACGTTTTTCAAAAATATGCTCATTACCATCATACTGATGCTTGACTGTGTTTCCAATGTCAGCGAACTTGCGATCTTCGAAGATGAGGAAGTTGTGTTTCTCAGCCAGAGCCTGCAGTTTCTGAGTGAAACCCGCTGTGTAGTCCTGTTATTAGACAAATGAATACACATATGTTAATATAATGCAACCAGTTTAAATCTAACTCTAAATAAGTGTCTTGGTTTTTTTGTATCCCCTTTATATGTTTATATCCTTTTTTAAATCATAATTATTCGAGCTGTTTTTTATTATTATAATTATTTATTACATCTATACATCTTTAAAAAAACAAAAAAAGACGCTTTAAGATTAATGGCATGACTGTCTCTTGTTTCATTTAAACTGTAAGTGAGAAATTGTTTGTCTGCTTTTTAACAAAGTATGTTTGGACAAACTAATTTTCAGTTTATGTGTATAATAAATATTTCAGCTGTTATTATTTTCTTTTTAACTTTAAAACTAATCTGAGATTTAAGGCCTTTATTTGGTTTGTTTATAATGTTCTAAATCTCAGAATAAACCGTCAGTATTCTTCGTGTTCAGTATGGCCTGGTCTCACTGACCTTCAGGATGTCTACGTGGGTCTTCAGGATGCAGACGAGGGGGCCCAGGGAGTCGGCGAGCTGCAGGAGCTCCTCGCTGCTTGTCAGGTCTAAGGACACACACAGGTTGGAGCTCTTCTCCTCCATGATGTTCAGCAGCTTCGCCGCCAGAGGGTGGACGTCTGCAGACAATAAGGGGAGAGACTGGATGAAGAGCTTTTTATCAACATGCCATTTGCACCAAATGATGCTATCTAAATGATATGACTTGAAATGAAGAATAACAATGTAAAAAGTCCTTTAAAAAGATAATTGAAATGAATGAAAAGGCACCAAATGACGCTATCTAAATTATATGACTTGAAATGAAGAATAACAATGTAAAAAGTCCTTTAAAAAGATAATTGAAATGAATGAAAAGGCACCAAATGACGCTATCTAAATTATATGACTTGAAATGAAGAATAACAATGTAAAAAGTCCTTTAAAAAGATAATTGAAATGAATGAAAAGGCTGGAAGGGTTTTTCTTTGAAGTTGGAAGACACCTTGCAAAGAAATATTGTTAATATGCATGTTTTGTTTTGTTGATCTTTAATAGCATTTCCAGTATTGTATATTGCATGTTTTTAGTGACTGTATTACTTGTTATTTTAAATGTAAGATTTGTTTAGGTCGACGTACAACATCTGTCCAGGACTAGAGATGAAAAATAGCCTCCTTGCTACGTCTGGCACATTTACAGAAATGTTTATTAATGTGCCGTCTCCCTTTTCAATAAATAAATGCTTGAAAGCCTACATACTTGGTAGTTTGGCTCTCTCTGCGTAGCTCAGCTCCGTCGTCTGCTCCAAACACAGCTTTTTGGTCGCAGAAACTCCATTGCTGTTCTCCTTCTTGGGGCTGAAAGAGGAGAGGAAGTAGCTAATGTTAGCAGTAAGGTGTGAATTAAAAACACAACACCTATCCTCGCCATCTTAGTTTGGAAAACGTTTGGACTGTACCTGAAAGTGTTGTTGTCCAGGATGAACTCGCGGACGCTCTGTGCTGTTTTGGCGTCGATGCGCTCGGCTGCCAGCAGCACGTTGAGCAGCTTGAACATGGGGATGATGGGATGGAGCCGAATGCCCTTAGAAGCCAACATCTCCACACCGCCCTGCTCTCTGTCCATCAGCACCACGGCATCCGTCACCTAGAAGGGGGGAAAAAAGATGGTTGCTGCACTTTGTTTCATTATTACAGTACTTGATGACCTCTACAGTGATAATTCAGACAAGTCATGGTTTCTACTGTAGTTTCTGATTCTGTACCTTCAGCCCCCCTGTGTAGAGCACTTCAGCGGTCTCCTGGATGCTGCTGCCGCTGGTCACAGTGTCTTCAATAATCAGACATATATCCCCCTCCTGAAATGAGCCCTCCACCAGACGCTTGGTTCCTAGAGGGGTTACATAAGGAGCATTATTAGTCACTATTCAACCAAACTAACAGCAACTGCACAATGGCCATAATTCACTTACCTACAATCAAATCAGCCCTCAAAAAGCTTTTATTACTATTAGTCTTAGACTATAGTGCCTCTTATCTTATACACTTTTAAACAAAATTAGCAGGAATATACCGGTGTTTTTAATATGAGAAAACCTGGTTAAAAATAGGGCGTATACTGCTAATAGAATGCCAGTAGACGAGTATGCTGGCTCTTACAGCAGGTTTAGTAAACAGTTAAAGGCAGTAATGTCGGTTTTCTCTTTTTAATATATGTTACTTCATATTTTCCTATTTCAAACACTCAAAGCGGAGTTGGTAGTTGTGACAAGGCAAAGACTTAGATTTATTGATTTTGTTTCTGTTAAGTTTGAATGAAGAGTGTTTTATGAAAATAGGCAAGTTAAAGTGAACAATTCTGTCAATATGCTAACATTAGTTAAATGTGTTGTACATTTCTAAATTATAATTACTTGCCAAATCCCTGTTGTTTTAATCTATAGTGTATTCCCTTTAACTTTGTCAGACAAAGGGGCCCAGGAAAAGGACCGAATTGGCATGTCTGCATGTGTCGTGTTTTCATTACTGCCAAACGTGGCTAGAGTCGATAAATACCCATGACCCATAGTAATTTGTCCCAGGAATGAATGCCAATTGTAACCTTCCCACTCAGAACAAAAGACAGCGGTTAGTGGGTGCTAATGCCTTTTTTGTCAGGTAACAAATGGGCTTCAGGGATGTAACATCTATGTTTCGCTTTGTGAATCTCCGAATGGTATCACGGTACCATAAAGGACAAACACATCCCAATATGGATCCTTTTATACATAAAGAGCAAGTCGCTGTGATTTTAAATAACCGTCATTTTTATACATGTTACTATCCAGATTGTCAAAATAGGACGATTCTGATTAGACAAAATACGTGAATACTCCTAAATGTTACAAAAAAAGCTTGTTACTAACTAAGCTTGTCACTAACCATAGTCCTTGGCCTCCTTTCGCCTGATGAGCATAGGCAGTTCATGTCTGGAACAGATGATTGTGGCCATAGGCAGGGCTGTGTATGGGACCCCGCACACCGAGTCAAACTGAAGCCCCTCTTCTTGCACTCGCTCGTAGATGAGACTTGAAACCTGCAAACAAACAAGGAATCAAGAGTCAGACCATACTACTGCAGTCTTGAGGTAAGGGCTACACAACAATGAAGTCACATGGAATTCTACAACATCTAATAAACTTAAATGTTTCCCCACCACAGTTTAAAATGTGACACCTGATATACTGTGTGATAATGTGGTAACTATAAAAATGGCTTATGAATATTTGGAGTGCATTTTAGAGGTAATACATTTCCAAACAATTGCTCTTTGGTGGAACCTTGTAATGACTACTACGTTAAATGAACATGATGAAATAGCCAAGTACTGCCATTAACAAATATCCAATTTTTCTGATAGCGTCATAGAATAGTTTATTCAACTTCTGGATCATTTGAGTCTTTAGTTACTGTTTTTGTGGTAGAGTTAACTATAATAAAGACCATATTCACAGAAGGGGAAGCCCATATGAATATACAATCAAATTAGGCATAGGTTTCAACTTGCATAAACGGTATTGTTCTAAAATAAAGAAAAACGGAGGTCTTTTATCGTGATTGTTGGACTTTTAGGCTGTCGATACACACATTACCACATCGTTAACACCTCACTTCAACACGCCTGAGGAGACGTACATTTTAGCGTCATTATAACAACCTTTTGTATTTGGATAATGTAGCTTTGTGCTGTTTGTTCGTTTCTAAGGTTATCATATGCTGTGCGGGAGCGAGGACATGCAACACGTGTTTACCTGGTTCATGAGCTTGGGGTGGGACACGAGCACCCTGAGGTCAATATAAATGGGTGTCATCATGCCGCTCTTCAGCTTGTACTCCCCGAACTTCACCGCGTCCACATCGTGGAGCTTCAGAATTAAACTGTCGATATATGCGTTTTCCATCTTGTCTGTATTTAGGAGATATAGCAGCAGGACTTCTGTCTCACTTATATTCTACTCCACTGTCTGTTTCCCCAGTAGCATGCCACTTCCGCTCTGACGGTTTTTTCAAAATAAGAGCGCTATCGGCTATAATAATAATACATTTATTTTGGGGGGCGCCTTTCATAACACCCAAGGACACCTTACAGCAGGGGTAGGCAAGTAAGTTTGGCCTCGGGCCAATTTTTTGCTGAGCCACAAGATGGCGGGCCAGAACATAATCAAAGCCTAGTTCAAGGAATTGATTTTGGTAAGAGGGCGCAGCGCCCCTATTCCCCGGTTCAGAAAAAAAACTCTGATATCGCTGATAACCTTCCCCATCAACACTCTGATGCGCAGTCAGATCCGCTGATTGGTTCACTGATGATATAGGCGCCCAATCCAGAGCCTCTGGCTAGACCCGCCCAAAGGGAGGCTCGTCCTCTCTAGCCCCATTTCAGTCCCAAAGCCAGGGCTATTATCTGTATTTTAACACTTATCTTTTAAATTGAGGTGTATTTATTGTTCTTTTCAAAGTAAATTTTTCTCTGAAATGTTAGGGAGGATGGTCCTCCCTTTCCTCAATGGACGAGCCTCCACTGAGTAAAGTAGAGTTATTAACTCGGTAGCAGTGTTATTTAACATACTTTTATTCTGATAAGTATTGTCAAGTTCTCTGGGTTTTTGGCATTTATTTGAGTGTTTGCCCACATTTAAGAGGCTTGAGGGACAACTGGAATCCTTTTTCCTTTTCTTTATTTCAACTTTTCAAGGACACATTAGGATTCTTTCAGGTTGAAAACCTTTAAAAAATATCAAAGGACAAAATAAATCAATTACAGCATGTTTTGCTTTGCAATTTAATATAGGCTCTTATAACCTAAATTAATCAGTAACCAAGTATTTTACTCAAACTCAATGTATTTAATAGTTAAATAAGTACTTTAATTGACCTGGTTCCCCACAACCACACATTTGCCATATGTGACCCGCTCTATCGAAATCAGTCGGAAGTCGCAACGGCTCATTTCAAAATAAACGTGGATTTGCGTAAAAAACTAGTTTTTCAGGGTTTGAGTGTTTCGTTTGATTTTAAATAAACAAAGTCTTGGCTTTCAGAATATGGAACTTGTATTTCCAAAATCACACGATAAATACATGTTTGATGAAGCTTGTAAAGGGAAGATGACAGCTCTCCCTCGCCACTCTGCTCTTCCACAGCGCCGCTTCCCCTCCCTCCGCTGACATTATGAATGTATGTCGGGACATCATTTATTTTACCGGACAAATTTGAAACTTACCGGTCATGTTTCAATAATAATAATAAGAATGGTGTAGCAGAGTTTCCGTTAGCAGGTAATCACCGGACTATGACAGGATATGCTGATGTTTAAAACTCAGTTAATGGGAGTCATTTTTATATTGCTTCAGTTTATAATCGTTACAGATCGAAAAGTTCAGATTCATTTTTCAATAAATGATTCCACAAACAACAAACAACATAATTATTACATTCAAACAAACTACTTGTAGTAGATGAAGTACATTATTCAAAAGTTTACATTAACTTTGGATAATAACACGGGAGAAACGGATCCTCTCTTTTCCCCTCTCCCTCCCTCTCTCTCCTGACAGCCCGTCAGTTTCTCATGCAGCGCGCTAAACAGTGGGCGGGGCTTCAGGTGATTATGCAGCAGCTGATCTGATCTCTCTCTCGGGTCCGGTTATACTTCACTCGCGTTTATATCCATATCGATCAGATCCAGCTCTGCTGATCGGCCTTCATAGAGAGCACCGATCAAACTATTAAGAGTGAATATCGGCCGATAATGACCGGCGGCCGATCGATCGGCGCAGCCCTAATTATTACCAGACATTTTGACCAGCAGGTTTAGAATTTACCGGGTTTTAATTAATTTTACCAGATAAAAACCGGTGATTACCGGCTAACGGAAACCCTAATGTGCGACTCTCGGTCCTATGTTGTTAAAAAAAAAAAAAAATCTCAAAATAATATTTTATTTTTGATTCTCAAAATTACGGGCCAAATATTATTGCTGGCGGGCCAACAATGGCCTGCGGGCCGCCTGTTGCCGACCCATGCCTTACAGGGTTACAGATTTACAATTTTACCTTACAAATTAAAACAGTATCAGCCGGGGTAAGACAAGACAAACAACAGGAAATTGACTACAAAAGGACACAAAAGCGTGATCTTAGCGTTATATTTGACACCTTTTAGCTCAAAATAAGCACAATTCTACAAGAACTATAGTCAAGTACGTTAACAGTCTATTTAAAAGGAAGTCCTCCAGTTGTTGAAAGAAATGTAACACCTAATCAGATTAATAAAACATGAATTCTATGAAGAATGTGTTATTGAAGCCGTAAAATAAAAAAATAAAAGCGGTTGGTGTAATAACAAACACAATATTTGTGTGCTTTAGTTAAAAGTTGTTCAAGAACAATTTCATGTAATTTTGTTCTGAAGGGAGAACCGATTGACCGGAAATCTCTGTAATAGAGTGGCGAAGTCCCTCCCCTTCCGGTGGACCTCCATGGGACCTTATTTCGAAAAAATTATGTATTGAAGTCAATGGAGAGAGCAAGATTATCTTTCGATTCCGTTTGAATTGTGCCACGAAGTACACATATGATGTTTGTCAATTTCAAAGATAATTTTGCAAGTCAAAAAAATAATAATGTGTCGTAAAACTGTGAAGTAACACATTTGTTTGTGTGAAACGCTCAATGAACTACATCTCTGGCTTCCCACAACAACACACGTCACCAAGATGGCCGTCACTACCGTCTTGTCAACAAAACGATTGACTACCCTCACTATCACCACAATTGATTAATTGATTGAAAAGTGTATTAACAGCTTGTATATTGGGTACAGTACAGTACAGCTCAAAACATACAATTGTTAAGGGGATGCAGACCAGAGAAAGACTTTCGTCTTGTTTACATCAGGGTCCCCCATTTCCAATTCATCATGTCATTTAAGACATATAAGACATATTTGACATACAGATGGCTTATTTACAATTTACATACAGGTGGTTTTTTTACATACAGATTGCTTGTTTACAATTTTCATTTTAGATTTCGTTCCAATACATCCTAACCGGACATTTAAGACATACCAAGTCTACAGATATACAGTTAGTAACAGTCTAAAATGCGAGTATATACATAGATGGGGGGGGGGAAGCTGTCCATTGAACGACAGGTTGAGATTTGTACCATTACCGGGGCCAGTTTTGCAATGCTCTCCCCCGAAGGTGCTCTTTAAGAGAGGTTTTGAAGGTAAGTATAGTTTTACTTTCCTTTACAGTTGTGGGAAGAGCGTTCCACCTTGATGTGGCATAATTGCGAAACGTGTATTCCCCCTTTTTTGTGCCAAATCTGGGTTTCACATGATTTGTGGAGCTCCCTCTGGTGTTATGATCATGGTATTCCTTGACCTTTGGGAAGAATTTTGACATGTACATGGGTACCATAGAGGTGTAGTGGATCTTGTAGACCAGGCCCATTGCAAGTAGCTGTACTCTGTCGTCTACTCTAAGCCATCCTAGGTTGTCAAAGTGGGCAGAGGTGAGGTGGGTTCTAGATGAAAGGTCAAGCAGTAGTCTGACCAGTTTATTTTGCGATGTTTGAAGTTTTATTTTTAGCGCCTTGGAGGTGCTATGGTACCATGACGTGCAAGCATAGTCATAGTACCCTTGAATGAGTGCTCCTGCCAGAGTTTTCAGGGTGTTTTTGTTTACCAGAGAGGAGATCCGGTATAGGAATCTAGTTCTTTGATTGACTTTTTTTATTACATTGGA
Organism: Gymnodraco acuticeps; assembly: GCF_902827175.1. Taxonomy (NCBI): domain Eukaryota; kingdom Metazoa; phylum Chordata; class Actinopteri; order Perciformes; family Bathydraconidae; genus Gymnodraco; species Gymnodraco acuticeps. Next base: position 683,184 of record NW_022990526.1, read on the forward strand.
TGCCATTTTGTCACAGGAGAGGTTTGCCTCAAGAATAGATCCTAGGTATGTAATTTCCTTCTTACTTGTGACAATAATGTCACCCACTGCAACTGAGAAGTCGTCGGATTTGCTGAGATTATGTTTCGAACCGAAGAGAATGGACTCTGTTTTACCCAGGTGTAATGATAATTTATTATCGGCGAGCCAGGTGCAGATTCTGCCGAGCTCGGAGCTGAGGGTTTTTTCAACCTGCAACCCGTTCCTGTCAGAGACAAGCAGGGCTGAGTCGTCCGCGAACAGGAACAAGTTGCAGTCACATGCTGATGACATGTCATTTACATAAATTAGGAACAGTAACGGACCTAATATGCTTCCTAGTGGAACACCACAGCTCACTGGGAGGGGGGGGGGGACAGAGTACCGTTTACCTCCACCATCTGTTCTCTCCCCTCCAGGTAGGATTGCATCCAGCTCACCGATAGTTTATCAAAACCAATTGCTTTTAGCTTGTCAATCAGAATGGGGTGATTGACAGTGTCGAAAGCCTTTTGTAGGTCCAGCATCACCATGCCGCAGTACTTGCCCTCGTCCACCTCTTGTTTGATGTGGTCGCTCAAATAAAGAAGGCATGTGTCAGTGGAGTGGGATGTTCTAAAGCCAGATTGAAATTCATAGATTAGTTTCTTTTCCGCTAGGTACTTTTCGACTTGTTCATATACTATTTTTTCCATGACTTTCGAGATGGAGGTAAGTATAGAAATAGGGCGGTAGTTGCCTGGGTCCAATTTGCTGCCCTTTTTGTGCAGGGGGGTTACTCTTGCAATTTTGAAGTCTTTGGGTACTTTTCCCTGTTTTATGGAGAGGTTAATTATGTGAGCTTTGACTGGTGAGATGGCGGTTGCTGTGTCTCTGAGGAATTTGGAGGGGATATTGTCGTGGCCAGTGGCCTTGTTAGGTTGGAGGGCGCTCAGTTTAATGAGTACCTCTGCTGTTGTTACCCTTGCTAGACTGAAATCATCTTTGCGTACCCCTAGGTTTTTGTAGTAGGTCATGATGTGATCTACTCCAAAAAGCCCTGAGTGGGAGGGTAATTTATTTACAAGAGTTGTGGCTATGTTTGTGTTAAAAATGTTCAAGTACTTGGCCACATCCAGTTTGTCTGTGATGAGCCTGTTATCTGTTTTTATGTTTAAGTTAGAAAATCTCGTTTTGAGTTTTTTACTGCAGCCAAGCTGGTTATTGAGTAATTTCCAAAGTTCACGGGGTTTATTTTTGTTTTCCTCAGTTTTGACATTGATGAAATTCTTTTTGGCAGTTTTGATCATGGAGCTTACGTCATTTCTTAGTCTGTTTCTTTCAATTTTGAGTTCAGTCACGTGGGCCTGGAGTTCACTGCTCGTGCTTTTGGAAAGCATTGACTGACTTTTATGAAACTCAGAGCATTTTTTGTCTCTGGTTTTCATGGCAGCGCGATTTTTTTACCCTGGTTGTTCTTAGGGGGGCCAAATCATTGAGTATTGCAGATAATTTGTTTTTGAAACCAAGCCATGTTTCTTCAACTTGTGTACCACTGAGCTCATCTGACCAGTCCAGGCTCTCCAGTTCTAGGTTAAAGGCCTCGCTAGAGTAGTTTTTGAGGTCTCTAGATATGACTGTTTTGTGACAGCCGGCCCTTTGTTTTAGCTTTTGCGGGTACAGAATATCATATAATGATCACTTAACCCGCATGCTATAACCCCTTTACTGGAGATCCTGGACTTGTCAGAGGTCAGAATGAGATCAATGGTAGTTTGTGTTGTTTCACATACCCGGGTGGGTTGGGTGATTAGCTGGCTGAAGCCGTGCAGATCACAAATCCTACTGAAGGACTTGAAGACGGACGTGTCTTTACGTTGCATATCCGTGTTCCAGTCTCCAATAATAATTGTCTCTACATCCCCCACATCAGCCAAACACCCATCTAATGTATGATAAAAGTCACTCTGTTCCGGTGGTCTATAGATTGTCCCGACTATTACAGATTTAGCATTGTCAAAAATAATTTCAACCCACAGATTCAATATTTTCATGATGCAGGTCAGTACGGTTTTTGAAATTGGTGTCTTTATGTATGTACATGCAGACACCACCTCCATTCACATTCCTGTCCCTTCTCACTACAAGATAATCTTCAATTTCAATCTCTGAATCTGTAATGGAATTGTCCAATTTGGTCTTAGAAAAGCATAATATGCTTGCCTTACCGTTCATGAATAGCTGCCTGAGTTCAGCCAGTTTGTGTCTCAGGCTGTTAGTGTTCAGATGAAAAATATGTGGTCCATTTTTGTTGCTTAAATGCACAATGTCGTCAGCTTGCAGATATTTGTCTTTGTCCGTTACAGCAACCGGCTTGTCGTGGTGGTGGTGGTGGTGGTGGTGGTGGTGGGGGGAGGGAGGCTCCGTTGTAGCTTTAGCCGTTGATATGCTAGCAGGGTGGCTAACAACATGGCGGATATTTGTTCCCTCGGATCTCGGTTCTCTTCCTCTCGTCACTGCCTCATGCGTGTCTGTCTGCCGAGGCGTCCCCGGGGGAATCTCGAAGTCTCCGTTTATTCCTTGGTCTCCGCTGTCTCCACGGTCTCTGTTGTCGTCGCGTAGTTGTTGTTGCAGCGGAAGAGATGCTAGTTCTGATGCTAATTGAGATGCTAGCTGCTCGAGCCTGCAGGACTGGCTTCTTGTCTGCACCGGGCCCGGATTCAGATGGATGTCTCCCGCTAACAATAAGACCAAGACGATCATACTTCTTCGGTCTAGTTTGCCTGACGGGGGTAAGTACTTTCGCGTCGGGTTTGCAGTTAATAATGCATGAATGCTTGCACTTCCAAAAGCGAGGTGTTTCCTTTCCCAGCCGTTGAGAAGGTAAAAGTCATTGTGGTTCATTTTATCCCCGCTTTCATTACTCTCCTTCTCTAAGTGATGTTGTCTCATTGATAAATTGAGGTAGGAGTCCATAATCCATATTGTCAGGAGGATGAAATATGTAAAAAATCGTGAGGAATAACCGCCAAAGCGGGAGCTCTCGAAAATGCGACCACTCATAGTGAAACCGGATGTGCATGAATGAAACACGTCCAGAAGAATGTCATGCTGCCTGCCTGCCTTCCTTTGATTCTCTCTGAACTGCCTGGTCTTTTTAATGTTTAATGTCAACCATTTGTGCAGATAGCATGAAGTACAAAAGATCGGCGATCGCCGATGCTAGCGTTAGCATTTCTCCCCCGGGCTTAAATTGTGTATTATAGAATGATCACACCGGTGACAGTACTCTTCAAAGGGTTCACGAAATATGACTACTACTCTTACTGTTTAACATTTTGGATTACTTAATGTTACTTCATATTAAGGCTAATAAAAATGACAAGGCTGTAATGCTAACTAACATGTTAGCTACTAGCTAGGTAGCTAACTTGATCCAGCCACTCCTGGGGGGTATACTACGAAGCAGGATTTTCGCTTAGCCGGCTAACTTCAGGGAAAACTCGGGGTTTCCGGTCCTACGAAGCTGGTTCTATTTTTAGCAGGCTAGATCTCCATGGTAACTTATGCTGTGCGGCTAACCAGGGGGGTATACTACGAATCTAGTTCAACCTATCCTGGATATGTGTTTGAGTTATCCGGTTGACTTAATCGAAAACAAAGCCGCTCTCGCTAAACTATCCTATCAACTCGTTCGCTCAAGCCAGCCGTGTCCTATCTAGTTAGGTGCGCGTTCACAAAGTTGAAGAAGAACGAACAAGACCCATTGCTGGTATGAATCGTATGATAACAACCTGGTACTAAGCACACAGGCATCTTGTTAAAGTTATCTTATTTTAGCCAGCGCCATATAGATAGATGATATCTATATGGCGCTGATCTTAGCTCTAGTCTCAAGTACCGCAGTCTCTTCTCCTAAGTCCTTTTGAATTCTCCTATCCACTATCCCTTAACCCCGTGACGTTTCACTCAGAGGTCAAGGAATAGGAGATAGGGTTAGAATTTAGGAGCTGATTTTTGGATTATCGGAACGCAACCCTGCTCATTTTCCGAAATAAGGTCCCATGGACCGGAAGTAGATGGGCGTGACTTCGCCACCGTGGGGTTCTTTCTTTTCCGAATAAAAGCGCACCCCTTCAACGCATAGATGTATAATAACAACAACGTCTTATGTTTATTGTTTTACTCGGAAACGGACTGAAATATTTTATTTATACATAATATAAACGAAATAATCATTTTATTACGTCCTAAATCAAGCCCTGGTCCAAAAGCCTTAATATTAGTTTACCATACATTACCTGAAAACTACACATATTCCCTGAACAAAAAACACAGACAAGATTTGGCTTGGGTTTTTTTCAGTTTATTAAAAAGATTCAGTCCACAGTAGTTCAGATTTTGGCACCAACAATATAAAAACAAGTTAAACAAAAATAAAGTGTACACCCTAAAAAAGCATTGAACAAAATGCCTGAATAAAAGGGATAAATAAAAGAATGAATTAAAAATAAACAAGAAATACAAACATTTATGTAATTAAAATGCATTTCACTTGGAAATAATGGTGAATTTTACAATATTGTTTTTGAAATTACAGTTTCACTTTTGGTCAGTCAGCTTTTGCTTCATTGATTTTATGGGTGCTACACCTTATGTACTTTCAAAATACCCACATCATGAATCACAGAATCACATCTAAATGGTGTGACTTCTCTGTGCTGTAATAATGGCAATGCAACGATTTGTTTCTAATACTAACTCAAAAGTAACAGTGCTTATCTCAGGCTTGTTGTTATGAATTTCTTGTTTTGTAAAAATAACTCAATGGGAATCAATGTATGGCTTTGGAAATCCTTTGCAATAAACCCACACTGCTGATTTGGAAATGTGTTTACCTAATATCTTAACATTTCCTGAACATACAATAGTCATAGTGAGTCTCAAATGCATCATAAAAGCAACAGATGTGGCTACAGTTATTACCAGAGATCCTAATTCCATAAAACCAGGCACATTGTGTTTTCTCTTAATCAAAAGGGAAACTAATGGTCATGGAATGTTTTGAAATACTGACATTTTTCCAAAAGCAACATTTAATTGGGATGGGGTAGGCAGGTTAGGGGTGATAAAGCAGCAGGTGTTGTGCTCTAGCAAAGTGAGGAAGAAATTTGATTAGATAACGAAATTCTTGATTCTGCTGAAGAAGTTAAAAACCAACATGAAAAGTTGGACGGATCTTTGAAAAGGCACAGAGGGTGGTGTAGTAAAGTCTTTTAAAAAGGCACTCAAATTTGGTGCGGGGGAAACCTTTAAGGTACAGATCAGATGGAAATGTCTTCTTCAAATGAAAACAGGTGGAGGCTTCCTTCTTGAAATGGTAGTGACGCTGTAAGGGGTCTCACTTCCTCATCCTCCTTTTTTCATGCTCGCCTCTTCTCTAATCTGAGGGGGGGTTGGCGTCAGCGTACAGCTCTGGCCTCAAACATTCAATCGGACAATGGATGTTCTGGAGAGCAGAGAAGGGCAGGACAAAAACAGAAGAAATGTTGTAATTTATTAGCTTTGACTGGATTTATAGCAACAAATAAGTGATTACCAAAACTATGCTGCATTTAATACTATACAGAATTGTGGGTAATTATTGGAAATTAATTGAAAAAGAGTACTGTGCGACAACTTTATTTAACTTATGTTCTTCTACCAGTTTTTCTTGAATTTAATTGATCACTGGAAGTTGATGAAACAAAGTCTTATTCAACTCAAGTGTGAAGAGGAAGCAGTATTTCTTAATATCATTAGCAAATTATTAATAGTATTGTATTGATTTGTTTTATTCAGAGCAGAAAATCAGTATCAAAACTTATAGGGAGACACTCACCAGTTTGCGTAGAGCGTTTTCTCTGTAGCGGTCGAAAACATCCGTATTAACAGGTTGAAGGAGGCCAGCGTCCACATCAGTGTGTGTTCCCGGCCTTCTGCAGTTCTCACAGCGCCAGCCCTGAAGAGATGGAGGGAGAGGTTTATTCAAATGCACTAACACATCATTTAGGGCATTGTGTTTTCCGTAAAGCACACAGATGCAATGTTACACACCTGTTGTCCTCCGTAGCAGGTGCAGGTACAGATGGCGTTCAGGTATTCCTTCTGCCACTGGTTTCCTACATGGTACATTTTCCCATCGTCATAACATGTCGACTCATCTGGAATGTAAAAGATTGTAAAAGTTAAAAAAGTGTGAATAATTTCCAATATTACATTACATGTTACTTGTTAGACGCTTTTATCCAAAGCGACTTACATACTCAATACTGTGGGCAATCCCCCACAAGAGCAATTTGGGGTGAAGAGTCTTGCCCAGGGACACAACGACATGCTGACTGCAGTAGGGTTTGAACCTGTGACCCCCTGATCCGAACAAAACGCTCAACCCACTGCACCACACGCCTCCAATATATTTCATATCAGAAATAAATGGCAATTGAATATCCATGAGGAATGAGTGTCAGAATCCAAAGATTGAAGAAAAAATATACTACATTTTACCACAATACCAGGAGCCTACTGACGTCTCAATGACTTTTAGTCATAGACTATAAATAGGAAGTGGAGGTAGTCACTGTGACGTCACGTATTGGTAGGTGGAGATATTGTCTTGAAGCCTCACTTTGGAATCTTTGATGTCACCATTTTAATCACAAGCGACCATAGAGGACGGAGCTAGAGAGGGATACGCATTGCTAAAGCTCTATCCTAAATGACAACGTGGCAACATAACATCTCAAGTTAACCTCACTGTAGAGCATCAGCATACCCTGATTCATCAGCTATTTTACTTTAAATTGGACCATGATTTGCAAAATAATCATAGTGCTGTATTGTAGAACAGTTAAAACCAGTGAGTGAGGCCATAAACTCTTTAGGGAAATCTTTACTTAGTAATAAATCAAGTGAAAAGTGGGGTCAACTTTCTCATAGACTTCTATTCAATCTTATATTTGCAGTGGAGTTGCTATCTGCTGGCCATTAGAAGTACTGCAGGTTAAAGGCACTTCTGCATTGGTTTCACTTTTCAGACTTGAAGGCTACGTCCACTTCTTTTATACAGTCCAAGGTCTACTTGAGGCCATCTTTACTTACGGGGTTCACATTTGAATTCTCCTTTGCCATTGCCCAGACAGGTGCAGCTCATCATGTGACCATTCTCAGCCTGGCGGTCCCACTTCTCGCCGATGCGGTAGTTGTTATTGTTGTCGTGACACCACTCTGAAAGAAAGAAGTAGTGACAAAGAACGATAGAAAAGATAAAGGGAGCGAGAAGCAAGGGAAGGAGAACAGAGATAGATCCAGATGCCGGAGCAGAATGAGAGCATGGAGGAAGGAGCATGAAGTGGATATGTGAGAGAAGTTCATTAGTTAGTGTCGAGAGCCGCTTAACAAAAAATGTATTTCATACTGCAGATATAGATTCATACTGCAGATATAGATTCATATTGCAGATATAGATTCATACTGCAGATATAGATTCATACTGCAGATATAGATTCGCAGCATTTACAAAAAACAATTCACACAATTAAATTCACTGAGAAACAAGCATGGAAAACAATCAACGCAGTTCATGTGTATTTCAAACAACAGGTGATGATATTATTACAAATTCACAGAGGCTTAGACCCATTGGGTCACCGGGGACTCACGCATACAGACAGTGAAATGACTTTGAACCTTCGGTGAATTAATGGTGATCTCAGTTTCTGGTATTGTCATGTTAGTTGTATGGACCATACAAAAAACCTGAGACCGACGCTGGCCAGTTAGCTTAGCTTTCTGCTCTCTGTGATGTTTTCACAGTCTACAGAGGCAGAGCAGAGAGTCTAACATGGGCAGACCATAGACAGACTCATACAATGTAAAGACATGATCATCTTTATGAAGTTATGTATGAAAACATTTCTGAAATGATGCAACGCTATACGAAATGATAGTTTGCTAGTTACCATTGTTAAGGCTGCCCATGCCATCATTTTATTAATGCATGTTGATGCACATAGAACTGTAACATTCTATTGCTTTTAAATCATAGCTAAGGAATTTATAAAACATAAATTGTATTGATTGGTGTTCCATATCTCCAACAAATCTTTTGTTCCTCTTATAAATTCCTCTTGAGAAAATCACCTAGAATTATTTGGTTTGTAATTCCCTAGTGTTTTCAAAGCATGCTGGGATTATTTGGTTAATAAGCCACTCACTGGATGAATCACATCTAAAGTGGCCGCTGCCCAGCCCAATGCAGCGGCACCACAGCTTGAAGCCCGTCTCAGACATACGCTCCCACTCTGAGTCCACCTCGTGGTAGGTCTGTGTGAATATGTCGTAACACACGTCCCGGTTGGTGGCGACGGGGATGTCACCTGGAACTAAGAGTTGGAAGAAACAAATGTGGTTAGAAGAAAGCCAAATGATGTGGTATATGATAGATAATACACACAGGCACATAATAATAATAATAATAATAATAATAATAATAATAATAATAATAATAATGGACAACAACGGGCAGCAAATAAGAGGTGAAGAAAGGACCTTGGACCTTATTTAGATTGTATTTAATTCCCTTGCATTTTTTGTTTTAATGCTGTTATTGGTGTTATCATATTTTGATATACTAGAATAACTGGTCTTTTTGAGTATTTGTGTGATATATTTGTGTAGATATTTGTATGACCTCTAAGACAATACACAAGAAGGATTATACACAATGTGCTTGAGTGTGGTGCAAGAGAATCTTTATTTTTAGTGTGGACTACTGTACCAGCATTGCCAACCGTAACGACTTCCTCCAAAACCTTCTCCTTAGCCCCGCCCCTCATGGCCTCTACAAGGACATTATAGGATGCTCCAGATGTCAATCCAATCAGAGTGGCGCTGTTTGAGGTGCCAGGAAGACGCATCTATAGGGGGACAGAGAAAGTTAATAAGTACTCCTTACTTTTCCTGCAGTAAGTGTGTGTGTGTGACTATATGTGTGTTTACCTGGAATGCTCCTTCCTCCGTGTGTGTGATAGGATTACAAGACACCTCGTACTCTGAAGTGTGAGGAATGCCAGACCAGGAGATAGTTGTGATAGTCTGTGCTTCTTGGGGTATCTCTGTTTCATTGTCAGGGAAACCAAACGCAAGACCTGGCAGGGGACCATCACTCACCTACAGGATATAATGGACAGTACAAACTTAATGTGAGCTCAAAATATAACAAAAAAGAGGCTACAAAAGTAATCGTCACATACTAAAACTACTAAAATTATGTACTACAGAACAGTGATTTAAGATCATCTGAGACTGAATCAAACTCAAGAATAGAAATCTAAACGATAGTGGATTATTGAAACATTTTCACAAAAGTATTTAAACATTATAATGATGACCATCAGTTTGCTACAGAAGATTCAAGTCTTACACACCTTGACCAAGGGAACTCTGTTTCCATCGGGGCCTGCTACAGGAATGTAGATCAGAGGCTCTCTGAGAGTGGGTCTCTGGCCTTCTCTGGGGCCGCTGAAGGGGCCATGGAGACCGTTGTTAGGGCCCAGGCTCTGGTACTCAGTGTAGATGTGCTGGCCCTGCTGGCCTGGTTGGTTCAGGCCACTAGTACCAGTGAAGTGAACCTGGTTGGTGTCAAAGCTGGACACAGAAAGAGGAAAGAATAAGAACAGGAGATTCAAATGGGGAAATAATACTTGTGTTTTGTTCCACATTTTAGTTTGATTATGCAGGTTCGTACATCTTGTCGTTGAAGGAGTCTGGAACATCCAGGATGTCAGCGGTGGGTCTGTGAGGGAGAGGCAGCAGGGGCAGCTCAGGGATGACCAGTAGATGGTGATCTGGAGCTGGCTCTGATTGGACAAGAGACATATGTAAGCTAGCTGTTGGAAGCAAGCAGGGCAAAGGCAATGCACAGAACCACTTGCTTAACTTTTAGCATGTAAAAGAAGATGGCTGTGTTTCCACTCTTTTCCTGAAACAGACAGGAAACTAATTCACCTGCACACCTTTGATAAAAAAATAATATAATTCAAAACTTATAATAGGACAAAAACAAACAAGAAGGGTTTTGATGCTAAGTGTAAAAATTAAGTCACAATCAATGTCAAGCGCTATATGCTGCAAGTCTACATCAGCAGTCAGCAGGGGGCAGCATAGCGTGGCTCTCAAACATTATGGCAAATGTTAATATGTCAAAATTATAACTTTTTTCTTGTTAGTTTTACAATGTTTTTGCCAAGAGAAACAATAAGTGATGTAGTTATTGCTTAAATTGTGGATTTATTCAAAAACAAGTTTAATGGGGGAATACAAATTAAAGCGTCTTTAAGAGAAGTCATTATTTCATTACAACGATCATAACAAATAAGAATAATCTGACCATATTCTCTCCTCAAGCAACGATACGAGATTACTTCATCTAATTAGTGCATTTTTGGGACATTCCCTAAAAGTGGGTAGCATAAAAACAGCCCATAATAGTTTTATTAACACTTTTGCAGGGAATATTTAATAGCAGCTAGTTTATTATTCCACAGAACCAGTTAAATTATTTCAGAATATCATAAACAAAGCCGAATTTAGTTTAGTAGTTTTCCTTTTTCCAAGGTGACTGTCAAACTGCCGTTTGTTATTGGCATTATGTCTTAAATGCAGGATAAATCTTTACTTTAATGAAAAAGTAGGTCTGCAGGTGGATGATGGGTACTTACGTGTTCTGGCTTTTCCCACAAGAGATGTGCTTCTCAGAGCATTCTGCAGAGCCACAATCTTAATGACATACTCTGTTCCTGGTTTCAGACCTGTGACCAAAATACACACGAGTTATGAATTTCTTTTATGACCGTATTTGCACTCGTGTTCTTTTTGTCTTCGTACAACACCTCACCATTGATGATGGCGTAGCTCTGGCCTGCGTGAGGTCTGGGGGTAACCTCTCGAGGCAGACCCCCGGCCTCCTCATAAGTCACGTAATATCCGGTTACCCCTGGACTGCGTGATGGCTGCCAGCTGAAGGAGATGCTGGTGGGGTTCAGGGAGGTGAAGCGGATGCTGGTGGGCGGGATGACCACTGGTTTGGCTGGAAGAGACAGACAAGTTAGTTAATAATCAGAAAAACAGAACAGAAAACTACAAAAAAAGAAACAGAACTACATGTTATTTTGGCAATCTTAAGAACTTCATAATACTGAGACAGAAGGGCTAACAAACTGGCAATTAAGGGGGGGTTAAAAAACTATATTCAAAAAATTGAAACTGAAAATATATTGATGCCGGTTTGTGATATTTGTTCTAAAAATGGAAGCAGAACTGGAAGCAAGCTGCAATGAACAACATTTTGAATTAGGTTCAATTCAATAAATATTGGTATTCATTCCTCATTAATGATTTTTCTGTTGTTATCAAGATTACAATATATATACACACATCAATATATATTTCCTGTCATCATAACAAAGATGCAGCATTTCACACTCAAAGTAATGTACTACTCTTGACAAAATGAGGTGAATGGTTACCTGTGGTGGCAGTGAGTGTGAGAGGAGTGCTGCGTCCGCTCCCTTTCAGTGTATAGATGTTAATCTTGTATTTGGTGCCTGGTTCCAGACCTGAAAAGAAGAAAGGTGATGGGTCAGTGAGGGATTGTGTGCTTGAGTACTCAGACTAACAATCTGATTTTATTGAGTTACATTATATCCAATTAAACATTACATGTGTGGGTTGACCTTTCTCTAAGTAAACATAATTTCTGTTTACCTGTGATAACATATGAGCGTGACTCGGGGCCAATGGTCCTTGTAATGGGTGTGTAGCCTGAAGCGGGGGAGGTGGGAGTGGTCTCAACCAGGAAGCCAGAGATGGTTTCTGTCTTGGCGCGCCAGGTCAGCGTGATGGAAGAGTCGTTGACGTCGGAGATGCGCACACGACGAGGGGGGCTGATATCTTGAAGAGAAAATAGAGAAAAGGTCAGGGTGAGGAAGAACAAAACCAGGAATAAGACAGTATAGATTCACAAGAACAATCCAGAACAACGGTACTGTAACACAAATTAAATCTCTCAGTTTTCAAATACTTTTATACATTCGCATTTTATGAGTTACAAACTCACTCTCTCGAGTAGTGACCTCTCCCTGGACTGGCCGGCTGGTCAGAGAGTTTTTCAAGGCGTAAACATGGACTTCATAGGCAGTTGCAACCTAAGAGGGGTGGCGTAAAAGAGAAAAAAAGATCAGTCTCTCACAGTGTTGCAGAATCTGAGTTTAGGTATCCTGGCTGCAGCTGCAAACCTGACATAATAGGTTTGTGCATGGGTCTGCTTATGTATTGCCTTTTGTAAATCAGTAAACACTACATGACCATATTTATGATCTAATAACATAAATAGGAACAAATGGGTATCTAGAAGGTAGGAAAATAACCTTATAACAACTTCTTTCCTCAGTCTCACAGAGCCACACTCACCATGAGTCCAGAGATGTGTGCCTGAGTGGCGTCCGGGGCCAGGTTCAGCTCCTTGGTGGGGCCGCTCTTGCTCTTTGGGTTCACCACCACCCGGTAGCCCGTGAGGCCTGTCAGGCCAGTGAGTCTGTTTTCCTGACGAGGCAGGGACCAGGTCATAGTGAAAGAGGTGGGGCTAATGGAAGAGAACTGGAGGTTGGTGGGGGGTGAGATGGCTGCGGGGAGGAGAGAAAATAAAGAAAAAAGGGTTAGAGGGAGATGGTAATGACAGTATGAGCAATCATTGTGCTCTCAAGTAAAGAATGAAAGCAATATCTTTTCTTTAAGGCCCTTTCTATCAGTGACTGTTGTTCAAATTGTACTTTTCTACAAGGGCCCGTCTGTCGTCTAAATGTCACTTTTCTTAAATGGCTACACCTCCAAATAACACTTAAGAGCCAGGTCAGTCGTTCAAATTCCTCTTCATATATATTATACAATGCATGCACATTTTACTTTCTGAGCTTTCTGGTCTTTGACTTTTTCTTATCAGTTTCAGATTTCCAGCCGTACCTGTAGCTTGTATGCCGACCAATGGTGTGCTGTTTGTGTCATCGTGCACAGCGACGACCTTCACGGTGTATTCAGTGCCTGGCGACAGACCGTAGATGATTGCAGACTCGGCATCTGCCCGGGGGGCAGGGCGCAGCTCTCTCTCTCCCTCCTCTGAACTGGAATAGAAGACCCGGTATGATGTGACGATTCCCTCAGGGCTGTCCCAGGTGATCCGCAGCGAGGTGGAGTCGATGTCGGAGAAGGTAAGGTCCTTAGGGTGGTCTATATCTAGGAAGGCGTTAGGAGGTAGGAGGAGAAGTCAGGAGGTTGCTGAATTTCTGATGGTTTGGGAATCAATATATTTCTGAAATATCTCTAGAAGGTGTAGATTCTTACTTGTTAAAGCATTCACCACCATTGGAGAGCTCTCTCCATCTTGTCCAAAAGCGTACACACTCAAAACGTACTCTACTGTGGGCATCAGTCCTGAGAAAGTCATCTCTGTCTGGTCTGGAAAATTGAAGGAAAAGGATACACATTAAGTGAAGAAAAATATATTACAGAGTTAAAATTAGGACATTAGAACAAGTTTACTATTGTATAATCAAGCTTTAAAGGTCCCCTATTATACTGTTTTTCATCAATATATTATAGGTCTCAGATATATACAAAACATGTCTCTGAAGTGTTTGGCTCCAAATACCAAACAGATCATTGTAGCATCTCATAATCCCTGCCCTGTTTCAAAAGTGCTGATTCTCTGTCTTTTACTTTAGATGAAAATAAGGAGCCACTCCCCTCTGAGAGATATTTGGTTAAAGAACACACATTGGTGCTCTAGGAGGAGATTCAGGTGATAAGGTGGGTGGGGGGGGTTACCTTGGTTTGTCATTGGCTAATGGTTACACAACCCAAAAAAACATTATAACATCACAAAGTGGCAAAAATCTGATCAGCTCATTTTCAGACAGGTTTCTATATAAATGGATCAGGGCAAAAAGAGAGAGAATCTTTTTTACTGAAACTTTCAGAATCTCTTTACACAGAGGGGACACATGTTTATTTTTAAAAGACATGAAAAAGTGGATTTTGCATAATAGGTGACCTTTAAAATACTGACAAACACTACATACCTGGAGCCACCACCTCAGCAAAAGACGGTCCCTGTCCATTCTTGGGGACCCCAGTCACCCTGTATCCCTTGATGGGGCCCTGGGCAGGGCTCCACCTCACTGTGATACTGTTGTCCTTCACGTTCATCACCTCCATTTCAGAGGGAGAGTCGACACCTAGGAGAGGAGGATTAGGGAAGAGAAGAGGAGAAAGCTATAACATGAGATGGCTTGATAATCACTACAAATGAGTGTGCTTTTTGTCTGTAAAGGTGTGTGTACCTGTCTTGTGCATGACGTAGATTGGAGTGCTGGACGCGGGGCTGTCTCCTCTCCCGGTCACAGCGTAGACGGTGATGGTGTAGTCAGTACCGGGCTTCAGGTTGTTGATGGTGGCGGTGGACTGGGAGCCAGGGACTGTGAACTCCTTAGGATTACTGTGACCTCCTGGATAAACAAGGACAATGTGATAAATTAAAAAATATATATATTTAAAGATATATAAAGATATATATTAAAATTCTCAGTGGCGAATTTTCAAAAACACAATACAAATAAATCAATATAAAATAATAGAATAATAATAATAATAAACCAAACAATATATATTATTTACATTTTCCTGGCAGAAAATATACAAAATGTATCTTATAATAAATGTTGTAATTTATCATGTTTTTTTAATCTGTCATTCATGTTTTTTCTAGCTGTACACACTTTAAAGAGACACTTTGTTCAATTTGAAATATGTGGCTATATAAATACAATTTAAAGTAATTTATGTCATTATTTCTCACTGACCAGACTCTCCATGAGTGATCCTGTAGTAGCGCACGGTGACAGGGGGGGCGTCCCACCGGACAGTGATGCTGGTGGGGGAGGAGTCGAGCACTTCCAGGTCTGTGGGAGCATCAGAGACTAGAGAGAGAGAGAAAACACAGACAAAATAATCAAATAACCCACATGGAGTAAGTAACTGGGTGAAATAAAGTGTTGAATCAGGATTTATTCCTACTTGTCTTCTGTGTCCCAGTGAGCGGCAGGCTCTCTTGGGACCCACTCACAGCGTAGATGTTGACCAAGTACCCCGTGTCAGCGGTGAGTCCCGTCAGGGTGAAGTGGTTCCTGGACGGGGGCAGCCTCTCGTCCTTGGTCCTCCCTCCGCTGACCATCAGGTGGCGGATACGGTACCCAGTGATTTTGCTCTGGGGAGCGAGCCAGTTGATGGTGAAGGAGTTGGTGAAGACCTCAGAGAAGCGCAGGCCGACCGGTGAATCCAGAACTGAGAGGTTGGGAGGTACAGAAACATATTTATTATATAAAGGTAAATACTTTCTAAAGGGTATTTATTATTCTTTTTAGGGGTTTCCTTTTCCTGTAGTGTGTTATATAGGTTTTTGTGCATGTAAATGGCCTGCAAAGGCTAAAATCCCAGGTTCCCTCCAGAGGTCTTGCAAACAAATCCCCCCCCTGCCTGAAACGCCTCCATTGGATTCCTGTGTTAACTTACGTAACATAGTGATACCAATCTAACACTCCCGCCTCTATTACTAGCGCTCCAACACATTGAACGTGATTTGTTAAGGGGTGGGACATTGCTAAGTGGCCAGCTAACCAATCAGAGCAGACTGGGCCCTGGTCTCACAGTACAAAATATGAACCTGAAAATGTGCATAATATGTCCTCTTTAAATTATCACCTTAATAAAGTTATAGCATCAGTGCCCTGAAGAAAAAAATAACCTAATTGCTTTCTTATTTACCCAACACTGGACGGGTTTACTCCTGTTTTTTCAAATATCCATGTAAGACTCACCTGTTTTCTTGGTTCCGACGAGGGGCGAGCTCTCTCTCTCCTCGTACACACACACCACGCTCACCAGATACTCTGTGTTTGGCAGCAAGTCTGTGAACATTGAAAAATACATAAATACAAAATGTACTTGTTGTGCGTTGTTGTGTATTGTTCATTTTTTCTTCTAACTTACTCCTTAGCACCACACTGTTCCTGTTGCCTTCTGCGCTGGTCTCTGTGATGTCATCTTCATCGTCAATGGGATGATACCTGAATAATAAGGAGAACAACAAATAAGTTATTTGTGTGTGAGTCAGTGTGTCCTCAGAAAATATGTGAATCAGAAATATTCAAATATAACATGTAATGTTTCTTCTCGTACCTGATGAGGAAGTTGTTGATTTCAGCAGAGTTGGGAAAATAGGGAGCGACCCAGTTGACTTCAATGCTGTCTGGCCCAACCTGGCCAAAGCCCAAGCTAGTGGGTGCTGGTACAGCTATTGACAACAACAAAAAAACAGCTTGATTCACAATGTATTCAAACGGTACAATATAAGCTTTTTTTCCCCTTCATTTGAAGAGAAAATAGATCTGATGAAAGAAAAACAAGATATAAATAAACTGACTAAAAGTGGAAGGTATTCACACCATCATTCTTCTTCTATGTGTCAGTGTAAATCCTTGACTGAAGTTTTACGACATCTTTAAAGTGAGAAAATAAGCAGTGTTTGCATCGGGGGGCAAAATGAGACTCAGTTTGATACAAACCCCATAACTGTAACCAGATGGTCCTCGTGCACAAAGAGGATTATTAACTGAGTGAAAAGCATGCTGTGCAATTACTTCAGCAACTTAAGGGTTTTGCTTTGAAGAACCATGTATTGGGCTTAATAAGAACCTTATTGTGTTATATAACTCGGCACACATATTGTGATTTGTGACTCCCTAAGCAACTGATGTTTGTTCTAGTTTGGTATTGTTACTGTTATAGTTGTGGCAGGAGGATTCTTTTTTGGTTGGGTGGGACTTGCCGGTGTGCTGAGTGATGACGATGGGTTCGCTCTCGCCGTTCTCCGTCACCGTGATCACGCTGATGTCATAGTCGATGCCAGGCTCCAGTCCGTAGACAGTATATTGACCAGTCGTTGGCAGAACAATGTCTTCGAAGATGGGCACGCTCTCGCCGGCCGCTACCACCACGATCCTGTAACCGGTGATGGCTGTGGTGTTGAGCGGCGACCAGAGGAGGCTAATGGTGGTGTCGCTCACATCCTTAAATGTGAGGTCTGTCAGCTGTGGGACTTCTGGGTAGGTGGAAGGGAAAGAAAGCGAGAAGACAACAGGAACACCAAACAAACACGAGGGAAAGGAGGAGGGGGTTGGACATGAGGGCCAGGATGAGGAAGGCAACGGACAAAAAGAAAGAAGCAGTGGTTAACGCAAGCATTTAAAAATGATGTGCTTCCATTAGGGTGTAATATTCGACATATCAGACCAATGGAAGATATGATGTTAAGCTGCCTTTCCTGGTATATATAATTATTTTGTAAGGGTTCAGTTAAAATTCAATGAAGCGTTTCCATTGAGAAGACCTAATATATATACAGGAAATATAGCGTTAGAGTTTCAAAACACTCCTGGTGCATTTTTGCTTTTTGTGTTAAGTTAGAGCAAAGATAGAATGTGTTAAATGCTTTCAACTCTCACCAAATGCTTTTTAACTTGAATGTGGACAGTTTGTGCTTATTTGGTCAGATTCTCATGATCAATATCCTTACCTCATTACCTCAAACACCTATTAAAAACTCCTGCGTGACCTCGCACTCACCTGGTGTAATGGTAGTTGAAATGGGAATGCTCTCCATATCGCCCTTCACAGTGACAACGCTGATGTTGTATTCCAGTCCTGGACTGAGATTCTCCAGGGTGCAGGAGTTCTGACCTGCCTCCACAAACTCCTCCATGCTGTCTCCCTGCTGCCCATTGGTGGGAGTGCACATCACTCTGTAGCCCGTGATGTCTTTGAGAGAAAAAAGGAGAAAGAACTTTTAAACATAGGGTTAGAAACTGAAGTAAATACAGGAGATAACTCAAAGCAGTTTCATCATAAATGATTAAAACAAGATTATTACTGCAATTTTATATTTATTATTTGTAGTCATGTTTTTGACGGTTGCTTTTTGTTGCTTTCTAGGGAAAGATTTAAATGTATACTTCTTTTCTGTTTGTACAAGGATTTTGAGTTTTCTTTTATTTCTCTGTCATTCGATGTGTTGGTAGTATATTTTGAATTGTGTACTCCTTTGTCAATTGTTGATGACCCGTCTAAAATGTCAGGAGACATACCACTGTCTCCTAAAATCATTTAAAAATATATATATTAAAAAAGGATAAGAAAAATAATTGAAAAAAATGTAAAAGTCAAACTGTAAGGACCTCGGTATGTAGGTGTATGTGTACCTGGTGTACTGGCCTCGGTCCATTGGACTGTGAGCTCTCCGGTGCCTGGGTTAGACTTCAGGTTCAGATCAGTAGGAGGAGACAGAGCTGGAGACCAAGAAGAGATACATTAAGAGACACTGGGGCGACAAAGCAAACAGCTTGGAAAGGAAAATACAAAGTTAATATTCAATTGTTGTTCTTACGTGTTACAACGCGCCGAGTGATCGCGGTTCCCTGCTCACGTCCGTTAATAACTGGCTGGACGCTGTAGGTGTACTCCACCCCTGGAGTCAGACCTGAAACGTAAATACTTCCTGAGTCAGAGGTCACATCTCTGGGGGCTTCTCCACCCTGACTGGGACGCACCGTCAGCTGAAAGATAAATGTACACAGTGTCAGAGACTCAGTGGAGAGCGAGACGTGAATCTGGGGTACCGGAGGTAAAGGTCGTAGGTCAATGTTTTCCCATGAACATAGAAGCCGGGAGAACATTCCCATCTCTGGTGTGACATAGTCTGACCAATCAGATTTGAACTGTGAGGTCTGTAGTTTTCATGTTATCTAACCTAAACAGGGCCTACACCTAACTAAGAAGAAATAGAATCTGCTTTCAAGGAGAAATGTACGGTGGCCGACACGTGACAACGGCCAGAAAATGTTTACGCAGCGCTCTTAGTAAAGCATGCGCATGTGTTGTCAAGTTATCAAAGATATTTTTTCATTTGCATTTGTTTTGGCAAATTAATGTTTTTGTATTTGCAATGTTTTTGTGCAGCACTTTTCTCTTAAAGTAAAGTGTTTTGGGCTGTGGTAGCTTGTTGGCCACCGTACAACAAAATGAAAACGGGAATGAACGCAATCACAAACCAGTTCATTTCAAAGGGCCAACATGGGACAGCAGATTTATGAATATGTGGGTGGTGGGATATCCATTAGCAATAAGTGTACCTTGTATCCAACACGGGGAACTGGAGTCCAGGAGATTACAATGGAGGTGTCAGTCACATCAGTGCTGAATTTAGGAGCGCTGCCCATTGAAGAATCTACAAACACAGGCAGAGAAAAGGTGTTTTGTGTGAGTTTTCCAGTCATCTGTATCCATATTGCAAGTTTCTTCTACTCATCTTATAATACTTATCTTTTGTATACTACATGAAACATGAATTATTGAAGATGAAAAACAATACCCTCTTTACCAAAAAATAATAACAATAATCAGTTTAATCCTCTTTTGATAAACTCTCGGAAACATTTTTTTGTTGCACAGCCCAAGAAAACAGTGCATTATATTTGTGTTTATACGCATCAGACACTCACTGGTGGTAAACACAGCGCTCTCTCCTCTACTCAGCGTGTTCTCCTGCTCTGAATGTAGCGTAGCAGTGTACTTGGTAGCAGGCCTCAGGCTCAGGAGGGTGTACTGAGAGAGGCGGGGCGGGCAGGCGCAGCTGCTTGGGGTTGGAGCCCTCCACAGTCAGGAAGAGACGGTAGCCGGTGATTTTCCCATGAGGGGCGGACCACATCATCACAGCACTGTCCTCAGTCACCTCGGTGAAACGGATATATCTCGGAGCGTCAGGCTCTAAAAAGAAACATCAATAAACACTGTTAGAGGATGTGATGTGTTTGACTTGCACTTCAGGGCTTCTGAACACACAGTATGTGTTATATTATTTGATGACTTCACTTGAGCAAGTCAGACATGTATAAAGATAGGGTGATGCAGGGGGGGGGGGGGGGGCACATGATGAAATTATGATATTTAAAGAACAGAATCTTTAGAATAGGCAGATTTTGGTCATTTTACCAGGCAGTGGATTTCCAGCGGTGTTGACCTGTACAAAGAGAGGCTTGCTCTCCAGGCTGTCCTCCACAGAGTAGATACTGATGTTGTACAGCTTCCCAGGTAGGAGGTCACTCAGTGTCACAGATGTTGCCGTGTCAGGGAGAGTCACCTCTGAGCTTTCACCTTCTAGTGAAGGCCTGTAGACCACACGATAGCCTGCGCGGAGAGACAGAAAATACGGGTCACGTAATTGACACAGATCGGATTGAACTAGCCACAAATGGGGAAACGTGTTGGCTGTTACATGTGTCGTAGCATACCAGTGATTGGAGCCAGTGGTTTTTCCCAGCTGATCATGATGGAAGTTTCTTCCACCTCATCCACTTCCAAATCAACAGGAGCATCAGGTGCTGTGAAACCATTTAAATGTGAGAAAGAAAATTACAACCACATCTTTTTCACTTGTTTTTTAAAGGATCACTTGATTTATAATCCTTGCCACATGTTCATTAGGCTGCTTTCGGGTTTGGGATTGGAAACAACAAATTAAAGTTGAGCAACTGTAATTTTATGTCAGACTTAGAAAATAAAGAAACATGAAAGTGTGTTGTGTATCTGCTGACCTGTGCTTTGTGTTGTAGAGAGAAAGAGGTTGTCCTCACCTTTATCTGTAACCTCAAAGTCGTTCCCAGTGTACTTCGTACCAGGCAGTTCTGGAAGAAAAAATACATTTTAGGCAGTGCTACAATATTTAATTAGAATGATGGTTTCAAATATTCTGCCTACACCAATGATTGCGCTAAATGTGATTTTGATATTGCACTAGTCCATATTATGATTTGTGGAAAATAATTTTTTGTTGCGCATCCCTAGAAAACAGTGCATTATATTTGTGTTTATACGCATCAGACACTCACTGGTGGTAAACACAGCGCTCTCTCCTCTACTCAGCGTGTTCTCCTGCTCTGAATGTAGCGTAGCAGTGTACTTGGTAGCAGGCCTCAGGCTCAGGAGGGTGTACTGAGAGAGGCGGGCGGGCAGGCGCAGCTGCTTGGGGTTGGAGCCCTCCACAGTCAGGAAGAGACGGTAGCCGGTGATTTTACCATGAGGGGCGGACCACATCATCACAGCACTGTCCTCAGTCACCTCGGTGAAACGGATATATCTCGGAGCGTCAGGCTCTAAAAAGAAACAAACACTGTTAGAGGATGTGATGTGTTTGACTTGCACTTCAGGGCTTCTGAACACACAGTAGAGGCTTCTCAATACTCAAATTTCCCCTCCTCGACTCCCCTCCTCGGTTCCCCTCCTCGAGACTTAGACCCGCCCACAGGAGATGCGAGCTCAGGACCGAGGAGGGGAACCGAGGAGAGAGGAGGGGAAGCAGCAGACGTTTAAAGAAATGAGAACTCCTCTCCTCTGAGCGGTCATTTTAAAGAGACGTCCGTTCATTATTACGTGGCAACAGCTGCATCAGCTGTCGAGTGTTTTGTCATAGCGCTGTATCTCTGTTAGATCAGCTGAACATTGTTCCCCCACATATTTACTTTGAATTCATTGAGAGTGCGGTATAATGAGACAATAACAGGCTACAGATGCGGACACACACACATAAATATATTTATATAAATATATACAATTTAAAGTATGAGAGCACTCTCATAATAATGTAACACAATCAGAGACTGATAGGCTATATCCCCCCTCTCTCTGGTCGCTGAAATGGGGAATTTAAATTACGGGCCAAAAGTTGTATTTACAAGTAGGCCTATTAAAAGTAAGCAGAGGACACCAAACCAACTGAGACCCGTCTGTCCGCCGCATTTACGCACTGTACAACACACACCTACACACTGTACCACACACACACACCTACACACTGTACCACACACACACACCTACACACTGTACCACACACACACACCTACACACTGTACCACACACACCTGCACACTGTACCACACACACCTGCACACTGTACCACACACACCTACACACTGTACCACACACACCTGCACACTGTACCACACACACCTGCACACTGTACCACACACACCTACAGCTCCAAAAGCATAAGCCGTTGTGTATTTTATTATGTGAAGCAATGGTCTTAGAAAAATATCGACTCTTTGTTTGTAGATATCTACTAAACTATAGCAAATAAAGAGAGTAGGCCTGTTATACTGAGTGATATATATTATACACACTGCTCTGCTTTCTGCACGGACCTCACAGCTGTTCTCTCTGGAAACATCGCGATGCGATGAAAGCAGTTTCTAAAATAATATCCAAGGGATGCATGCAGAGCTGTCATTGGCTGAGATAAGTCCGACCGTGCGTCACGCCTCCACCGTTCCCGGAAATGCATCCGTGGAGGAGCCGTGGAGGAACCATCAGTGTATCCTCGGTTAGAGCTCCTCCAGAGAGCCTCCTCGACGCTCGATCCTCGGTGTGCATTTAGAGAAATGAGACGTCCTTCAAAATGGCGCGCTGAAATTCATTTCCGGGTCACTACCGGAGGACCGAGGACCGAGGAGTCGAGGAGGGGAAATTTGAGTATTGAGAAGCCTCTAGTGTGTGTTACATTATTTGATGACTTCACTTGAGCAAGTCAGACATGTATAAAGATAGGGTGATGCAGGGGGGGGGGGGGGGCACATGATGAAATTATGATATTTAAAGAACAGAATCATTAGAATAGGCAGATTTTGGACATTGCACACCAACCACGGATGCTATTTTCAACAACTTAAGCTTTTCCTAACAAAAGTATTTTACCAGGCAGTGGATTTCCAGCGGTGTTGACCTGTACAAAGAGAGGCTTGCTCTCCAGGCTGTCCTCCACAGAGTAGATACTGATGTTGTACAGCTTCCCAGGTAGGAGGTCACTCAGCGTCACAGATGTTGCCGTGTCAGGGAGAGTCACCTCTGAGCTTTCACCTTCTAGTGAAGGCCTGTAGACCACACGATAGCCTGCACGGAGAGACAGAAAATACGGGTCACGTAATTGACACAGATGGGTTTGAACTAGCCACAAATGGGGAAACGTGTTGGCTGTTACATGTGTCGTATAGCATACCAGTGATTGGAGCCAGTGGTTTTTCCCAGCTGATCATGATGGAAGTTTCTTCCACCTCATCCACTTCCAAATCAACAGGAGCATCAGGTGCTGTGAAACCATTTAAATGTGAGAAAGAAAATTACAACCACATCTTTTTCACTTGTTTTTGAAAGGATCACTTGATTTATAATCCTTCCCACATGTTCATTAGGCAGCTTTCGGGTTTGGGATTGGAAACAACACATTAAAGTTGAGCAACTGTAATTTTATGTCAGAATTTGAAAATAAAGAAACATGAAAGTGTGTTGTGTATCTGCTGACCTGTGCTTTGTGTTGTAGAGAGAAAGAGGTTGTCCTCACCTTTATCTGTAACCTCAAAGACGTTCCCAGTGTACTTCGTACCAGGCAGTTCTGGAAGAAAAAATACATTTGTAGGCAGTGCTACAATATTTTATTAGAATGATGGTTTCAAATATTCTGCCTACACCAATGATTGCGCTAAATGTGATTTTGATATTGCACTAGTCCATATTATGGTTTGTGGAAAATAATTTTTTGTTGCGCAGCCCAAGAAAACAGTGCATTATATTTGTGTTTATACGCATCAGACACTCACTGGTGGTAAACACAGCGCTCTCTCCTCTACTCAGCGTGTTCTCCTGCTCTGAATGTAGCGTAGCAGTGTACTTGGTAGCAGGCCTCAGGCTCAGGAGGGTGTACTGAGAGAGGCGGGCGGGCAGGCGCAGCTGCTTGGGGTTGGAGCCCTCCACAGTCAGGAAGAGACGGTAGCCGGTGATTTTACCATGAGGGGCGGACCACATCATCACAGCACTGTCCTCAGTCACCTCGGTGAAACGGATATATCTCGGAGCGTCAGGCTCTAAAAAGAAACATCAATAACACTGTTAGAGGATGTGATGTGTTTGACTTGCACTTCAGGGCTTCTGAACACACAGTATATGTTACATTATTTGATGAATTTCCTTTCCAATGGTATGTTCCAGTTTTAAGAATTGGAAACTTCGACATAGATAAGTGACAAGGCCACAGGATGAATTTCAGGGTTATTTTGCAGAGCAAAATAGACAAGATAGACAAGAAGAGCAAGTCAAATATGTCTAAAGATAGGGCGATGCAGGGGGGGCATATGATCAAATTATGATATTTAAAGAACAGAATTATTAGAATAGGCAGATTTTGGACATTGCACACCAACCACGGATGCTATTTTCAACAACTTAAGCTTTTCCTAACAAAAGTATTTTACCAGGCAGTGGATTTCCAGCGGTGTTGACCTGTACAAAGAGAGGCTTGCTCTCCAGGCTGTCCTCCACAGAGTAGATACTGATGTTGTACAGCTTCCCAGGTAGGAGGTCACTCAGCGTCACAGATGTTGCCGTGTCAGGGAGAGTCACCTCCGATCTTTCACCTTCTAGTGAAGGCGTGTAGACCACACGATAGCCTGCGCGGAGAGAGAAATATTACATATCATTTTGAATATGGAATGGTCACAGATGGGTTTGAACTAGCAACAAATGGGGAAATATGTTGGCTGTTACATACCAGTGATTGGAGCCACTGGTTTTTCCCAGCTGATCTTGATGGAAGTTTCTCCCACCGTACCCACTTCATAATCAGCAGGAGCATCAGGTGCTGTGAAACCATTTAAATGTGAGAAGGAAAATTACAACCACATCTTTTTCACTTGTTTTTGAAAGGATCACTTGATTTATAATCCTTGCCACATGTTCATTAGGCTGCTTTCGGGTTTGGGATTGGAAACAACACATTAAAGTTGAGCAACTGTATTTTATTGTGAGAATTGGAAAATAAAGAAACATGAAAGTGTGTTGTGTATCTGCTGACCTGTGCTTTGTGTTGTAGAGAGAAAGAGGTTGTCCTCACCTTTATCTGTAACCTCAAAGTCGTTCCCAGTGTACTTCGTACCAGGCAGTTCTGGAAGAAAAAATACATTTGTAGGCAGTGCTACAATATTTAATTAAAATGATGGTTTCAAATATTCTGCCTACACCAATGATTGCGCTAAATGTGATTTTGATATTGCACTAGTCCATATTATGAATTGTGGAAAATATTTGTTTGTTGCACATCCCTAGAAAACAGTGCATTATATTTGTGTTTATACGCATCAGACACTCACTGGTGGTAAACACAGCGCTCTCTCCTCTACTCAGCGTGTTCTCCTGCTCTGAATGTAGCGTAGCAGTGTACTTGGTAGCAGGCCTCAGGCTCAGGAGGGTGTACTGAGAGAGGCGGGCGGGCAGGCGCAGCTGCTTGGGGTTGGAGCCCTCCACAGTCAGGAAGAGACGGTAGCCGGTGATTTTACCATGAGGGGCGGACCACATCATCACAGCACTGTCCTCAGTCACCTCGGTGAAACGGATATATCTCGGAGCGTCAGGCTCTAAAAAGAAACATCAATAACACTGTTAGAGGATGTGATGTGTTTGACTTGCACTTCAGGGCTTCTGAACACACAGTATGTGTTATATTATTCGATCAGATCACTTCACTTGAGCAAGTCATGCATGTATAAAGATAGGGTGATGCAGGGGGGGGGGGGGCACATGATCAAATTATGATATTTAAAGGTCCCCTATTATACTTTTTTCATCAATATATTATAGGTCTCAGATATATACAAAACATGTCTCTGAAGTGTTCGGCTCAAAAATACCAAACAGATCGTGGATTGCAGCATCCCATAATCCCCTCTGTTAGCCCTGTTTCCAAAGTGCTGATTCTGTGTCTGTTACTTTAGATGAAAATAAGGAGCCCCTCCCCACGCCCCTCTGAGAGATGTTTAGTTAAAAAACACACAATGGTGCTCTAGGAGGAGATTCAGGTGATAAAATGGGGGGGGGGGGTTACCTTGGTTGGTGATTGGCTAATGGTTACACAAGCCAAAAAATGGTTATGACATCATAAAGTGGCCAAAATCTGATCAGCTCATTTTCAGACAGGTTTTTAAGTAAATGGATCAGGACAAAAAGTGAGTGAATCATTTTCCCTGAATCGTTCAGAGTCTCTTTACACAGAGGGGACACATGTTGATGTATAAAAGACATGAAAATGTGGATTTGGCTTAATAGGTGATCTTTAAAGAACAGAATCATTAGAATAGGCAGATTTTGGACATTGCACACCAACCACGGATGCTATTTTCAACAACTTAAGCTTTTCCTAACAAAGGTATTTTACCAGGCAGTGGATTTCCAGCGGTGTTGACCTGTACAAAGAGAGGCTTGCTCTCCAGGCTGTCCTCCACAGAGTAGATACTGATGTTGTACAGCTTCCCAGGTAGGAGGTCACTCAGCGTCACAGATGTTGCCGTGTCAGGGAGAGTCACCTCCGATCTTTCACCTTCTAGTGAAGGCGTGTAGACCACACGATAGCCTGCGCGGAGAGAGAAATATTACATATCATTTTGAATATGGAATGGTCACAGATGGGTTTGAACTAGCAACAAATGGGGAAACATGTTGGCTGTTACATACCAGTGATTGGAGCCACTGGTTTTTCCCAGCTGATCTTGATGGAAGTTTCTCCCACCGTACCCACTTCATAATCAGCAGGAGCATCAGGTGCTGTGAAACCATTTAAATGTGAGAAGGAAAATTACAACCACATCTTTTTCACTTGTTTTTGAAAGGATCACTTGATTTATAATCCTTGCCACATGTTCATTAGGCTGCTTTCGGGTTTGGGATTGGAAACAACACATTAAAGTTGAGCAACTGTATTTTATTGTGAGAATTGGAAAATAAAGAAACATGAAAGTGTGTTGTGTATCTGCTGACCTGTGCTTTGTGTTGTAGAGAGAAAGAGGTTGTCCTCACCTTTATCTGTAACCTCAAAGTCGTTCCCAGTGTACTTCGTACCAGGCAGTTCTGGAAGAAAAAATACATTTGTAGGCAGTGCTACAATATTTAATTAGAATGATGGTTTCAAATATTCTGCCTACACCAATGATTGCGCTAAATGTGATTTTGATATTGCACTAGTCCATATTATGGTTTGTGGAAAATATTTGTTTGTTGCACATCCCTAGAAAACAGTGCATTATATTTGTGTTTATACGCATCAGACACTCACTGGTGGTAAACACAGCGCTCTCTCCTCTACTCAGCGTGTTCTCCTGCTCTGAATGTAGCGTAGCAGTGTACTTGGTAGCAGGCCTCAGGCTCAGGAGGGTGTACTGAGAGAGGCGGGCGGGCAGGCGCAGCTGCTTGGGGTTGGAGCCCTCCACAGTCAGGAAGAGACGGTAGCCGGTGATTTTCCCATGAGGGGCGGACCACATCATCACAGCACTGTCCTCAGTCACCTCGGTGAAACGGATATATCTCGGAGCGTCAGGCTCTAAAAAGAAACATCAATAACACTGTTAGAGGATGTGATGTGTTTGACTTGCACTTCAGGGCTTCTGAACACACAGTATGTGTTATATTATTCGATCAGATCACTTCACTTGAGCAAGTCAGACATGTATAAAGATAGGGTGATGCAGGGGGGGGGGGGGGGGGCACATGATCAAATTATGATATTTAAAGGTCCCCTATTATACTGTCTTTCATCAATATATTATAGGTCTCAGATATATACAAAACATGTCTCTGAAGTGCTTGGCTCCAAACACCAAACAGATCATTGCAGCATCCCATAAACCCCTCTGTTTCAGCCCTGTTCAAAGTGCTGATTCTGTGTCTGTTACTTTAGATGAAAATAAGGAGCCACTCCCCACGCCCCTCTGCGAGATATTTGGTTAAAAAACACACAATGGTGCTCTAGGAGGAAATTCAGGTGATAAGATGGGGGATGGGGGATGGGGATGGGGGGGGGGGGGGGGGTTACCTTGGTTGGTGATTGGCTAATGGTTACACAAGCCAAAAAATCGTTATGACATCATAAAGTGGCCAAAATCTGATCAGCTCATTTTCAGACAGGTTTTTATATAAATGGATCAGGACAAAAAGTGAGTGAATCTTTTTCCCTGAATCGTTCAGAGTCTCTTTACACAGAGGGGACACATGTTTATGTATAAAAGACATGAAAATGTGGATTTGGCTTAATAGGTGATCTTTAAAGAACAGAATCATTAGAATAGGCAGATTTTGGACATTGCACACCAACCACGGATGCTATTTTCAACAACTTAAGCTTTTCCTAACAAAAGTATTTTACCAGGCAGTGGATTTCCAGCGGTGTTGACCTGTACAAAGAGAGGCTTGCTCTCCAGGCTGTCCTCCACAGAGTAGATACTGATGTTGTACAGCTTCCCAGGTAGGAGGTCACTCAGTGTCACAGATGTTGCCGTGTCAGGGAGAGTCACCTCCGATCTTTCACCTTCTAGTGAAGGCGTGTAGACCACACGATAGCCTGCGCGGAGAGAGAAATATTACATATCATTTTGAATATGGAATGGTCACAGATGGGTTTGAACTAGCAACAAATGGGGAAACATGTTGGCTGTTACATACCAGTGATTGGAGCCACTGGTTTTTCCCAGCTGATCTTGATGGAAGTTTCTCCCACCGTACCCACTTCATAATCAGCAGGAGCATCAGGTGCTGTGAAACCATTTAAATGTGAGAAGGAAAATTACAACCACATATTTTTCACTTGTTTTTGAAAGGATCACTTGATTTATAATCCTTCCCACATGTTCATTAGGCTGCTTTCGGGTTTGGGATTGGAAACAACACATTAAAGTTGAGCAACTGTATTTTATTGTGAGAATTTGAAAATAAAGAAACATGAAAGTGTGTTGTGTATCTGCTGACCTGTGCTTTGTGTTGTAGAGAGAAAGAGGTTGTCCTCACCTTTATCTGTAACCTCAAAGACGTTCCCAGTGTACTTCGTACCAGGCAGTTCTGGAAGAAAAAATACATTTGTAGGCAGTGCTACAATATTTAATTAGAATGATGGTTTCAAATATTCTGCCTACACCAATGATTGCGCTAAATGTGATTTTGATATTGCACTAGTCCATATTATGAATTGTTGTTTGTTGCGCAGCCCAAGAAAACAGTGCATTATATTTGTGTTTATACGCATTAGACACTCACTAGTGGTAAACACAGCGCTCTCTCCTCTACTCAGTGAGTTCTCCTGCTCTGAATGTAGCGTAGCAGTGTACTTGGTAGCAGGCCTCAGGCTCAGGAGGGTGTACTGAGAGAGGCGGGCGGGCAGGCGCAGCTGCTTGGGGTTGGAGCCCTCCACAGTGAGGAAGAGACGGTAGCCGGTGATTTTCCCATGAGGGGCGGACCACATCATCACAGCACTGTCCTCAGTCACCTCGGTGAAACGGATATATCTCGGAGCGTCAGGCTCTAAAAAGAAACATCAATAACACTGTTAGAGGATGTGATGTGTTTGACTTGCACTTCAGGGCTTCTGAACACACAGTATGTGTTATATTATTTGATGACTTCACTTGAGCAAATCAGACATGTATAAAGATAGGGTGATGCAGGGGGCGGGGGGGGGGGGATACATGATCAAATTATGATATTTAAAGGTCCACTATTATACTTTTTTTCATCAAAATATTATAGGTCTCAGATATATACAAAACATGTCTCTGAAGTGTTCGGCTCAAAAATACCAAACAGATCGTGGATTGCAGCATCCCATAATCCCCTCTGTTAGCCCTGTTTCCAAAGTGCTGATTCTGTGTCTGTTACTTTAGATGAAAATAAGGAGCCCCTCCCCACGCCCCTCTGAGAGATGTTTGGTTAAAAAACACACAATGGTGCTCTAGGAGGAGATTCAGGTGATAAAACGGGGGGGGGGGGGGGGGGGTTACCTTGGTTGGTGATTGGCTAATGGTTACACAAGCCAAAAAATGGTTATGACATCATGAAGTGGCCAAAATCTGATCAGCTCATTTTCAGACAGGTTTTTATATAAATGGATCAGGACAAAAAGTGAGCGAATCTTTTTCCCTGAATCGTTCAGAGTCTCTTTACACAGAGGGGACACATGTTGATGTATAAAAGACATGAAAATGTGGATTTTGCTTAATAGGTGATCTTTAAAGAACAGAATCATTAGAATAGGCAGATTTTGGACATTGCACACCAACCACGGATGCTATTTTCAACAACTTAAGCTTTTCCTAACAAAAGTATTTTACCAGGCAGTGGATTTCCAGCGGTGTTGACCTGTACAAAGAGAGGCTTGCTCTCCAGGCTGTCCTCCACAGAGTAGATACTGATGTTGTACAGCTTCCCAGGTAGGAGGTCACTCAGTGTCACAGATGTTGCCGTGTCAGGGAGAGTCACCTCCGATCTTTCACCTTCTAGTGAAGGCGTGTAGACCACACGATAGCCTGCGCGGAGAGAGAAATATTACATATCATTTTGAATATGGAATGGTCACAGATGGGTTTGAACTAGCAACAAATGGGGAAATATGTTGGCTGTTACATACCAGTGATTGGAGCCACTGGTTTTTCCCAGCTGATCTTGATGGAAGTTTCTCCCACCGTACCCACTTCATAATCAACAGGAGCATCAGGTGCTGTGAAACCATTTAAATGTGAGAAGGAAAATTACAACCACATCTTTTTCACTTGTTTTTGAAAGGATCACTTGATTTATAATCCTTCCCACATGTTCATTAGGCTGCTTTCGGGTTTGGGATTGGAAACAACACATTAAAGTTGAGCAACTGTAATTTATTGTGAGAATTGGAAAATAAAGAAACATGAAAGTGTGTTGTGTATCTGCTGACCTGTGCTTTGTGTTGTAGAGAGAAAGAGGTTGTCCTCACCTTTATCTGTAACCTCAAAGTCGTTCCCAGTGTACTTCGTACCAGGCAGTTCTAATGAAAAAAAAAATATTTTAGGCAGTGCTACAATATTTTATTAGAATGATGGTTTCAAATATTCTGCCTACACCAATGATTGCGCTAAATGCGATTTTGATATTGCACTAGTCCATATTATGATTTGGGGGAAATAATTTGTTGTTGCGCATCCATAGAAAACGATAGTTACGGCTGTAACTACGGTTCTATGAGTCCCGGATGACCGCCAGAGGCGGTGCTTTAAGCACTGGATATGTCCATCGCGCGCATGCGCAGCTCGAGTACCAATAACAACAAATTCACCTGTGACCCACGTGACACCAGCTATATCAGCCGGTGTCGTCAGAGGATCTGTTCCCAGAATCTTCTCGCGAGCACACAAGAATTCTGAGTGACAGGGAACTCTGGCGGTCATCCGGGACTCATAGAACCGTAGTTACAGCCGTAACTATCGTTCTATTTCGTCCCTACTGACCGCCAGAGGCGGTGCTTTAAGCACTGGATGACTTATACCAACAATGTCATGAAGAATCCAAGCCCTTGCTCACCACTGGAAACAGCGGAGCTCGGCAAAAGGACCACGCCCAAAGAATGGGGAGTAGCGACATTGACCTGATGACAACTGGAGAATGTGCCAGAAGACGCCCACGACTTAGATGGTCTCCAGGGGCACCACCCTCAGGGCAGCCCAATATGTTGAGATACTCCTTGTAGAGTGGCATCTAAGCCTGATGGCAGGGGGGCGGTCACTGGCCCCGTAAGCCTGTGAGATGGTATCGACAACCCAGTGGGGCAGCCACTGGTTAGAGGGCATAACCTCCTTTAGTGCCGCCAGGGCAGAATCAAGAGTTGCTCCTACTGCCGTATACAGGCAGTAGCCTTGATATACGCCCTTTGGGCACCCCCTGGGCACAGCAACTTCGACGTGCCGTACTCCTGAATGTCAAAGCGTGCCAGCTGGGCAGGCTGATTGAAGTGGGTTTGTGGAAGGACCCCGGGCAGGAATGCCACATTTGCCCAAAGGGCAACGCCTGAGAGTCCCACCTCGGGCATGTATTGTTTATGGAGAGGACATGCAACTCCCCGACTCGCTTCCCTGAGGCTATGGCAAGCAGAAATGCTGCCTTCGTGGGCAGCCACCTAAGCCCCACCTGGGCCAGGGGCTCGAAGGGAGGAGATGATCGGGCATCCGGCAGCAGGGGCAGGTCCCAAGCCGGAGCCCTCGGGGTGCTAGGGGGACGCTGCCGTAAAGCCCCTCTCATAAAGA
This sequence comes from Gymnodraco acuticeps, assembly GCF_902827175.1. NCBI lineage: Eukaryota > Metazoa > Chordata > Actinopteri > Perciformes > Bathydraconidae > Gymnodraco > Gymnodraco acuticeps. The sequence continues at coordinate 715,514 of NW_022990526.1, forward strand.
GGGACACCGACCTGTGGCACCCCGCCGTGGCGCCGTCGACCCGAACATGTTGGGCAGAAATCGCAGCCACATAAATTCAGAGTGGAATGAGAATGTCCACTATCTAGAAGGGACTGTTGTCTAAGCAACAACGTACATGCTGTCCCCAAGGAACACGCACATTCTTGCCCCCCAGTTGGGGTAGAAAGTGCGTGAGTGCAAGCTGCACAGCCCGAAGCTCTAGCACGTTGACCTGGCGCGCACTCTCCTGGGCAGACCGCTGACCCTGAACGGTCCTGCCCTGCCGCACTGCACCCCACCCTGAGAGACATGCACCTATGGTGATGGTCTCCTGGCGGGATGGGATGTCGCCCATGGGCACGCCCACTAGGAGATAGGCCCTGCCCCTCCAGCGTGACAGAGAGTGGAGGCAATGCTGCGACACCCTGACTTCCCTGTGCCACTTGGCGTCCAAGTGAAGGCTGTTCAGCCACATCTGCATGGGGCGCAACGACAGCGGGCCTAAGGGCCCAGCGGCCGAGGCAGCTGCCAGTCTGCCCAAGGGCCGGAGGAACTGAATATAAGGCACCATCTTACCCGGCCCACGTGGAAGTAGGCATCCCTCAAGTCCACGGTTGAGAACCACTCCACCTGTGCATATGCAGTGGTCAGCATATAGAATGGCAGCACCTTCGGGAATCTGTTGATTCCTCTGAGGTCCAAGATCGGGCGAAATCCGCCGACTTTCTTGCTCACGAGAAAGTACGCCGAGTAGAACCCCCTGGGCTAAGCAGAGGGTCTTACTGGCTTGATTGCGTCCTTGGACAGAAGGACGGCCAACTCTTGGGCCAGAGCTAGGGCCCCTGCCGGATCGCTGACGACTGTCAATTAGACCCAGCCGAAGGCTAGGGGCCGGAGCTGCGGTCCGTACCCCTGGGTTAAGGTGAAAACCACCCAAGGGACGGAAGTACTGAGTAACAGTAACTGAGCTGCTGTAACAGTAACTGAGCTGCTGCTGGGAAAGCAGCCGACGACCGCCCCCGGGATTTCAGGGCCCAGCCCCCCGGCCCCTGGAGCCTCTTGGGGGGCGCCGGTAAGGCTTTGGGGCACAAGGCCGTCAGGAAGTCGGACGACCTGGGGCACGAAAGTCATTGGGTCGCGCCGCTAAGACCTCTGCAGACCACCCCTGTAATCCGGCGGCTGAGTGCGGCTGCTAGAGCGGCCCCTGGGCCTGCTGGGAGTGGGCACAGGTCTGCGAAGACCCGAGAGCTGCTGCCTGGTCTGCCTAGCTTGGGCGGCACGCTCCAGTGCCTCCAGGGCAGCTGACCTAAACAGCTCCCCTGGCTCGACTGGTACGCTACGGAGGACTCTCCTACATGCCTCCGTTAGTGGTAACTGGGCCAGCGAAACCTGGCGACGAGTCTGTACCAGCGACAAGGCGTCCTCATACAGAGGTGCGTCAACCGAAGGAGGTGCGTCAGCCGAAGGAGGTGCGCCAACCGAAGGAGGTGCGTCAACCGAAGGAGGGGCGTCAACCGAAGGGGGGGGGGGGGGGGACGACAGGCGGCCCGCTAGCAGCCCCTACACCGGGCCCAGGCTGAAGGGCCAAGAGGCGACTTCATCATGCCCCTATCGGCAGCTAGCCGATCCACTTTAGAGGACAGCCTGTTTCTAGTCCTTCTATTGGGGGGAGCACACATAGCCATCGCTCCCTCAAGTCGCCGGGAACGGCCGAATTGATCTGGAGGAGGATGTGACAAGGAGAGGTGTCTGTTGGCTGCTGCCAGACGTTCCACCTCAGTGATTCTAGCCACTCTGAGCGCCCGAGGCATGCAGCTACAGCTCATGCAGGCGTTTACCGTGAGAACCTCCCTCAGATGCTCACATTTCGTCCCCACTGACCGCCAGAGATAGGAGGGGCAGCAGTCGTGGCCGTCCTCGGGCTCAAAAGAAGCCATACAGGCGCTACATGAATGAGCCATTCTGTAGGTAGCCAGATGCAGCGTAGCCGGGAGCGGGTGCGGGAACAAAGCCTTCACCAGCTACCTGCTTAATGGAAAGAGTAGAGCGTTGCTGCTACTCGCCGAACAGAAAGAGGGATGTAATTACACCCACGTTACCGGCAGAGGGAGCGGGAGCGAGAGCACTGCCTTCACCTGGCTGGATTAATAAACACGGCAGTTCAGCGTCTACCAGGAGCGGGGGCGAGAACACTGCCGGCTGAGTTAGAGACGAATGCCAGATGCAGCATAACCGGGAGCGGGTGCGGGAACACAGCCTTCACCAGCTACCTGCTTAACTGAAAAACAGGGCAGTTCCGCGTCTACCAGGAGCGGGGGCGAGAACACTACCTTCACTGGTTGAGTTAGAGACGAATGCCAGATGCAGCGTAACCGGGAGCGGGTGCGGGAACACAGCCTTCACCAGCTACCTGCTTAACAGAAAAACAAGGCAGTTCAGCATCCACCAGGAGCGGGGGCGAAAACACTGCCTTCACTGGTTGAGTTAGAGACGAATGCCAGATGCAGCGTAACCGGGAGCGGGTGCGGGAACACAGCCTTCACCGGCTACCTGCTTAATGGAAAAACGAGGCAGTTTGGCGTCTACCAGGAGCGGGGGCGAGAACTGCCTTCACTGGTTGAGTTAGAGACGAATGCCAGATGCAGCGTAACCGGGAGCGGGTGCGGGAACACAGCCTTCACCGACTACCTGCTTAACGGAAAAACGAGGCAGTTTGGCGTCTACCAGGAGCGGGGGCGAGAACTGCCTTCACTGGTTGAGTTAGAGACGAATGCCAGATGCATCGTAACCGGGAGCGGGTGCGGGAACACAGCCTTCACCAGCTACCGGCTTAACGGAAAAACGAGGCAGTTCAGCGTCTACCAGGAGCGGGGGCGAGAACACTGCCTTCACTGGTTGAGTTAGAGACGAATGCCAGATGCAGCGTAACCAGGAGCGGGTGCGGGAACACAGCATTCACCGGCTACCTGCTTAACGGAAAAGCGAGGCAGTTCAGCGTCTACCAGGAGCGGGGGCGAGAACACTGCCTTCACTGGTTAAGTTAGAGACGAATGCCAGATGCAGCGTAACCGGGAGCGGGTGCGGGTGCGGGAACACAGCCTTCACCAGCTACCTGCTGAACGGGAAGAGTAGAGCGGTGCTACTACTCACCGAACAGAAAAAGGGATGTACTGTAGCTACATCCGCATTTCCGGTAGAGGGAGCGGGAGCGAGAGCACTGCCTTCACCTAGCTGGGTAAAATAAAGAAGCTTAACAGTACACGCAAGACGTTAGCCGATCAAGCGAGATCAAGTCAAATAACACACATGTTTAAGACCAGATAACTAGCTTCTAAAGAAGAGAACAGCACAGAGCCGTAGTTACAGCAGTAACCATGGCCAGTGCTCACACGGCATATAAGTTATAACCGTAGTTACAGTAGTAACTATGGCCAGTACTTACACGGCTTAGAACCGTAGTTACAGTCGTAACTATGGCCAGAACTTACACAGCATAGAGCCGTAGTTACAGTAGTAACTCTGGCCAGTACTTGCACGGCTTGGAACCGTAGTTACAGTAGTAACTATGGCCAGTACTTACATGGCTTGGAACCGTAGTTACAGTAGTAACTATGACCAGTACTTACACAGCATAGAGCCGTTTACGGTATTGACTATGGCCAGTACTTGCACAGCTTGGAACCGTAGTTACAGTAGTAACTATGGCCAGTACTTACGGCTTAAAACCGTAGTTACAGTAGTAACTATGGCCAGTACTTACACAGCATAGAGCCGTAGTTACGGTATTGACTATGGCCAGTACTTACACGGCTTGGAACCGTAGTTACAGTAGTAATTATGGCCAGTACTTACGGCTTAGCACCTTAGTTACAGTAGTAACTGTGGCCGGTGCCGAAAACTGTCAGCCAAACGGCTGCCCACTAGATAATATAATATTGGGAGGATGAAATCCTCCTTAATGGCCACACATGCAGAGCACACAGCACACACAGTGAAGATTTTTCTCTGCATATCGTCCTAGTGCTAGGAGTCTAGTACTAGGAGCAGTAAATACAACGATATAGCGCTACTGCAACCATACCATGCGTTTACCGGGAGCGGGAGCGAGAGCACTGCCCTCACCGGCTGAGCTAAATAATGAAGCTTAACAGTACATGCAAGGTGTTAGCCAAGCGGCTGCTGCTAACAATCAAGCAACCAAGTCAGAACACAATGTTAAGACCAGATAATTAGCTTCTAAGAAAGAGAACAGCCCGCATAGAACCGTAGGCCATGGTTACAGTAGTAACCGCACATGCGGAGCACACAGCACCCGCAGTGAAGATGTTCTCTGCATATCATCCTAGTGCTAGGAGTCTAGTACTAGGAGCAGTAATACAATGATCTAGCGCTACTGCAATCAAACCCTATGTTACCGGGAGCGGGAGCGCTGCCCTCACCGGCTGAGTTAATAGTTAAGCTTAACAGCAAGGTGTTAGCCAAGCGGCTGCTGCTAACAATCAAGCGACCAAGTCAGAACACAAATGTTAAGACCAGATAATAGCTTCTAAGACATAGAAAGTACTTACCTTACTCTCTGCATCTAAACGAAAAACCGGTTTAAAATATGACACTCTGGGCTTTCCATACTAAATTGAATGAGGGACACAGCCAAAGCTGGGACTCAAATGCTAATGATAGCTCGGGCACAACGCCACAAGCAGAACTTTCAAAAGAGCATAAGGGCAACTTTATGGGAGAGGAAGCGGGAACACTGTCGTCACCAGAAAGTCTAAGCCAAACAAAAAATAAGACAGCAATCAGGACAACTTGGATGGGAGAGGGTGCGGGGACACAGCCATCACCAGCAACAAGCTGACACCAACCTGTCTGTCGAGGCTCTGCACAGCGCACAGCCGGCCACAGCTCCTGGAGGACGCGTTAACGACCCGTAGCTCCGACTGTCAGTCACGAAGCTGCACGCGGCCAGCTGCTTGCAGAGCAATCCCTCAGATCAAACGTTCAAATCTGAACGCTGTAGGCTACAAAAATGTAGCCACGGTACCCTCGCGCAGCGAGAAGATTAAAGGAACAGATCCTCTGACGACACCGGCTGATATAGCCGGTGTCACGTGGGTCACAGGTGACTTTGTTGTTATTGGTACTCGAGCTGCGCATGCGCGCGATGGACATATCCAGTGCTTAAAGCACCGCCTCTGGCGGTCAGTAGGGACGAAATAGAACAGTGCATTATATTTGTGTTTATACGCATTAGACACTCACTGGTGGTAAACACAGCGCTCTCTCCTCTACTCAGCGTGTTCTCCTGCTCTGAATGTAGCGTAGCAGTGTACTTGGTAGCAGGCCTCAGGCTCAGGAGGGTGTACTGAGAGAGGCGGGCGGGCAGGCGCAGCTGCTTGGGGTTGGAGCCCTCCACAGTCAGGAAGAGACGGTAGCCGGTGATTTTCCCATGAGGGGCGGACCACATCATCACAGCACTGTCCTCAGTCACCTCGGTGAAACGGATATATCTCGGAGCGTCAGGCTCTAAAAAGAAACATCAATAAACACTGTTAGAGGATGTGATGTGTTTGACTTGCACTTCAGGGCTTCTGAACACACAGTATGTGTTATATTATTTGATGACTTCACTTGAGCAAGTCAGACATGTATAAAGATAGGGTGATGCAGGGGGGGGGGGGCACATGATGAAATTATGATATTTAAAGGTCCCCTATTATACTTTTTTTCATTAATATATTATAGGTCTTGTCAGGGTTTGAGTTTTTGTGTGTCTAGTTTTGGGGTTATTTTGCTGTTCTGTTCTCCCTGTCGTTAGTTTACCTGGTGTGTCTGATTGTGTTCACCTGTTGCCCTTGTTTTTCTCCTCCCCTGCCCGGCTGTTTCTCGTCTCGTGATTACCCCTCCCTGTATTTAGTCTCTTCCTGTGTTCAGTGTTGGTTCATTATTTGTCGTTCATGTCTCCCTTCATGTTGGTCACAGTCCCTTTTTGTTTGGATAATACCTCGTGCCTTGTACCTATTCATGGATTCTTGTTTTTTCAGCTTTTTGTGAATAAAGCTCGCCTTTTGTTCCATTTTGAAACCTGCTTCCCTCCTCATTCTGCATTTGGGTCCTATTTTTCCCCAACCCTGACAGGTCTCAGATATATACAAAACATGTCTCTGAAGTGTTTGGCTCCAAATACCAAACAGATCATGCATTGTAGCATCCCATAATCCCCTCTGTTTTAGCCCCGGTTCCAAAAGTGCTGATTCTCTGTCTGTTACTTTAGATGAAAATAAGGAGCCCCTCCCCACGCCCCTCTGCGAGATATTTGGTTAAAAAACACACAATGGTGCTCTAGGAGGAAATTCAGGTGATAAGATGGGGGGGGGGGTTACCTTGGTTGGTGATTGGCTAGTGGTTACACAAGCCAAACAATCGTTATGACATCATAAAGTGGCCAAAATCTGATCAGCTCATTTTCAGACAGGTTTTTATATAAATGGATCAGGACAAAAAGTGAGCGAATATTTATTCCTAAAACTTTCAGAGTCTCTTTACACAGAGGGGACACATGTTTATGTATAAAAGACATGAAAATGTGGATTTGGCTTAATAGGTGATCTTTAAAGAACAGAATCATTAGAATAGGCAGATTTTGGACATTGCACACCAACCACGGATGCTATTTTCAACAACTTAAGCTTTTCCTAACAAAAGTATTTTACCAGGCAGTGGATTTCCAGCGGTGTTGACCTGTACAAAGAGAGGCTTGCTCTCCAGGCTGTCCTCCACAGAGTAGATACTGATGTTGTACAGCTTCCCAGGTAGGAGGTCACTCAGCGTCACAGATGTTGCCGTGTCAGGGAGAGTCACCTCCGATCTTTCACCTTCTAGTGAAGGCGTGTAGACCACACGATAGCCTGCGCGGAGAGAGAAATATTACATATCATTTTGAATATGGAATGGTCACAGATGGGTTTGAACTAGCAACAAATGGGGAAACATGTTGGCTGTTACATACCAGTGATTGGAGCCACTGGTTTTTCCCAGCTGATCTTGATGGAAGTTTCTCCCACCGTACCCACTTCATAATCAGCAGGAGCATCAGGTGCTGTGAAACCATTTAAATGTGAGAAGGAAAATTACAACCACATCTTTTTCACTTGTTTTTGAAAGGATCACTTGATTTATAATCCTTGCCACATGTTCATTAGGCTGCTTTCGGGTTTGGGATTGGAAACAACACATTAAAGTTGAGCAACTGTAATTTTATGTCAGAATTTGAAAATAAAGAAACATGAAAGTGTGTTGTGTATCTGCTGACCTGTGCTTTGTGTTGTAGAGAGAAAGAGGTTGTCCTCACCTTTATCTGTAACCTCAAAGACGTTCCCAGTGTACTTCGTACCAGGCAGTTCTAATGAAAAAATACATTTTAGGCAGTGCTACAATATTTAATTAGAATGATGGTTTCAAATATTCTGCCTACACCAATGATTGCGCTAAATGTGATTTTGATATTGCACTAGTCCATATTATGATTTGGGGGAAATCATTTTTTGTTGCGCAGCCCAAGAAAACAGTGCATTATATTTGTGTTTATACGCATCAGACACTCACTGGTGGTAAACACAGCGCTCTCTCCTCTACTCAGCGTGTTCTCCTGCTCTGAATGTAGCGTAGCAGTGTACTTGGTAGCAGGCCTCAGGCTCAGGAGGGTGTACTGAGAGAGGCGGGCGGGCAGGCGCAGCTTCTTGGGGTTGGAGCCCTCCACAGTGAGGAAGAGACGGTAGCCGGTGATTTTCCCATGAGGGGCGGACCACATCATCACAGCACTGTCCTCAGTCACCTCGGTGAAACGGATATATCTCGGAGCGTCAGGCTCTAAAAAGAAACAAACACTGTTAGAGGATGTGATGTGTTTGACTTGCACTTCAGGGCTTCTGAACACACAGTATGTGTTATATTATTTGATCAGATCACTTCACTTGAGCAAGTCATGCATGTATAAAGATAGGGTGATGCAGGGGGGGGGGGGGGGCACATGATCAAATTATGATATTTAAAGGTCCCCTATTATACTGTTTTTCATCAATATATTATAGGTCTCAGATATATACAAAACATGTCTCTGAAGTGTTCGGCTCAAAAATACCAAACAGATCGTGGATTGCAGCATCCCATAATCCCCTCTGTTAGCCCTGTTTCCAAAGTGCTGATTCTGTGTCTGTTACTTTAGATGAAAATAAGGAGCCCCTCCCCACGCCCCTCTGAGAGATGTTTAGTTAAAAAACACACAATGGTGCTCTAGGAGGAGATTCAGGTGATAAAATTGGGGGGGGGGGTTACCTTGGTTGGTGATTGGCTAATGGTTACACAAGCCAAAAAATGGTTATGACATCATGAAGTGGCCAAAATCTGATCAGCTCATTTTCAGACAGGTTTTTATATAAATGGATCAGGACAAAAAGTGAGCGAATCTTTTTCCCTGAATCGTTCAGAGTCTCTTTACACAGAGGGGACACATGTTGATGTATAAAAGACATGAAAATGTGGATTTGGCTTAATAGGTGATCTTTAAAGAACAGAATCATTAGAATAGGCAGATTTTGGACATTGCACACCAACCACGGATGCTATTTTCAACAACTTAAGCTTTTCCTAACAAAAGTATTTTACCAGGCAGTGGATTTCCAGCGGTGTTGACCTGTACAAAGAGAGGCTTGCTCTCCAGGCTGTCCTCCACAGAGTAGATACTGATGTTGTACAGCTTCCCAGGTAGGAGGTCACTCAGCGTCACAGATGTTGCCGTGTCAGGGAGAGTCACCTCCGATCTTTCACCTTCTAGTGAAGGCGTGTAGACCACACGATAGCCTGCGCGGAGAGAGAAATATTACATATCATTTTGAATATGGAATGGTCACAGATGGGTTTGAACTAGCAACAAATGGGGAAACATGTTGGCTGTTACATACCAGTGATTGGAGTCACTGGTTTTTCCCAGCTGATCTTGATGGAAGTTTCTCCCACCGTACCCACTTCATAATCAGCAGGAGCATCAGGTGCTGTGAAACCATTTAAATGTGAGAAGGAAAATTACAACCACATCTTTTTCACTTGTTTTTGAAAGGATCACTTGATTTATAATCCTTCCCACATGTTCATTAGGCTGCTTTCGGGTTTGGGATTGGAAACATTATTAAAGTTGAGCAACTGTATTTTATTATGAGAATTGGAAAATAAAGAAACATGAAAGTGTGTTGTGTATCTGCTGACCTGTGCTTTGTGTTGTAGAGAGAAAGAGGTTGTCCTCACCTTTATCTGTAACCTCAAAGTCGTTCCCAGTGTACTTCGTACCAGGCAGTTCTGGAAGAAAAAATACATTTGTAGGCAGTGCTACAATATTTAATTAGAATGATGGTTTCAAATATTTTGCCTACACCAATGATTGCGCTAAATGTGATTTTGATATTGCACTAGTCCATATTATGAATTGTTGTTTGTTGCGCAGCCCAAGAAAACAGTGCATTATATTTGTGTTTATACGCATCAGACACTCACTGGTGGTAAACACAGCGCTCTCTCCTCTACTCAGCGTGTTCTCCTGCTCTGAATGTAGCGTAGCAGTGTACTTGGTAGCAGGCCTCAGGCTCAGGAGGGTGTACTGAGAGAGGCGGGCGGGCAGGCGCAGCTGCTTGGGGTTGGAGCCCTCCACAGTCAGGAAGAGACGGTAGCCGGTGATTTTCCCATGAGGGGCGGACCACATCATCACAGCACTGTCCTCAGTCACCTCGGTGAAACGGATATATCTCGGAGCGTCAGGCTCTAAAAAGAAACATCAATAAACACTGTCAGATGTGGACAGTTTGATTTTGTGTTAAGAAGGAAGGACTTTACAAGAGGTTTCACAGGTTTAGCTCCTTGAAGAAAAGAAAAAGGAAGAAAGAAAGAAAAATAAGTACGGAAGCCCTCAGAGGCAAAAATTAGTGATGGAAGAAACTGGTTTTGCCGTGACCATTGTTATACAGGTACAGTGGAAAAGAAAGGACATAGTTCAACAGGAAGAAAACATTTATCATACAAGTCCCATTTACAGAATTGGGTAGTGTTGCAATTTAGCCTCTTTTGGCAAAAATGAGTATTACAACAACAAGCTCCATTATCCTGAAATAAAACTATAGTCCACCTTTTTGGATGAAATTAAAGTGACCTAAAATGATCCTTCATCTTTCTATAATTTGTTTTAAGTTTCACAGATAAACGGTTACTTAAAAGGATTGTCCTGGGAAAACCAAATGTCATAAACACAAGACAGAAAACAATGAAAATCAGACTCCATCACCAAATCTCTTTTTTCTGTGTTGTGCTTCAGGGCTTCTGAACACACATTATATATTACACTACGGAACATTTCCCAGAGCACTCCATCATTCGTTTCATGCTTTGAAACCTTCCGCAGGGCCGCTAGTTTTAATGAATTTCTCTGTAGAAGGAAAATCAACTATCAGTGACGGATGTTTGAGTGCAAGTCATGTCCTTGAAGACCTGAGGGCATCTGACTGTCATACTCACTAGTGGTTTGCTCCCCAATAAGTGGTAGACTCTCCTCTCTGCCTTGAAGGGTGTAGACACTGAAGCGGTGCAGTTTTCCTGGAACTAGGTTAGTAACTTCCATGTAGGCATTTTGTGTTACAGGAAGAGTTATCAGCATCGAAATCGAATCGTGTCCCTCCTCCACAGGGAGAGCGGTAACCCGGTAACCAGAGATGGAGCCGGATGGGCCGGTCCAGGTCAGAACTATTTTGTTGTCCGTCACCTCGAAGAACTGCAGGTCTGTAGGAGAAGGAACCTCTGTGGACAGGAAAACCACTTAGAATTAGAAATCTATTTTGATGAGAGAACGCCTACTACCAAGCAAAGGAGAAGTGGATACCTCTTATCATCTTAAAATACACAATAAAATACAGAATCATGGTTACTTTTTCGTAATATGATCTGCTAAACAAGGTAGGTATGTCAATTTCATTCCATGATATCTTGGTTTTTATCTTTAAAAACACAATTAAAAAAAACTAATCTATCAGGGTGCAGCTGTTCTAAAGGCTTAAAGATGCTTGAGCTTTAACAGCTTATAAATAATATCAATTGTAACCATCATATGTCAATGTTTGAAGATAATAATAAACTCTACAGAGGGGGATATCCTTAACTGTCCAAAGATGGCAGCAGAAATGTTCCATTAGGCATTTTTATTCTATCCAAACTGTACAAACAAGCACACTTTTTCTGCATTACCTCAACTGGCTCAACAGCACATTTGACTTGGCAGACTACAACTATTTTTTTCACATAACTTAGAATAAGAGTCCAACAGCTGTGAACTTGATGACTTCACTTTCCATTGGTATTTTCCAGTTTAAAGAATTGGAAACTTCGACATACATTAGTGACAAGGCCACAGGATGCATTTCAGGTTGATTCTGCAGAGTATAGAGAATAATAGCTCATACAAGTATACAGATATGGCCGAGCAGGGGGGTGCCAAGGATCAAATGATGATATTTAAAGATCAGAATCGGCAGATTTTGGTCATTCCACACCGACTACTGGTGCTACTTTAACAAGAGACACTACTTTTAACATGCCCCATAGCATATTAATCCAAACTCTCCTGGACCATCGCCTTATCGTGGTGTAGAGGTTTGTTTGCCCCTATGAACCTGGGGGTTGTGTTGTTTAAAAGAGCTACGTGGACAACACAACGTTTGGATAATTCTGCCTTCTTGGAGACCCTGGAAAAGAGTTGTGTACTGGGCTCCTATAGGGGACTCGATACTTCCTTACTAGAAGACTTCACTGCACATGTGGGCATTGATAGATACACTTGGAGGGGCGTGATTGAGGCTGAATTACACATGTTGAAGCATGAGTGGCCTTTGAAGAAGAATAAAACAACACACACGTGTTCCAAGTTCAACTTTTCATAACAACAGTATTTTACCAGGCAGTGGATTTCCAGCGGTGTTGACCTGTACAAAGATAGGCTCGCTCTCCAGGCTGTCTTCAACAGCGTAGATACTGATGTTGTACAGCTTCCCGGGTCGCAGGTCACTCAGTGTCACAGATGTTGCCGTGTCAGGGAGAGTCAGTTCAGTGCTTTCACCTTCTAGTGAAGGCGTGTAGACCACACGATAGCCTGCGCGGAGAGAGAGAAAATACGGGTCATTGTGCGTATGTAAATGGCACAGATGGGTTTGAACAAGCCACAAATGGGGAAACGTGTTGGCTGTTACATGTGTCGTAGCATACCAGTGATTGGAGCCACTGGTTTTTCCCAGCTGATCTTGATGGACGTTTCTCCTACCGCATCCACTTCATGATCAACAGGAGCATCAGGTGCTGTGAAACAATTTAAATGCGAGAAGGAAAATTATAACCACATCTTTTTTTCTTTACAGGGTCACTTGATTTGTATGTCTTTTTTTGTGAGAATTGGATAAATAAAAAGGAAGAAAGTGCGTTTGTGTGTATGTGTCTACTAACCTGTGGTTTGTGTAGTAGAGAGAATGAGGTTGTCATCTCCGGTTCCTGTAACCTCATAGACGTTAACAGTGTACTTCCTCCCAGGCAGAAGCTCATTAATGTTCACTGAGGTAGCTGTGTGGGGCAGGTCTTGAAGGAAGAAAAAAATAGATTAGTTTTCATACATTCACATTTTTTAAAGCAGGTAAATAAAGACATTTCGTTGCTGACAAATTAAGAGTACCGTCTTGTTTAAATGTTTTTTTGTTTGCATGTATTCATGTTTGTAAAGGGTTCATCTGGTCTTACCTAGCACCAGGGGTTCCCCAGTCGCCCGTCCCTCCTCACTGAGCTCATACTCCACTCTAAAACCAGACACCGTGTCGGAGGCGGAAACCCAGGAGATGACAAAGCTGCTGGAGGTAATTTCAGTCACCGACTCTGAGGTGTCAATCTCAGCCGGAAGCAGGTCGGTCTCGCCTTCTGATGTCGCCACTGCAGAAACAAAGAGAGAGAGATTGTAAAAAAAAGAGGTGGCTACTCGCTCCCTCTGAGAACAGAACTGGCAACACTGTCATCATAATTTATAGTTATTTACAAGTGCACATTAAGCAGTGATATTGCAAAAGAACTGGTCTGAATGAAAAGAGTAACAAAATGACCTTAGACTGTTAACCACTGTTTAGAATAATGCTATGTACATAAACATTTATATTTAACAATATATTAATGGCTGCTATTTCAACACTTTTTATATATTTAAATATTTTTTGTATAATGTTGCTACTTTTCTTTGTAACATGGATGGGTACTTATTTGATTTTATTTGATTAACATTTGATTGCGTCTTCTTTTACTGTTATTCTTGCCTTTGTATCTGCACTGTCAATTGCTAAAGGACAAATAAATGTACTTATTTGGATCCTGAAAGATCGAATGAGGCAACTTCTCCACTCTTTCCACTCACATGATCCATAATTGGTGGTGAAGTCAAAGCGGGTGATTTCTCGGCGTCCAAACCGCAGCACACTGATCAGTTGACCCTCGTAGGTGATGCCCGATTTCAGCCCTGAGATGGTGTAGGAGTTCAGGTGGCCGGGGATTAGCACCTCTCTCCATGGGTTATTAGTGTTTTTCTGAAAACATGAAAAAGAATGTTAGAAGAACAAGCGATGGGACAGTATTCAAAAGCCAAGCATGCAGAATCAGTGTAGAGATACCGGGAAGCTATATCTAAAAAAACTCACCACTTTCCATTTGAGGATGTACTGGGTGATGTGGGCAGACTGTGGCGCGTTCCACTGAATAGGGTGGGAGTTGGGTTGGTTGCCAGACTCAGTTATGATCACCTGGACAGGACGGGTACCACCTAAAAGAGATAAAGACAGAGGGGTAAGCACTCATACAGAACAGAAGTTTATTTTAGATGAAGATATCATACTATGAAATCGTGCAGAGATTAAACAGATAAGAAGTGGCACTGTTCAATGTTCTAAATAACAAATATCTTGATTCAATATTTACGTTGGTAAGCAGACACACAATCTTATTTGTGGGGATACTGGCTGTTCTACAATCTGAGAACATACAAAAACCTGCAGTTTTACATGATATGACTTGAAAGTGAGTATTACTGAGTGTGCTGCAGTATTTTCCAGCACAGAAAACATAAATACCTAGGGAAAACTAGCATGTTCCTGTGAGATTCCAGCCCAAAATGTAACAGCTAGAGAGGAGAAGACCTTTACTTCACTTCCTTCCCTCTTTAACGTCCTCTATTAAATCACTTTTTTCATACCATACATGTTCTCTCTGACAGACTACAGCTCATTTGTAAAAGAGCAGCACAAATAAAAAGTGGAAATGTAGTAGAATATTTTTACAACAAAGATTTGGGATTGTAGCCTTTCTAGGCCATATACATGCACACAAACCTATACAACACACTACAGGAAAGGGAAACCCCAAAAAGAATAATAGGGCCGCTTAAATTGATTCTATTAAACAGATGCATAGGCCACACAAGTAGAATATAAAAGGTGCTAGGCTAAGAATGCAAAATCACACAAGCAGAGGCTCGTAACTGAAGTATCTTTTTCGGAAATTAAGAAAGGGCATCAAGTCATCTTTAATGTAAACAAAAGTCATGTGGCAAGCAGACTACCGACATGAGCTGTGCTGATAGAAACTGGTAGCTTCTATAAAGAACTGGGGTTTTCTAACCACTTTTCCATATAGCAGACCTGTAATCAAAGTTTGTGAGCAAGTGGCTTGGTTAACCAGAAGTTGGAGGCAGATATACAGACCTCAAAAACAATCTGGGACCAATTACTGCCTATTACAGACCCACAGAGCCACAGGCCACTGGCGAGGGTAAGGGTTACACAGAATCAGATGTGGGACGCAAATGAAAACGGATGCGCGTGTGTACATGCGGTGGATATACTGCATGTACACACACATAATCTCCCAGCATAACATGCATACATCTGGGTAGCACACGTACATTCACAAATACATTCATCCTTACCTTGCACAGAGACATAACATTGATTCCAGATACGGATGGTTTCACCACAGTAAAGGGGAAGTAATGCTGAGAGTTATCCTAACAATAAGATAAGATTGAAGATAAAACTACACTCCAGACATAGATAAAAGCAGACAGTGGAAAAGAAAACAGCTTTTTCTTTACATCTTATCAGTGTAGTGCTAAATCGGAGACCTGTGAAACCCCTTTTTAAAATATCCTTCACTGGGGTTTTCCATTTTTACCTTTTATGGTGTTTTACCCAGTATGTGCCTCTGAGTCTGGATTTGCCTGTTGCTGCCCTTAAATCTTAGCATGCTGTATTTTGTATGCCCAGACACATGCGCACACACACACACACACACACACACACACACACACACACACACACACACACACACACACACACACACACACACACACACACACACACACACACACACACACACACACACACACACACACACACACACACACACACACACACACACACACACACACACACACACACACACACTCACACACTCACAGAGCAAGTTCACAGCTGGTTGCCATTACAGCCACTTACGGAGCAATAGTGCCCTACATTTTGTATCTACCATCAACCTGCTCCACACACAGAGCAAACAAGTTCAAGTTCTTTAAAGAAGGCGTTACGAAGTTCTGTTTCCACAAGCATAAATAAAAAAGATATCAAACTGTGCAGTTTTAGGCAGAATTAGGGAAATGTAAAAGAAGTAGGAACGACTCTACATGTGGGTTTATTGGTGGATGCCATACAAGAATGTGAAGAATGTGGTCAGTTGTAATGACAAAGGGGGCTGAACACTAACAAGTAAGATCCAGACCGACCCAGAAGGGAACTTAAATTAAAGACAAAACTGAAAGAAAGATTTGTTTGTTTAAAGTTGTTTTGCAGTAGGACTGTCTAGCCAAGCAGAAATTAGGTCAGTTGCACTACTTTCTGCACTATTTTATGTTTTTTTTCTTTAAATGTTTTAGGATTATTGTATATTGCACCGTTGGGAGAGCCTGGGACTTTAGATTCTCACTGCCAACAACTACACTACTGTGTATTTATAATAAAGCCTCTAAATCTTTGCATAATGTTCTGTAATGAAGCATGGCTGTATTTTTTTATTATGTTCGTTTTAACTTCAAGACATGAGGTTACTTTTTAAGTGATTGCTAAAATCTACAAAGTTCACAACTGTTGTTAAACAGGTTTTCAAAGGTGTGCACGGGGTAGGTGTGTGTGTGTAAAGGGGGTTTTTGTATACACACACGTGCACTCTGCTGCTTTGTACAGCTGTGGCAACAGCACAGGGGATGTACCACTACCACATGTTAGCAGGAACAAACGCTCAGAGTGGGGGGTGTTCCTCTTTATCTGTACAAAGAGGAAATCACACCCCCTCCCATCTCTGGCTGTTTCACATCAAAGTCAAGGGCCTTATTTTAGAGGTGACATAAACAAATATTTTAAGTGCAGGAGTTGGAGTGCAAGTTGGAAAGTTTGCACATTTTACCATCAGAAATACTAAACAAAGTGAGAAAAAGTGAGAAAGTATCTATTTTACACCTACTGTGAACATATTGACCATTCGTTATCCTGCAAAACCCCAGAATTCAAATAGAAATCCAGCTGGATTTCCTATTTAAGAACTCAAAGCTTTAACTACTTTGATGAACTCTATAAAACATCATAAAATGAAATGGTACCAGACAGACTGAAACAGGATCAAGTTGTTAACAGTTGGAAAACAAACTCAAGGCATATGAGGGATTTTACATTATTAGTTAAAATAGTATGTGGCCGTATATGTACTTTCATGTTCAAATGTATATTATATTATTTATGTATTATTTAAGAAGCATAATGGGTAAGATAATCAGTGAGGAATAAAATGTTGCTAATAAAAACTGAAAAATTACAAATCAAGCCAATTCATTGCATTGATTTAAATCGTTTATACCAATCGTGCCATAGAGCAGTCATTGTATGCGACTTTTCTCTTTTACCGTTGACCAAGTCGCATACAATGATATCATTTGAATTTGAATGATAATACAACGCTGCCCAGCAAAGCCTTTCACAACCACTTCTCAAAGCTTCCATAGAACATATATCTGACTGTTAACAATTGCATATTGTCAGAAGTGAGACAGTATCACAACATTGCGGTGCTCTAATGTATGTTAAACATCTTACCGGGGTAGGACTGCTGGGGCTCGCAGCTGAGCTCTCCGATGCCGTTGCCATAGCAGTAGCACTTGTACAGGACTCCTTGGATGACTTTATCCCAAGACTCTCCGATCTTATAGAAGGCTCTCGTCTCCGGCTCCTGGCACTGATCTGAGGGCAGAGTTGCAAAGGAACAGTTCATTCAACAGTGACCACAGGCAAGAGTTCTCACACTAAAGATGCTGCCCTCAAATATCATGCTTCACTCGTGAGGTTCTGCAGTTGTTTTAAATGAATTACATTTTCAACAAGCGGTGCCAATCAAAATGGTGGATATTTAAGTGTGGAAGTGAAACAGTAATAAATATACATAATTATCAAATGGGGATTGTATTGAGACCATTAAATCAAATGAATTTGATGGTATAAATGGTGCAGTCTGTTAGGTATAAACCTGTGAACTCACCGATGGCATCACACTTCCAGCGCCCACGTCCCTGTCCAAAGCAGGTGCAGTTCATGGTGTAGCCCTCCTCGTGTTGTTTGGTGAAGGTTTGGTTCACCTCATAGGTCAGACTATCTACAACACACTGGTCTGTAATAGGCAAACAAACACAGATATGTAAAAGCATGCCATGACAGAAAGTAGCAAAGCAAAATCAGGCTTCTTTACTAGCAACCTCTCTGCTTTTTCACATCTGCTTTTTCACAGGGTGTGTGATGCAGGTGCAAATGAAGCCCTGTAAAATGCAGGTGTGCAGCCTGACTTTTAACCTTTTGGTTGATGAGTGATTATATCACCTGTGACCTTTCACCTCTTCACTCTGAGTATTCCAATATTACCCTCTAATTATGACAGAAACCCTGCCACAGCAGCAACTCAATCACCTAACAGGGTCCGTCCCTCTCTCATACAGCCACACACACTCACCTTTAAGCTGGGAGTAAGCAACACAACTCCATTCTCCTCTGCCATTGCCGACGCATGTACAACGCATCATGTGACCCAGAACTTCGTGCCGTTTTTCCCACTGGTCTCCCACACGGTACATCACCCCTTCATTGGTTGTACACACTTCTTCATGAGCTACAACACACAGGATAAAACCAGTTAAAACAACGCATAGTCATTTCTTGTAATCTTTACTCAAGTTTGAACAATTTAGGGCAAAACCTGAGAAAAATCATACACAAATTTGGTTAAAAAATGAATATGCCACACAAAATTGTGCAACAAAACAAGTTAGTAAACAAAAGCAGTGCACTCCTGCATCGAGATAAATAAATACTAAACACACATTGTGACAAATGATCCCCATCGGAGATCACCGATTCTACCCTACAATTACTACAACACAAGGCTGTGTAGAGGATACAGCCATTACAGAACACCTGTGCCCATAGACAAGATTTTCCAGGATGGAAAGCCAGCAGCAGCTGTCTCGTGTCCTCATGCGTATGAATGGCTGTGTGTGTTCCCCATATGTTGGCCGGTAATTATAAAGAGTGAGTCATTTTTAATCCGGTATGATAGAGATGTTTTGAAGATGGGTGGGACAGGCAGAGACCTGCATCTATGCGTTTGCACAAGGGGGGGAAAAGTGCTTCTACTTATTGGTCTGTATAGCCACAAAGCAGCTGGTTTTGTTTTCAAAAAGTAGCATATATGGTCGAAACACAAGTCAGTTCCATACTAAATGTCATTGCTTCAACATGTTGTAGAGCCAGAGGTGCAGACTTAGCTGATATGGATGCATCTGAGTACATATCTGTTTGTCTCCATATAGGGAAGGGAAGCGGCAGTGGAGATAGAGAGCGGATATGCTGTCTTGGACTGCAGCCAAAACTGAGGTGTTTGATGATTTGGCGCTTTATATATTTTCAAATCAGTCTGTTTGAAATACAGAAAGTATTTTAACCTGCTTTCAAACTATTCCACTTACAAATGGTAAACTTTAGGGTAAATCTAAATATATTTGGCATCAACTGAACCCTGTGTTAACACTCTGTCAAGCTACATTTATGTCTTTAGAACCAGTCAATACTTTTATAGGAAATACACCACTGGTTTTATGAAAGAGACCATTTGAAACTTAAATGGCTGTTTGGATATTGCAGCCAACAGCACTGGGAGCTACAACCCTTTTCTTCCAGGAAAACATTATTCAGAAATAGCAAAGTATGTTATGAGACTCCAACTGAGATGCTGTGGGGGAAAACGGTTTTTACAAAAGAATGAGTGTGATGCAAAACTGTTATATAAGTAATTATGTTATATTGTTGCAGAGGTAGTGGATCTAACAATGTAAACGGTGCAGTTGGTGTAGGAGAGGTGGACCCACATTAGCCTATCCAGCATCTTCCCATAGGACTGCCACAGGTGGGGCAGGGGGCTATTACTTTTCTTTAACCACAGCCATTAACATCTCAAGTACCGTGTTTGTTTTGACAATCCCTGTGAAGTCATTAATGTCAATATCAAAGACCCCCTGCTGCTTTGATTGCTGGTCTGAGGTTAACACAGACAACCCGCTCTGACACTAGCTAAAGGGCATGAACGCAGTTTTTCTCCTCTTTAAATCTTGACAGGGTGTTGTTAAAGACAGGGTGTCGGCCAAAAGTTGGGTCTCAGCACCGACGTAGCCATATCAAAGGAATTTCTGAGGAAAATGAAAGCTTAAACAGAACATTTAAAAAAAAGTATGATCCATCATGTTCAATGTACTTTATAAAACCATTAAAAATACCTGTTCTCTAGGCTGTCCATATGCACACATGATGAACTTCTTAAAAGTACTGCGTGTCTTTTGTTGCTACTCTTCAAAAAACCAACAGAAGATTAGTTCTAGATCAAATAAATCCTTTTCCCAGAATTCTAAGACAACATATCCCAGATAAATCCTGTAAATTGTAAAGACTGCTGCAAAAAAGACTATTTTCACATTATTATCAACTCAAGACTCGACCAAGGACTTCTTTAATTGAGATAACAGGAACACATATTTATTTTTTAAGTTACTTCATACATAATTGTTGATATTATAACAGTCACTAATTCTGACTGAAAACTAAACTTGACCAATGGCTAAGACAAATCTTAGTGTTTCAATACAATTTTGTTTAAAGAATTTAGAGAGATAATATTAACATTCACAGCATTTGTCATGTCTAGCTCCTTTTTTTTTACTGAATTTGGCAAATGTCACCACAACGTTGTAATTTAGACTATTAAATTAGGCATATTATCTAGACATCAACATGCAGGTGCTTGATTACAAAATCAGTCCCAAATATGTTGTTAGCTTTGAGTCTGTGTTAAACAACCTGTAGGCAACATCATTACCATTTGATTATTCCTTCAGAGACATTAGTGCCCTGTCATCGCCCCCCTAGTTTTTCGCTGGCTTCTGCCTCTTTTGTTACCCATGGAGACCTAATTGGCACCTAAACATCACAACAACACATTTCTTACAAATAAAAGGGTGTAAGAACTGTAAATTAGATTACGTCTGCGCCATGAGTCCTGACTCCTTCTAACATCCCTCTGATAATAGCTTTTATGTAAATGAATACCCATTAAATCTTTTCATCGTCACTGCGTGGTCTCAATACAAAGGCCATGTTAACTTGTTGATTCAGACTGGGAGGAGAAATATTTGACTTAAGACTGGGAGGGACCTTACAATTAGCCGGGCTAATCACGTTAGAGGCCCCCATGGCTATCATATTTGAGAGACAGCAACTCATTGCTTGAAACTGATTACAGTGTGACCTTAATCTGCAAATTTCAAACAACTCCAACCCCTCCAGCCCGAACATTTAGGGTCTCTGTGTTCCCGTCGTTCCCTATCTCTTCATCACACAGACACAAAGACATACCAGCCATAGGACAGAAGCCAAAGCGATGTTCTGCATCATAGTCTGTCGTTGTGCCACACCACTTCATGCCGTCTCTACGTCCATCAGCAGTACAGTCCGTGTAGTTTCTTCCATTATAGAGGTAGGGGAACTGGCACAGAGCACCATTTGAATTACCGCCTCGTGTCACCACCATTACTGTTTAAAGAAAAAACACAAGAATATATTAAACTATTGTTTTAATGGTATATAGTTTATACCAAACATATTCACAAAATGTAGCTGTGATGCAGATACTTGTTGAGGCCTTTCCAGGGTTTTAGTTGTTAAACCAGACTACTCAATAAAGTTTGCTAGTTTTATTAAACAGCTATTACCTAAATGTACTTAAATTGATATTAAATGTGTAATTTACTTTGCTGACACATTTTGAATAGGGAATCAAGGGAAACCCCTTGATAGGCTACTGTTGAAAACCCTGCACTTTAGCTGTTTGAGCTAACGTTAGCATAAATGAGGTCAAGCTAGTTCACAGCCCTAAAAATATCTAAATACAAAAACAGCTAGACCACAGAAGTTGAAGGTCCCTTCTGAACTTTAATTTATTTGTTGCGTTTTAACACATCCTCCCCTCTGTCATGAACCTTGGAGTGACCTTCACTAGCCCTTTTAAATTTGACAAGCAGGTCAGCACCGTAGTCAAATCCTGTTTTTTAAAATAAGACTATTGGCCAAAACCAAGTCGTTTATCTTTTAAAGACTTAGAAAGGGTTATTAATGCCTTCGTAAGGAACGCTCTATACGTGGGTATGGACCAGGCCTCAATTAAACGCCTGCAGCTAGTCCAAAACGCAGCAGCACGTCTTCTAACTGGCCACAAAAAGCGTGACCACATCACCCCAATTCTGGCCTCAAACTGGCTTCCAATTTGGTTCCGAACTGATTTTAAAATCCTTTTATTTGTTTTTAAAGCACTAAATGGGCTGGCTCCGGCCTATATAGCCGAACTCCTCCAGCGCTACACCCCAGCCAGAGCTTTAAGGTCTGCTGACCAGCTGTTGCTGATAGTGCCCAAGACCAGGCTCAAAACCCGAGGGCACCGAGCCTTCGCAGCAGCTGGCCCTAGGCTCTGGAACACTCTGCCCCTCCATGTGAGGTCGGCCCAGACCCTAGGGGTTTTTAAATCTCTTAAAACACACTTCTTCTCCCTGGCCTTCTAGTCAGAGCGGAGCGCGACTCCTGACTTTTCCCTGTGTTTTTTATATATCTGTTATAATTTATTGTTTTTTATTGTGATTGTAGTAATGTGTTTTTATTACATGTACAGCACTTTGGCCCGACCAAAAATCGCTTTTAAATGTGCTTTATAAATATGCTTTATAAATAAAACTTGATTTGATTTGATTTAACTCACAATATCACGCTAGGCTAGCTTAATTATTCCGCTAGATGCTAGCTAGCCGCATCTAAGAAGATTCACTGAATACTTTTTCTACTGAAAGAAAATCACCTCTGTTGGTCTTTCCAACAACAAAATGATCCAGTCAACTTTCTTTAAATGAAAAAAACGAAAAAAGGAACAATATGCAGTACACCAGATATACTACCCATATAACAGTGAAGCTTCTCAGAAGTAGCTATTTTTAGTACATTTTCCACAAAGTCGCTCAATTCACACCTTATAATATTAACAACAAAATAACTCACCATTTTTCTCAGTACAGAAAGAATATTTCTGTTCTGTCTCATAGTCAGAGGAGGTGGAACACCAGAGCTGTCCATCACTGCGCCCATCAGAGATACATGAATGGTAGGTCTTGCCCTTGTAGACAAAGGGAAACACACAGGGCTGACCTCCGGAGTTGCCACCATACACTGGAGAAGGTCCATCTGCATTAAGACAGGAAACCACACAAATACAGTTAATATGACTGAGCATATGAAAACATTTGACATGTTTGCCTTAGCTTCATTAAGGCTGGGTTTGGTCCTTATTTACACAACTTCACAAATGTATTGGTTTCATGCCTTTTGGCAAAATGATTAGCAAATTATGTCAGATTTTGGTTAATACTGTGTTTGTGTAAACTTAAGGGAACATTTCTTACCCCACTGCACACAGCTGATTCCATTCCCAAGACAGGTACAGATCAACTGCTTGGCTCCCTGGTTCTTCATCCAGCGTTGGCCAATGAAGTAAGAAAGTCCTGCATCCGTTCGACAGGGTCCTTCCTGGGGAACCTCAGACACACTGGCAGGCTGGTAGACCGCAGGCTGGATGTTAGTGATCACACGAGAGCCAGTACCTGAAAAGTAGCATTTATCCAGGTTAGTGTATAGCAACAGTATCACATAAGAAAACTTCCCAAATATAAAGTTACCCATTAATGGGAGATAATAAAGTTGAATAGGGTATAAATGTTAACTATTATATATCTTCAGTAAACTGCCCTAGTTGCCCTAGCTGCCCTAGTTGAAGACATCTTTTTTTGTATCAACATTTTTCTGAAATAGTTTCTTCAAATATATTTAGCAATTATCTAAACTGTTGGTGAATTATGGACAAATCTATAGAATCAAAAAGACCAATTGTAATGAAATTAACAACTGTATTTTAATTTGTAATCTTTTTTTTTCATAAGTATGAAAAAAGACATGTCCAATTGCATGAAAAAGAGATGTTGCCGCCTATATTGTCTCAGTGATGATGTTGCTAAAAGTTACAATTATACCACACGTATACATGTTTGAACCTCTGGTTTGAACATGCAACAGTCACTGGAGTTCAGATGAGTTCAGCTGAAACAATCTGTTTGTTCTACTGCATAACTTCCTACAATGAAATAAATATGTGGCTTTCATTTCCACTGGACGAGGACTGAACCACGTTATCAATGATTATGTGCTATTTGCAAAAGCAAAGCTACAATAAAGCTTGAGGTTTTTACTGTCCATGAGTCAGAAGGAGCATATGTGTCCATCTCACACCCAATAATCACTTCAAACCACTTCAAGCACTAATGTTCCCCTGTTTAATTTATCCTTCTTTATTTCCCTGGTTCCCGATCTCTCTTTCTCATGAGGTCATGGTCATGACTTTCAGCACACGTCTTTCTCACTTCAACACTTGGACACTTGGCACTTCTTATCTCTCCCTCCTGACAGCATCTGTCTCTGGTATACATTCTACTCTCCTCACACAGAGGGGGAGGAGGGAAGACAAAAAAAAGAAGGAGACGGGTATATTATCATTTCTCACCCAGGCCAGTGGTGTGAAGTGAAGCATGTCGCTCACACTTCCACTCCCCTCGTCCGTTCCCAGTGCACAGACACTGGAGTGAGTGGCCTCGGGCGTCTGTCTTTGTCCAGGTATCCCCAATACGGTAAGAGGTCACAGTATCCTGGTCGTTACAGCGATCTGGGAGAGAGTACATGAGAGGAATTCAATACAAATAATTGGAAACTTTGAGACGGCAATGTGGCCTTTTGGGTGGGAAGCTTTCATGTGCTGAGTGCATGTTTAAAAGGCTGCAGTCATCCTGCGCGGAGTAACTCCTCCTGGCTACCAGCTGTTTCCATGTTTGTGCCTGTTTGTGAATGTTGTTGATAACTTGTTGAACACATGCATGATCGTTTATTGATAACCTCCACTAAAAAACTTCCAAGGCCACCCCGAAGTTTTTCATGCGACAAAAGCCCAACAGGGAATAACATAAATGTTCATCTGTTACATCAGCCATCATCTTTACGGATGTGTGTAATGGTCCTAATTGGAAACACAACTGGTAAATCTTCCAATAAATCACAAGATACAAGGTTTGCTTGTGGCTCTGCCAATGAGGCTAGAGAGTTTATCTTTGTATCTTTAATTATTAAGCAGACGTGTGTATTGACACGTGAATTGTTCAAAAATAGCAGCGTTTCAGCAGCGTTTAATTTAATTTCCTGCTTGTGTTGCCCTTAATGACCCGGCTTTCCCACTCTGTTTCTGGACAAGTAGAGTTATATTGAGAGAAGAAACAAAAAGAGAAAAGGTCTTTCATAAAAAAGTGTGAAAAGAAAGCTGCATTACATGTATTTTTCAAGAATGATTTTCCCATACACATTGCAAAGGAGGAAAATAATAAATAAATTATAAATTTGGGAGCTGAAAGCTATAAATACTTACTTCTGGAGGTGCATGTGATGCGTCCACTTCCCTCTCCCATACAGGTGCAGTCCACCACCATCCATCCCTGGTATGGCTTCTCCCAAGTCTCCCCGACAACATAGGAGGTTCCCGCCGAGTTGTCATAACAACGCTCCGCTGCAGGAAACAGAGACTGATGAGCTGCTAAATCTATAGACAGCTGAAGGGATAAACTATTTCTGTAGGCCTAACCGGACGCTACTATGGCCCTGGTTCCCATGACCAAAAGCCAATGGGATTTAAGTGTAAACATATTGTAATTTCCGCCATCTAACCAAAAACTGATTAGGGAATCAGAAGTGGAAAAATGCCAAGTCATTTCTGGGTTTTATCAAATATGTAGATAAACACTCATTTTACTCATTAACCAACTTTTGAAAAAGACACAATAATGATAATCCAGGATCTCCAATTTCCTGGCTATTGGCCAGTTTTCCCAGCAGCTGTCTGTTAGTCACAGTCTGTCTGAATGACTCACCCACAGGTTTGCAGGTCCACTCTCCCTTCCCATTACCCAGACACACACACTCCAACACGTAGCCTCCTGTTTCGTGGGGTCTCTTCCAGGTGTCTCCGATCTTATATGAAGCCCCACCCTCATGACAGCGGTCTGTGTAGACAGAATTTCAGACAGATTTTAGAGATATGTTTGCACAGAAAGCAAGCAAAAGGAAAAGAAACATAGACATTTCTCCCATTATCTAACCACCTGGCTAACTGCTACCAGCTGTGCAGCACCAGTTGCTAATCAGATGTGGAGAATATGGAGATGAAATAGTTCACCAGCCTCAGTCTGGCAGACCAGGATATACACAGACACATTAGCTAGGATGTGCGGTCTAGGGGTTACAAAAGAGTAATGGTAGCTTCTTGTAAACCAGACATAACACATACAAAAACACTTACTGGCAATGGTGCAGCTGATCTTGCCCCTCCCTGAACCGATACAGGTACAGTCCCAGATCATGCCTTCCTTTGGTCTTTCATAGGTTTCTCCCACAGTGTAGGACAGCTGGTTGATCTTATCAAAGCACTTTTCCTCTGCTAAGGGGAGAAAAAAGTGGGAAAGTTGTGTTGATTATGTTTTTTCTACTTGTATAAGGGAAATTAAGATGTATTGAAGTGGGAAACAGCCACATTTCTGTACAACATTAAACACACTAACCTTCTGGTTTGCTTTTACACTTGATGCCAGCGACTCCATGGCAGGTACAGATAAGAGTGCTGCCTAAATACGGCCGTTCCCATTGGTCATTTATAGCATAGAACTGACCATTCTCTATACACCCATCTGACAGGAGGAAAAAAGCACAAGTTATAAATACAGCTGATGGGACATTTAAACAGCAGGAGGTCAATAAAAAGCACCACCCTCACTTTCTGCTAAAACACATAGTGTAGGGAAAATGTGATAGAGAAAAAAAAACACACTCCACCCTCACACACCCACAAACACTGTACCTGCTTACCATGTCATTTTTCAAAAGGAAAATAAGGCTACTGGAAAACTGACTAGCCCTGACCTTAAACTACCAAACACATAGCAGTATTATACATAAAAAAAGACAAAACATAACAAAACAAGCAAAAGCTACATTGGAATAAACATGTTATGGTTGAAGAAGGCTACACCCATGCCTGCTAAATTGACCCCTGGATGTGTTCATTTGACTTCAAAGTCCCCCAGGGCTGAGTAATAAATCAGTTGCACTCTGAGTGGGGAATTATACACCTTTACTCTTTCTCTCCCCCACCAGGCATGTTCTTTGTTCACATCTCATGACTTTACATGCAAGAAACATCTCTCATTTCTTTTTTCAACTTCAATTAAAGCCAAGATTTTTTTTGTTTAAGTGTTTTTTAAGGCTTTGATTGTTTGTCATTTAACAACGATGGAAATTGAAGAGATCAGAAAAGTTGCTATCCAGTGACTCCCAAAATCAGAGTTTAGATGCTTTATGTGGATTTTATCAACACATTACACAAAGCATTACCTTATTTATAGGCTTCTCAAGTAGTTTTAATTGCCAACACGTTCAAACTGATTCACATCACCTACTAAGATTAAAGGGACAGTATGCATCCAGTTAGATATTACTGTTGCTTTCTGTCTCAACAACAAATGTCAGACACATGATCCAAATTAACTGTAATTTCATCATTTACTCTCTGAAGTCCCTCAAGTGACCTCTGATGGCTCCCAGTTAATTAACTTTTTCACAAATCCGTTGTTAAGTCATTATAACTCTGGGAAAAACACTTACCCTGAGAGGCTGAGGGGACCTGATGCTGCTGACCCTGTCGCCGACTCCTGTGAGCGGATTTGGGCATACAGTTCACCGCGCTCCCGATGCAGAGCGCAACCAGCACCCTGGCTATAGTGCTGCCGGACATTACTGTTAAATATGAGCCACTCGGCTTTTGCAGAATGAGGTTACAGGTGCTCCTTGTGCAAAGTTTATTTCACAACCAGAGGGAGATAAATTGGTTCCAGTGCAAATCTTGTTTTTTTCCCCTGCCGCCGCGCTCCAACCTCCCAGATCAGTCCGCTCCTCTGCAGTCTGCGGCCGCAGTGTGCAGGGTAGCCTGTGGGAGTGATTTATCTGGGCATGGCTTAGATTATTCAACCGGAGGAGGAGGGAGTTCAACGAAAGAGGCCGACTACCCACGCAGCAGCACGTAGAAAGAAAGTGTGAGGCAGACAAACTTTTCACGAAACAAACGGTGACAAATTCCATATCATAAACTCTTGCTCTTTCTAGCATGTGTTTGCACTGTGAGGTAAGATTATCTCCCCAAACGCCATGCAACACTGAGGTAAAAGTATATGATGTCGTGGTCAAAACTGCCAAAAAGAATTTCATCAATGTCAAAACTGAGGAAAACAAAAATAAACCCCGTGAACTTTGGAAATTACTCAATAACCAGCTTGGCTGCAGTAAAAAACTCAAAACGAGATGTTCTAACTTAAACATAAAGACAGATAACAGGCTCATCACAGACAAACTGGATGTGGCCAAGTACTTGAAACATTTTTTCACAAACATAGCCACAACTCTTGTAAATAAATTACCCTCCCACTCAGGGCTTTTTGGAGTAGATCACATCATGACCTACTACAAAAACCTAGGGGTACGCAAAGATGATTTCAGTCTAGCAAGGGTAACAACAGCAGAGGTACTCATTAAACTGAGCGCCCTCCAACCTAACAAGGCCACTGGCCACGACAATATCCCCTCCAAATTCCTCAGAGACACAGCAACCGCCATCTCACCAGTCATAGCTCACATAATTAACCTCTCCATAAAACAGGGAAAAGTACCCAAAGACTTCAAAATTGCAAGAGTAACCCCCCTGCACAAAAAGGGCAGCCAATTGGACCCAGGCAACTACCGCCCTGTTTCTATACTTACCTCCATCTCGAAAGTCATGGAAAAAATAGTATATGAACAGGTCGAAAAGTACCCCGCGGAAAAGAAACTAATCTATGAATTTCAATCTGGCTTTAGAACATCCCACTCCACTGACACATGCCTTCTTTATTTGAGCGACCACATCAAACAAGAGGTGGACGAGGGCAAGTACTGCGGCATGGTGATGCTGGACCTACAAAAGGCTTTCGACACTGTCAATCACCCCATTCTGATTGACAAGCTAAAAGCAATTGGTTTTGATAAACTATCGGTGAGCTGGATGCAATCCTACCTGGAGGGGAGAGAACAGATGGTGGAGGTAAACGGTACTCTGTCCCCCCCCCTCCCAGTGAGCTGTGGTGTTCCACAAGGAAGCATATTAGGTCCGTTACTGTTCCTAATTTATGTAAATGACATGTCATCAGCATGTGACTGCAACTTGTTCCTGTTCGCGGATGACTCAGCCCTGCTGGTCTCTGGCAGGAACAGGTTGCAGGTTGAAAAAACCCTCAGCTCCGAGCTCGGCAGAATCTGCACCTGGCTCGCCGATAATAAATTATCATTACACCTGGGTAAAACAGAGTCCATTCTCTTCGGTTCGAAACATAATCTCAGCAAATCCGACGACTTCTCAGTTGCAGTGGGTGACATTATTGTCACAAGTAAGAAGGAAATTACATACCTAGGATCTATTCTTGAGGCAAACCTCTCCTGTGACAAAATGGCATCCAATGTAATAAAAAAAGTCAATCAAAGAACTAGATTCCTATACCGGATCTCCTCTCTGGTAAACAAAAACACCCTGAAAACTCTGGCAGGAGCACTCATTCAAGGGTACTATGACTATGCTTGCACGTCATGGTACCATAGCACCTCCAAGGCGCTAAAAATAAAACTTCAAACATCGCAAAATAAACTGGTCAGACTACTGCTTGACCTTTCATCTAGAACCCACCTCACCTCTGCCCACTTTGACAACCTAGGATGGCTTAGAGTAGACGACAGAGTACAGCTACTTGCAATGGGCCTGGTCTACAAGATCCACTACACCTCTATGGTACCCATGTACATGTCAACATTCTTCCCAAAGGTCAAAGAATACCATGATCATAACACCAGAGGGAGCTCCACAAATCATGTGAAACCCAGATTTGGCACAAAAAAGGGGGAATACACGTTTCGCAATTATGCCACATCAAGGTGGAACGCTCTTCCCACAACTGTAAAGGAAAGTAAAACTATACTTACCTTCAAAACCTCTCTTAAAGAGCACCTTCGGGGGAGAGCATTGCAAAACTGGCCCCGGTAATGGTACAAATCTCAACCTGTCGTTCAATGGACAGCTTCCCCCCCCCCATCTATGTATATACTCTCATTTTAGACTCTGTTACTAACTGTATATCTGTAGACTTGGTATGTCTTAAATGTCCGGTTAGGATGTATTAGAACGAAATCTAAAATGAAAATTGTAAACAAGCAATCTGTATGTAAAAAACCACCTGTATGTAAATTGTAAATAAGCCATCTGTATGTCAAATATGTCTTATATGTCTTAAATGACATGATGAATTGGAAATGGAGGACCCTGATGTAAACAAGACGAAAGTCTTTCTCTGGTCTGCATCCCCGTAACAATTGTATGTTTTGAGCTGTACTGTACTGTACCCAATATACAAGCTGTTAATAAACTTTTCAATCAATCAATCAGGTATTGCCCCATATGAGGAGATTCTGATTACCCCATCCGGTTAAAAATGTAGGGTCCTTGCCCCATGACCATTATACTTTATATAACAAGTGTGGGGTTTAGGAGCTTTCTGATCACAGTGCTGTAGGCCTGCAACCACTCAATCCTCCTATAATTTAATTGTTTCACAACCATCTACCAAAATTGTGTCTAAGGAGTGTTTGACAGTTGAGTTAACCTCATTTTGTGATTGTTTTGTGTGAAACATGTATTTAGGCATGTAAACCGTGACAGGATTTTTTTCACGACACTGTATCTCAGGGCATCTTAATATTTAAGAACCTATTAATGTGTTATACCAGATTAACGGGAATAATCTCAGCTAACTGCCGATACAAACCATGTTTACCAAAACAAAACACAAGTCTCATAAGAAGTATCTAAATGACCCCTGAATGAAAAATGCTAACGCACTTTGGCACAGAACTCAAGATAAAGATACCCTTATTACTAATCGTAGCTGCACATACAAGTTATCCGATTAAAGCCGAGGTTCCACAGATTATATAGGTATCATCACTGAGCGAGCCAAACTCGCGACAGGGGAAGCAAACACAGACATCACAACACTATACCTTTATGGAGCTTTTGCGGGAGATCGTCTCACCGTAGCTGTCAATCTGATAAAAAGACGTGTTCAATGGCATTAAAACGAGAAAAAACGCGGCTGAATCGGTTAATCCATAGGTTGATAATGTTTCTGTCGATTTGAAAAAAATATTTATTATCCATGATTTAATTTGTCTGTAAAAATCGGAGAGTAAAAGTTAGCTGCTAATGGTAGCCACCAGAGTTATCGCAGCTTCCGGTTTTGGCTATGCGTCAGTCCCTCGATTCCATTGGCTCTGACGGTTAGAAAGAGATGTCAATCAGCAACATCGAGCAAGGGGGGCCAGAGATATGAAAAATCCACCCAAATGACCCCAGAAGTGGGGTTTTTTGCTAAATCTCTCTAAAAAGGTCAAATTTCACTTATTTTGCATAAATCTTGATACAGGGTACTTATTATATGTTGTAGTTTGGATTCCTAAAGCTTTTAGTCTACCATCCTATCATTCAAGGGTGGTTTTCACTATAAGTAATTTTTTATTTTTGGACGGACACAATAATTTACATTTTTTTTACTGTGTTCAATCTGAATTGATAATAAAAACATCTATATTGATTCTGACACTTCTACATCCAACTCACATATGTAACCTTGCTTTGAGAAAAAACATTATTAATTTAACCCTTTTAGAAGGGAAGATATGGTCATTTGTTCTGGGAATGTCATTTTCGAGCCTGAGACCTGTACAACAGGCTCGGGGCTTAACAGGTTTCAAGCTTTGAGAACACACTTCACCATCCCACCAAAGAACATACAATAAGTACAATAAATCATGAGGATGTACATTCAGAAGAGCACAAATATCGCTACTACATTAGCTTCAAATGAGCTAAACGCTTGTAAGTGCTACAAACATAAATGAGAATAGATTATATTTGCAAAGAAGCAATGGAAATGGGTTTTTTCAGTCTAAGACGAAAGTTGTGTGAAATTTCTGCTGTTATCAATGGAGAGCACGTTCCACCATTTTGAAACCAGGTAAAGCAACATTCGTTCTTCTTCTACTAAATGGGAAGCTTCTGCCGCTTCAATGTGCACAAACTCATACCTACCAACAACAATCTAAGGGCCCTTCTCTTGTTGCTATGTTATATTGTCATTGATTGTGGCCTTATTACTGGTTCTAGTTATTCAAGCAGCACAACCTTGCTACAGGACGTTGATGCGTTGAAGTGTTTATGCCTATAGGTTTTACAAAGTCCTGGTGATATGCAGGAATTAGGTCAATGACGTCAGTCTCTGGAAAGTCTCCACTAGCCTAAAGTTTCAATGTCTGGAAAGTGTTTATATGTCCAGAAGGTTTATTGAAATTATTTCTCTGCGGTGCGAGCCAACTACTGTAATGTGCAAGTCAAGAGATCAACTTTCCGTTTTACTCTTGCCCCATCTCCTCTCTCTGGCTGGCTCTCAGTCCTTTCTTATCAGTTGGAATCAATTAATTATGTTTCGCCTTTACGTGGTGTATTGTTGTTGGCTCACTTTTTGTCCAATTTAAGTCTTGAACTCCTTAAAAAGCAAGAGGAGAGCTCTTCATCGGATCTTGATGTTTCTTATTTGCGACTGCTTTGTTCAGAACTTTCTTAGTTGTAGTAGCATTGGGTACATCCAAGGCTTATACACTTTTAGAACAGCCCATTTGAAGTCAGTTAGGGCTTCATGTTTAATGTTGTTTGTTAGTTGGAATAGTAAGACTGAGGCTATAGTGTAGGTGAAATTGCCTAAATTACTCATTTGTTTTTTCCTCTCCATGCAGACGTCCTGCCATGTCACTTCTGGATAGCTTTAGGCGCTTTCATACCAAGTACTTTTCCCAGGAATAGTTCCCGGAACTTTTCCCCAGAACTTTTATTTCCCCGGTACTATCTAGTAGATCGCGTTCACACCGAATAAGTCCCTGAGGGAGGATTACGCAAATGAAGCCACTGACGTCACTGACGTCACTTCTTCTTCTTCTTCTGCTTTGGGTTTACTGGCAGTCCGCAAACAACTTCATGGAGTATACTGCCACCCGAAGTCCCGGAGCCCCCCGGAGTTCGGGACTTTGGGTGGCAGTAAATCGCCACCCGAAGCCCCGAGTAAATCACCAGAAGCGCCGACACCTCCTTATCACTCCACCGATCCCACGTTTTATTTTGTGTTGCCATAAGTTAGTCTCTCTCCGTTGGTGCGCTGGGCTAATCCTAATAATGCTAATGTGAGCAAATAAAATGACGGCTTCACAAAAGCCTTTCAGAGTTTTACGGGGCGTGGTTTGCAATCCGCCCAGCTAATCAGAAATTGTAAACATTTTCTCCCCAGGAAAGTCCCTGCTCTCTAGCAGGGACTAAAAAGGGGTGAAAAGGTTCCCGAAAAAAAAGATATGTTGTGTGAACGCAACATCCCAGGAACTATCGGAACTATTTCTGGGGAAAGTATGGGAAAAGTACTCCGTTGTGAAAGCGCCTTTTGTGGTTTAAAACAGTCATGCATGGTTATTCCCTGGATTCTCTGGGGATAACGGATGCATCCGCCATGCATCAGTTTTTTTTAAAATAAATGTCTCTGATGATGAAGACTCTTCCATAAAGTCAAAACAAAACAGAAACACTTTTCTAGCAACCTTTTTATCATCAACACTAGATGTGAGGTTCACATTCTAGAGGTCTTTGCTTTGAGAGCAGTCTATTTATTACAAAAAAATTACAGCACAAACTTACTTCCTCTGCCATGTCATGAGTTCAACTGTTACAGCAGTAAAACAGATTAATAGTTATTCAGCTGGCAAATCAAGCCTATCAAGCGGTGTTGAAAAGGGGAGTGTGGGCTCTCCAACTGAGACCATGTGTATTATCTTATGTGTGTCAGGAAATCTACTGGGTTTAGACACATTTCCAAGGTGTTATAGCAATTTCATGTTGGCATCATTTGGCTCTACTGTGACATCTGCGTTGTTAACATCTTCTTTTATTGAGCATTTGCTACACACAAGGATCGGTCATGATTGCTATATACTGTAGGACTCATCTGTTGCATTTTGTCCCATGCATGGGAAATCGGTTGGCTGGCATGCCATGTAGACATACTGTAACATAGACTGTCTGGGTGTTTCTTTTTTTTTAAACAAGATGATTGATAAGTGAAAGACTCAACAACTGTATTCCTATTGAATTAAGCTCTGAGTCATTTTATATAGAAGAATGTTCATCCAGGTCACTCTGACTGGAGCACTGTGTTCACATTTCATGAGGGTATATGTTTTACAATGTGATCCGCTCCAAAAGTGAGGAAAAAACACATCTGTTTTCAGTTATAGACAAACAGAGTAAATACTATCTGTTTGTCTATCACGGCTCCATTTACAAGGAATCATCCTTTGATAGTAAACTTCACTTTGAGGTATTTCTTACCATCCATCTCCCCTTAAAGAACACAGTCATCTATATATAGACATATTTGTTGGATGGGGATGTCACTTCAAGGTGAAGGGGTGAAAAGGTCAGCTGATATAATGCTAACCCCAATTTTACACTTTGGGGGCCTTTCTCATTATCTGTGGAGACATTGACAATGTTTTGTTTCTGCTGTGAACTGAAACTGAGTACCTGAAAATGGCTAAATTTGCCCCACCGAGGGGCCATCAGTTTCGGGCCTCAGAGCAGAGGAGAGGCAAACAATAGCATTACATCATGCTGTAATAATACTGTAATCCTAGTTATATTAATATTATGAAATGAGATAATTATGTTACATTAAAATGCGCCGAAACCAACTAACCACTAGATGTAATACTTCACTGGGTGGTGGCTACTTTTAGGTCTTTGTGGATTCTTGCAACTATGAGAATTTCATACTTTAACATTGTAAGTTTGCCCATGAAAATGGTTGAGTACCTTTAAACCCTAATTGAAACCATTTCCCTGTGGTTACTAAAGCTAAACCACTTCTGCTACTGCTCTACCGAATGAATGTTGATGAAGCCGGAAATCCCAGTTTACAGCCATTTTCTGGTTATTATTGTGCAAGCTAACCACACGCTGTGGTTTCACATATACATATTCAAACATTCTTATGGTTAAAGAGAGCGGTTTCAAGTGGTAATGTGCTGTTAAAAGTGAATCACACAGGATGGTCACAATGAAAACTGTGACAATCATTTCCAGTATGCAACTTATTGGTTCCATTGTTGACAGGGACTAAACTAAATTATACTTGATACTTCACCGAGCTGATCTTCATTGAAACTTACACTGCGAAAAGTTTCATGTAGATGTTGTAAATGCGATTGGCTGGGCGAATTGCAAACCACGCCCCGTAAAACTCTGAAAAGTTTTTGTGAAGCCGCCATTTTATTTGCTCGCATTAGCATTATTAGCATTAA
Source organism: Gymnodraco acuticeps (assembly GCF_902827175.1). NCBI lineage: Eukaryota > Metazoa > Chordata > Actinopteri > Perciformes > Bathydraconidae > Gymnodraco > Gymnodraco acuticeps. The sequence continues at coordinate 750,910 of NW_022990526.1, forward strand.
CATTAGCCCAGCGCAACAACGGAGAGAGACTAACTTATGGCAACACAAAAGAAAACATGGGAGCGGTGGAGTGACTCCGGGGACTTCCGGCCGGGGACTTCGGGTGGCAGTATACGCCGTGAAGTTGTTTGCGGCCTGCCAGTAAACCCAAAGCAGAAGAAGAAGTGACGTCAGTGGCTCCCTCAGGGACTTATTCCGTTGTGAACGCGATTTACTAGATCATTTCAGGAAATAAAAGTTCAGAGAAAAAGTTCCGGGAACTATTCCTGGGAAAAGTAATTGGTGTGAAAGCGCCTAATGGTGCTCTAGGAGGAGATTCAGGTGAGAATTTGACGGGTATTACCTTGGTTGGTTATTGGCTAATGTCCAGGCAGTGGCTCAGTCAGTAGGGGCTTGGACTGTGAGCCGTAGGGTTGCCGGTTCAAGTCCCCGACCAGACCTAAAATATGGAGTGTGGACTGCTACTTGGAGAGGTCCCAGTTCACCTGCTGCCCTGCCATGGTGCCCTTGGCAAGGCACCGGACACCCCCCTTCCCCCCTCACTCCCACTGCTCCCCGGGCGCTGTACAATAGCTGCCCACTGCTCCTAGTACTAGACTCCTGGTACTAGGATGGTTTAAATGCAGAGGCAACATTTCACTGTGTGTGCTATGTGCTCTGAATGTGTGACCATTTAAGAGGGTTTCATCCCTCCCAATTCTAATGGTTACATAACCCAAAAAAACATTATGACATCACAAAGTCAGCTCATTTTCAGACAGCTTTTTATATATATGGATCAGGACAAAAAGAGAGCGAATCTTTTTTCCTGAAACTTTCACAATCTCTTTACACAGAGGGGACACATGTTTATGTATAAAAGACATGAAAAAGTGGATTTTGCATAAAAGGTGACCTTTAAAGTAAATCAGGAAAAGAAAGACATTTTGTTGTCAAGCTGAAAGTCAAAGTTGAAAGTAAAATAAGTGAACTGTGGACATTTTGAAGTGTCAGTCTGAGTTCAAGTGTACTTGACATATGAATAATAAGTAATGCATGAACAAGAGAAGACATGATGCGAGTGAATTGAGAAATTTGGGCAGAGCAAGTGAAGTTTTATGCTGATGTGTGGAAATGCAACTGTAACTTTGTGATTGCATTACACAACCCACACAGAATGATCGTCCTGAGAAACAGGACATGGATGAGGAAAGAGGTCACAGCTGCAAAGTCCCCATACATCTGCTGCACATGTCTCCAACTTTTACTTTCTAAGCACTTCTCTTCTCCAAATCTTCTCAAAATGTTACTCTTTAGGAGCAGTCTGGTCATTCCCTTCATTTGTTCCCCCTCTCCTGGGTCTCACTGGGGTTTATCAACATGAAGTGTCCTTGTATTGAATAATTGGTCATTCCTCACATATTATTGCAACATCCCAGAGCAATCTCCCCTTGCTCGCTCTTCTCGTTTTACACTATTCTTTTTCAGCCTTCCTTTCATACATTGTTCCACTTATTTTAATATCTTGCATTCCTCCATCCAACCCCCTATCTGTGTAATTGTTGTTCTGATGTTTCTCCATGTTTAATTAACTCTGTGCCTTACCCTTTGTTTGTGTCCATTCCTCTAGCCTTCATTTATCTTCAACTTTATGTTCCAGATGATGTTGACTTGATTTAGTCTCATGAAATATATATTCTTAGTGTCAATACTATACATTTGACCAAAGAAGAATCCTTAAATCGATTAAAAAAAATGCTAATGCTACATTCAACTCAATATGCTCTATTTTTAGATTAACAAAAGTTTTCAAAAATATCTGGGGCCTTTTTTTATGGTACAGTTCAAAGGCAACTTCTTCCTGGCAGTCAAAATATCAGTCTTTATGAGTTGATGAGAAAAACTTTGAGTGCAAAATCATTTTTGTTTCTGTAGGGAAAGGGTTGGGAACCCACAATGATGCTATGTTAATCCTCTGTGGATCATTTGGAGGGAGAAAAGGGGAGAGAGAAGGCACGGATCCTGAAGCATTTGTAAAAAGGGGCTGGCTAACATGAGTTATCCATATAACTAATGTGTATGTTTAGTCATGCATTCATGTTTATCCTTGCACAATAGTTGTGCATCTGGGTTTGCTCGTGCTGGAGTTAAATCTGTATATATTGCACACTGATTTCTTACTTTATTTATTGTCTTATTAAAACTTTTCTCATTCAAAAGGAACCAAATAATCTTGGCCAACATCTCTTCTGTTTCCCTCCCCCCTGATATCCTCTCGTTCTCCGGCCTCCCTCCTACTCCTCCAGGGAGATGAGGTCACAGTCTGATGAAAGATGGAGTGATTAGGAGTTCAGACTCCACACTTAGATTAGTTCTGGATATCTTCAGAAACTTCTCAGTATTTAGAACTGGTATGACCTGGTTTGAAATGTGGCATACATCCTCGTAGACTTACTTATCGTCCTGTTATCCTCCATCCATTCAGTAGCAGCTACTGCCAACATCTGTCCCTCAGTATCACAGATGTTACATTAGCAGAGTCTTTAAACATTTAAAAATGTAATTGCTCAGTAGTGGCTAGTTGTCCTGAATGAAAACACATTACTACAATATACTAAGAGACAATGCACGTGTGGATTTCTGCCTTTAAATATGCATATTATACTGAAGTTCATAGTGTGTAGAATTTGTTAGCGGCATTTATGATGCAATGTATTCATATTTGATACTTTTAACTGTCATAAAGAGTTTTTGATACCTCCCGTTTGACCTTACTCATAGCCATTTTCTTGGGAGACTGCCTACCCCCACAGGGAGGAAAATCACAACAGAGCCCAGGGAGCGTGAGAGCATCATGGCCCCTAACCACCTCCACAACCATTAGCCATAGTACACCACAAACATGAGTGATTCAGATCGCTAGCCATTGAATTATTACGGAAAACTTCCAAGTGTGTCATGTAAAACTCATGGACCATTTCCTCTGTTATTTTCATGGGAATTGGGATTGTGTTTGTTTGTTTTTCAACCCTGTGAAAAGTGTGACGCTAAGGATTTTGTTATCCGCCAATGTATCATTGGAGCTCTCCAAGTCTCCAAGGATTAATATCTGTATCTCTGGTTCACAGTAGCAGATACTATATTTATCATATTATCATTAAGCTACAATCTTTCTGAATTCAAGATAACACATACTGTATGTTGTTGTTCGTGTTGTCGCTAATGTATTTTGAAAACTGTGGGTCTTCCTAAAGGCTTATTTATATGTCAGTTTACCTTAGTACTGAAATATAATGCTCATGTTGACCTCAAATTAATTTGACGTGCCTTTGTTTTTCTCAATAACATTTCTTAACTGTTTGTCAAAACCCCTGTTTAATGGAATATATGCATCTACGATTGCATCAGAAGCCTGCCATGTTCATGTTGAAGATTAGTAGTATTCTTAAACGTAAATCGATATTTGGTACATTTCTTGTTTTGCTTGCATACATCTATATCTTTATCAGCATTTCTGCAAATTAAATGATAAATAGGTCTGTACTCAACAAAAATATAAAGTGTCCTTCACTATTTGATTGTGTGAAGGAAGGGGTGTTTTATATTACTGTACCTGTGCAATGTAGTTACTTGTAATATAGATTCTAAGCAAATTACATAACTCTGAAACATGACCTGATCCTGAAACATTCTGGTGGTACTTTCCTGGGGAGGAAAAGGTTCTAATTTCTGATTGGCTGGGCAAATTGCAAACCACGCCCTGTAAAACTCTGCAAAGTTTTGTGAAGCCGCCATTTTATTTGCTCGCATTAGCATTATTAGCATTAGCCCAACGCGCCAACGGAGAGAGTCTAACTTATGGCAACACAAAAAAACATGGGAGTGGTGGAGTGATGAGGAGGTGTCGGCGCTTCTGCCGATTTACTCGGAAGACACTAACAAGCAGCTTCTACTGAAGTCAGTCCCCAACTCCGGGGGACTCCGGGACTTCGGGTGGCAGTATACGCCGTGAAGTTGTTTGCGGCCTGCCAGTAAACCCAAAGCAGAAGAAGAAGTCAGCGGCTTCATTTGCGTAATCCTCCCTCAGGGCCTTATTCCGGTGTGAACGCAATTTACTTTGACAGTTCCGGGACTAAAGAGTTCGGCGAGACTAAGTAGGCTACTGGGAACTAAGTACGGCAAAGTATTTGGTGGGAAAGCGGCTATTGATGGTTAAAAGCCCAAGTCGGAATGAGACCTTAAAACAGAAGAGAATACATCAGTAGATCCCGAATGAATGTGTTTTTTCTGAGAATTACGAAACAAACTAACTCTCAGATGTCTGTTAACTTTAAAGAATAATACACAGATGGAAGCTGCTCTTAATTGAAAGCTCTTCCATAGACTAAGCAGCCGTGTTCTGAAAGCAAACAGCCAATCAGAGCCAACTGCAAGTGTTTGATTATTCAGGAAACATACTGCGGGCTAAACAAACTAAAGTGGGTTGCATTTGCTTATTCAGGGTTTATGAATGCATCCGGTTGCATTCAGCTTCAGACTGGATCCCTCCTTCTCCGTCTTTCTCAACACCCCACTTTCCTCAAATGTCCCCGATCCCTCCCTCTTCCTCCTTGTCCGATATCTCCGTCTCCCCCATCACCCCCCGTAAACAAACAGACAGATGATGTCATCACTGCAGCATTTGGTTTATCTCCTGGTGACAGACCATAATGCACTGGGCTGTCGACCCCCACAGGGAGGACGTTAGAAGGATGTGTGTGTGTGTGTGTGTGTGTGTGTGTGTGTGTGTGTGTGTGTGTGTGTGTGTGTGTGTGTGTGTGTGTGTGTGTGTGTGTGTGTGTGTGTGTGTGTGTGTGTGTGTGTGTGTGTGTGTGTGTGTGTGTGTGTGTGTGTGTGTGTGTGTGTGTGTGTTGCAGTCAACAGATCTCACAGACAGATGTGAATTGCGCTGAATCTAACAGCACCGTAAATGTATTATTCTCCACCCTTTTTCCCGGCAGCCCTCCGTAAAGACCATTAGGACACCTAAAGCATGTCATAATGATCAAATGGATTTACAACACTGTAGGGGCAGCTGTTTTCAAACGTTTGTGCTGGAGTAGGGTAAAACGTTGGAACACTTTTCTTTAAAGAACGATTGGTAATTGTGAAGACCTTTTAAGAAGTGTGTGGGCTGCAAATGGTTAACATTGGATGGCCACTGTGGTTTGGGGTTTTTCTTTTGTTTCACTTCATTCATTTATAACTTCATTTTCTAAATCACTTTCACACTGAAGCATTGATGAAATGAGTACAGCTTTATGTAGTTTTAGTTTATAGTATGCATTTGGCACAGTTGGTTTCTCTCCCTATGAAAGGATAAGTCCCCATTTTCACAGTCTTAATACAATGTTCCCTTTCCAAGTGACATTGAAACTGTTTAATCTTGTTGTTGGGCACAAAGAGATCACTTTCTAAAATTAGTTAAATGGCAGTTTTTGAAAAGAAATCCCGGTCTTGTATCCCTTTATAAACTCTTTCTAGTGTTTTATCATCTGAGAAACCTTCATCTTCACAAATATATTACTGACATGTGGCTCTTTTTATCGTATTCATTCATGGGCGTCGCAGCCATTATATGAGGGTGGGACAAGTCCCCCCCACTTTTTCAAATGATTAGTTTAGACCCCCCCCACTTTTACCATGTGGAAAGTCCGTGAATCGGCCTCTCCACTCGCCGCACTTTGTAGAGCGCTGTGTCAGTGCTTCATTATCAAATCCATTCCACTTGGTTATTGAGAGAATGCCCAAATCAATGAAACACCGTACCATGTTTTCACTGCTACTTTGTACCAAGGCAGATTCTCCCATAGCGCGCGCGTTCAAGGACTGTTGTCATAGGTGGACAGCTCAGATCTGTTGTATGAAGTGATGCCGGTAGCAGAGGTAAGGTACACACACCAAATGTACAGGAAATGGTTAATACAGCGAAAATCAAAGCTGACGATCTCTTGGTTTGATATGTTTTCTCCCCAGACAACATGGACATAAGAACATTTTTTTTCAAAGAAGAGGAAAGTAAGTCACCAGCTGGTAGCAGTTAATCAGTTAACAGTGATGGCGGCGTCTCACTTCTGGAGAGGAGTTTCGTCTTTATGTCATGATAGAGATACAAATACTGAATAGTTTAGATGAGAAAAGGCATCGAAATGCCAGGTTACTAGTATTTATCATGTAAACAGGGAACATGAATAACCCGATCTCTCTGTGCTCATGTAAACACCATGATGTCCACGTAGAGACGCAGTCACTGTGTTTTACTGGAGCCTCAGTTCGATGAGAGATTATTTTCTGAGTTCTTTAATTTAGGTACTCTCTCTCAAAATGGTAATGTGCATTATGTTTTAATTATACTTCTTATCATTCAGAAGCTTTTTGTGTGTGTTTATGTTTTACTGAGTGCTTATAGGCAATTTCCATCCCAGTATTCAGTTAACTTTTTATTTTCTGTGCACATTACATAGACACGCTAATATTCTACCTACTGCTTGGGACTTTGAGTCTTCAAAATGTCCAATGTCACAGACTGGGACTTACTTTAGAGTCAGTTGTATTTACATTCAGTATGACTTGTTATGGTTCAATGTGAAAGAGTATACTGCTCAACAGAGTTGAGAGTAACGCGTTACAAAGTAACGCGTTACTGTAATAATATTACTTTGTCGGTAACGGAGTAGTGTGCCGCGTTACTTTTGAAATTTGGTAATCACACTACAGTTACTAACATTGCCCCGACACGCGTTACTTCGTTACTTTTATAAAAAATAATCACACTCACTGACAGACTAGAGGGGTTTCCGCCGCAGGTTTATATACATGTAGGCCTATGTAATCTGCGCGATTTGCGTCTTTTCATCTGTAAACTCCCTCAACGGGGCCGCTCGCTCTCTTTTGTTGATCGCCCTCTCACAGGTGAACAGTTCAATGTCCCGCTTCATTGTAGGAATTCTGCCATGTCTCTACCAATTTAGTTTGACCATCTCTGTTACTAAGTTATGGAATACTAAATACATAAGTAATTAGATACCTTACCGTTACTGCGCTCATAAAGAATGATAAGAATAATGCGTCTTGAACTGGTTTCATTAATTAGTGTCTTGACGTTTCACAGACTGTTAGTTTGTTGTGGTAGGCTGGTAGCCTATTTTAGACCATATAAAAAGAAATACTTGTGTTATGTCTTCCTTAAAGCAATAGTAATTGGGGGTGCAAGTGGAGTCTCGCAGAGGCAAAACTGTGGCGCGCACACTGTAGGTGCACCGCAGTCTGCGTGATCTGCCTGTAGGGAGGGGCGGGCCGGCCCTGCGAGTAAAGTAACGAGTAAAGTAACGAGTAAAGTAACGAGTTACTTTATGTAGAGAGTAACGAAGTAGTGTAATATATTACTTTTTTTTAAAGTAATATGTAATATATTACTTTTTTTTAGTAACGACCCCATCTCTGCTGCTCAATACATAATGATCACTTCACCACCTCTCTTGACATATAGGCGCTTGAGAGTGAGTCAGAGGCAGAACACAGGGACAGTGGAGAGAGGTCCGTGCTGAGGTGAGTGATGAAAGGGAAATGACAGTTTAGAGTACATTGTGATGTGGACTCTCATCCCAGAGTGTTAAGGAAATCTGTGGGGATATTGAACAGGAAGCATTTCAGTCAAGGGGCATCATGTGACCAATATAGACAGAAGAGCAACATTTAAATCAGTGATACCATTCCTAGGTGAACTTAACATCTGTATGGAGTCAGATCAGTCTCAATGTTAATAAATGCTCACAGAAGGATTCACAAATGTATTTTGCGATATATATAAATGACTCTCCACAACAATATCTCTCAATGCACAATATTGTTATTGTTGCATATAAATGTACCAAATGGGCATTTAAACTGCTTTTTATTAATTAAAAGACGGCTCTGAATTAATAATCAAATATGTTTCCTTTCTTTACTACTGGATGAAATTACAAAATGTACCCATCATTTTCCTCATGCTAGTATAGCCACATAAAAGTATCAAACCACCTGTTAAAATGCACCAGAATACAGGAAATCAATTTTTTTTCGTGGGGGGCGACCCCCACACCCCCTGTAAAAAATGTCCCCCCCACATTCAGGATACTTCCTACACCCATGTATTCATTTGTTTTACCACTACTAAAAGCAGTCTGTTTAAGCCCTGTAGATCAATTGTTTTGTTATTTTGGTCTGAACGCTCATAAGTCAGAGCGCTGTTGGCTTTGAGCGTTGGCTGAGCTTTGGAGAATTTATTGCACAGAAGAACGACTGTTGATATTGTCTCCTGCATTGAAATCGCTTTAATTCCACCTGAATGAATAGGAGAAACAATAACAGGGTTCCAAAAAACGTCTACATACAGTAATGGAGTCGTGATATTGAGTCACACTTAGAACTACATTAAAAGCCATTCTGATAAAAGTTTTCTATTGAGCAAGATTCTTTGCATAAGTCAATATTTACATTTGTTGTGAGAGGATTGTGATTATAAGTGTTTTTTCTTTGATCAAAAAGTGTTGTGTATTAGCCCTTATTAACATGTGCCTCTCTTGATCTATCTGTTTTTAGCAATAACACATTGTTATTTACTATATTTTTTATTAAAGTGCATAATGTAGGGAATGAGGGTTATGTTTGGCATCGTGGCAGCGATTGAATTAGTGCAAGTTAGAATATTTTTCCATATTACCTCGCAATTTACTGTCTATTTCCCAGACTGATGATTCACAGTCAATGGTTTAATGGAAATGTTTCGTTTTGTTGCAATATTTATTCCTCTTTAGTCAGCTGTTTTGTCAGTATGACAGGGTTTAAGTGACATAGCATGACTTGGCAAACATTTTCCTTAGCTTGCATAAACCACCAAAAACCATTCCTATCACTCACTTATTTTGGAAACAATATGTAAAATGACCGTTTCAAGAAGTAACTTGGGGGTCCAATTTTAATCTTGCGGATGACCCAACTTAAGTTCAGACCTAGACTCTGGAAAAACATTTTCCTAACTTGTGTGCGCAGGCTGGAAATGAGTTAAAAGGCCTCACTGAAGCGTCACCACTATATATGGCAGAAGTTCTTGTTTTCATATGTCTGGTCCGTGTGACATCTGAGTCCTGGTTTGGGAACACAAACCAACATCTGGTTTATGTTTTACTGTTGGTTCCCAGATCAAGTGTCCATTTCCACAAAATGCTAAATATATTTGTATGACAATGATATATTATTTGTGACATTGATGAAAGAAGGGGTTTGTCTTGTAAACCTTTTGGCAGATTGAAAGATGTTACCAGTATTCATGGTTGAATGGACAAAGTGCTCTTTGGTCTACTTAAGAAAGATGTATGAGTCCAGACAGTGACCCATCTGACCCCGTTGTCCCCGCTCTGGCCCGGAAACGTTAAACATCCTTATTGTGTATGTTGCTAAAACAGGAAGAGAATAGTGATTCATAGTTAATTCTTGTAAAAGCATTTCTTGAAATAGTTCTATGCTTACAGGTTATCAAATAACATATACAAATTGTAAGATGTAAGTCATTTAAATTTGAATAAAGTGGATTTCCCAGTTGCCAGTATTGACTGTTTTCCTGAAATCTAAGGGAGAATCAGATGGGGGTTTCCATGGCTACCCCATAACACTGGTGAGGAATTCCAGAGTCATAACTGGATCGCAGAATAGAATGCTCAAAGAAGGAAGGAGGGGGTAAACTCATACTGAATCATAGAAGCAGAGCTCCAGCGACATCATGCATTAATGTGTTTGGTTGAGTCATTATTATATCCTAGAAAAACAGTAACTGAGCGCAGAGGGCATGGAAAGTCGCCGGGAGAGCTGGGAAATGATGACTTCCCTCAAACGTCTGAGTCATACACAGTCAGGTTCTAATTAGAGGTACATAGCTACAGATGGAGATGTTTGGGAAGAAGTGTGTGTGTGTGTGTGTGTGTGTGCGCGTGTGTGTGTGTGTGTGTGTGTGTGTGTGTGTGTGTGTGTGTGTGTGTGTGTGTGTGTGTGTGTGTGTGTGTGTGTGTGTGTGTGTGTGTGTGTGTGTGTGTGTGTGTGTGTGTGTGTGTTTGTGTGTGTGGCAACCTTTCTGCATGTGTGCTTTTATGGCAGAGTTAAGTATCATGACTACATCGTTTGGAGGACAATGTGATGTGGAATCGGAGGTTGCGAATGATTTTCCTATCTAAACAAACCTGTCTCTTAAAAAAACTAAACTGCATTCTCAAAATGATTCAAATAAAGCTTATATTCTAATGTATTACAGTTGCAATTTTAAACAGATGTTTAATGCTGTGAATTGAATCACAAAAACACAACAAAACGACTGGTTTGGGAAAAATATCTTGGTTTGGTTTAAAATAGTTACATTTGATGCTAACGTAACTTGCGTATATACGTCAACGGTGGCCTCATAGGGGAAAATCCTGTGTTTGTTTGTCTTAAAATGACTGACCTAAAAATAATAACTTATTTAATGAAAGTTTAAAATGTTTAAAGCATAGATTAAAATAAGTTAACTTTGACTTTTTGCTTTACATGAGACACATACACCAGACTCCTTGGTGAGAGTCCTATGTTGGTTCGAACGACCGCCAACACCCTAAGGATTTAACCAGACTTCAATTAGAAATGTATTTTAGATACAGATCTAAAATGGAAATGTGAGATTCTGTGAGAAAATGCATAATATTTTCACTTTTGTACATGAAATTGCATGTACCATGTGGTTAGGGATCTACTGTATGTTGTGTCGAAGAAAGTTGTTTATAATAGAGTCCTTATAAAATAAAAGTCAACAGCATTTATTTAAATGTACAGTAACTTCATTCACATATTCTATTTGCTCAGAGACAGAAATCTCAGAAACGGATGCCTTTAAACTTAAATACAGGTACATTAAGTTAGAAAATATAGGATTGAACTGATCCTTAAATCATATTAAAAATCATGGTCTAGAATTATGGTATTGGTTAAACACCCTATGGCACACATGAGGCTTTTGTATAAAAGGAGTATAAAATGAAATTGCAGCTTTATTTCCCTTCTACCTCTTTCTGGATTTGATGTTACATCATAACCTGTCTGAGTGGAAACCTATGAATGGAAACAGACTGGGGAATTCATACACTTCCAGATGGCTTTGTATTACTGAACGAGACTCTCATGCTGTGGCATTGGAAAGACATCAACTGGTCAGTTAGACAGGGGCACCGGAGAAGGAGGGATGGGGTAGAGAGAGTGTGTGTGGTTATGTGTTACTTCATATATTAATTCATATGTGTGAGGTTTAATTTGTATTGATTTTATCTTAAAAAATCACCAATGGTTTTAAGTCTTTAGTTCCCTTTAAATCAGTTTATATTTGACTAGGATTTGTACGTATACATATCACAACTGGTTTCATCCTCATTGAGCTTAAGCAGGATTTAACAGTGTGTATTCCCATGTGCTTAGATCTTTGTTTAGGAAAAGGGATTTGAACCTACACCGTGAAAGTTAAAAAGGATATGTGTGTGTGCATGTACATAGAAGAGAGGATTTGGGCTCCTTTCATGTCCCTATAGAGGGTACATTATTACAAGAGCCTCCGTTCCTTGGCTACCTGTCCACTGAAGCAGGACAGATAAATCAGGTCAGTTCTTTTTATGTTGGGCAGTGACACGCCCCCAAATATCTGCTCTGCTATCAGAACAGAAGAGCGACTGTTTGACTTAGGGCAGGCAGCCCACGCTACTGAAACTCTTTATTAATCGTTCTGATGATATACTGTGTGGTGCAGAGAGACAGGACAATGAGAAGGGACGAATGCCACATTATGGATGACTCAGCTTAAATGACCAAGTGAAGCTAGAAATAACATGGGTCATGGGTCTACCATTTAGATTTGTTTTGACACAACATTGTTTGATCAGCCTTAACATTTTCCTACCTTTACATAAAATTACAGATCAATTGTTCCCCGACAAGTAAAAATCTGTAAATATGTTTCCTGATGTTTTGTAAGACTCCAGAAGTCCCCTCTTGAGCAACAAAAACTGATTATTTTGACTCATTTTCCTGTTGCGTCCATCTTGTGTCACATTCTTAGTGGTTTGGCCATGCAGAACAAAGTTATGCTGTATTGTCTTTTGCTTTCAAATACATATGAGACCCAACTAGTACCTTTTGTATCACATCAAAGATAGATACACAAGAACAGATGAGATCAATAAGGACAAGAAATTAGCTCATTTGTATATTCCAAAGTAAGAGAGCTTAACAACTGACACAATTTTGGATTCAACAAAGAGAACAATTGTTTAAGTTCTTATATTAAGTTTAAGGAAATAACAATGATTCACCATAGATGGACATAGAATGCTGCAACATTATATCTTTGTTTTTTGAAACAACACAGTTCATTTGACACAGTTTAAAATGACACTGCCGTATATCCAAATAATTTCACCAACAAAAAAGAAAACCGAACACACTCAACCTCTGCATTGGTCAAAATATATATATATTTTATGTCTCAAGTAACCCTTGAATACTAGGGGATTATCGAAACATGATCTACTCGGATGTGTAATTGTATGGGCTTAAAATAGAGTGGCAGTACAAACAGTTTGGCTGCATGGTTGCTTATTCAGTCTGAGATACTGGGAAATGATTCCAGGTAAGAGAGAAAACCAATCTGACAGTGTTGGTGCAGGCGGCTGTTAGAATTGATGTTATGCTGATATACTTGGCCCACATGACACCATGAATCCTGTAACACTTCTGTCAAGGCCCTGGCAAGCTTCGCCAATTACAAAAGTTGTATCAGTGGCTCTTAGCAGCAAATTGTGATGCTCCACGTACAACTGTAGCGTCAGTTTTTCATGTGAAAGACTTACCCTAGTGGCTGTAGTAAAGGAGGTGACAAAGTCTGCTTAGGTAGGAGTTCAGGGTGGATGGACGAGTCAAACCAAAGGACTTTTACCCAAGAGACACCTATTGATGTCAATGTTGACGACTTAATGCTAACCTGCGTACGTAAACGTATGTCACATACTACTTATATAATGTTTAAGTAAAAACAATATAATCTGAACCCAAATCGTGATTTTTCCTAAACATAACTAAGTGGTAACGCAACATTCTTCACTTACATCATGTATTTAACTCTCGCCGTACGCAGTAAGGTCAACACAGTATTGAAGTCTATCCTGCAAATTGAAAAGAGGTACCCGGTGCATTAAATAGGTGCACCAATGGTTTGACCACACGCCTGACATGTTGTCTTCTGTAGTGCAGTTACACTAGCAGAAAACACCCCCTATACTACAGGTATCGCTCAGCTCTTTGCCCACATGCACACACATTCACAGAAAAAGTATATTAAATCTAACAGGAATGGTCTACTAACAAGTAGATTATTTCCCTTCAAACACTTACTACAGCAGTTGATGGACTCCTTAACAGAGATAAAATCCTGGCTGAGCAAAAACGTTCTCAACCTCAACAAGAGGAAGACTGAGGTCATCTTTTTTGGACCCCAACCTCCAGCCTCTCCGGTTGATATTCTGGGCACTCTCAATAAAAACATCCTCCCTTCTGTCATGAACCTTGGAGTGACCTTCACTAGCACTTTTAAATTCGACAAGCAGGTCAACACCGTAGTCAAATCCTGCTTTTTTTAAATGAGACTATTGGCCAAAACCAAGTCGTCTTTATCTTTTAAAGACTTAGAAAGGGTTATTAATGCCTTCGTAACCTCAAGACTGGATTACTGCAACGCTCTATACGTGGGTATGGACCAGGCCTCAATTAAACGCCTGCAGCTAGTCCAAAACGCAGCAGCACGTCTTCTGACTGGCCACAAAAAACGTGACCACATCACCCCAATTCTGGCTTCCAATTCGGTTCCGAATTGATTTTAAAATCCTTTTATTTGTTTTTAAAGCACTAAATGGGCTGGCTCCGGCCTATATAGCCAAACTCCTCCAGCGCTACACCCCAGCCAGAGCTTTAAGGTCTGCTGACCAGCTGCTGCTGATAGTGCCCAAGACCAGGCTCAAAACCCGAGGGCACCGAGCCTTCGCAGCAGCTGGCCCTAGGCTCTGGAACACTCTGCCCCTCCATGTGAGGTCGGCCCAGACCCTAGAGGTTTTTAAATCTACTCTTAAGACACACTTCTTCTCCCTGGCCTTCTAGTCAGAGCGGAGCGCGACTCCTGACTTTTCCCTGTGTTTTTTATATCTGTTTGTGATTGTAGTAATGTGTTTTTATTACATGTACTGTACAGCACTTTGGCTCGACCAAAAATCGCTTTGAAATGTGCTTTATAAATAAAACTTGATTTGATTTGAATTATTTTCCTTTAGACCTGCAGCTCTGTTGAGGCGAGCCAGGCCAACGTATCATTGTCCATATCGATCACACCAGTAGATAATGTGTGGGAACCACAAGAGGTAGAGAACATGGGAGAGACAGGCTGTGACTCTATGCCATGATGAAGGTAAGAGGACGGAGTCGAATAGACATGCAGTAGACACACTTCCTCAGACTAGATGAAGGCATGCAGTAACAGCTATTCATTATATAATACGCACTGGTATTTACGGAAGAACTTTCTATCATACATCCGGATTCTATCTTTTTCCATTCTTGGGCCTCTTCACGATGTTCATAAAAGAGATTTTACTCTATTAAGCTCATATTTGTATTCTTACATATCATCTGATATGTTCAATAATATTTGGTATACGTCATTTTTATTTCCCCACCGCTTTCGTATCTAAATTGATTTATAACATGCGTCTCCTAAAGCCGGAGAAATCCAATGAGGTTATAATATAAATGTAGGTATTACAAAAAGTAGTAGGCTTTCAGAAACATTTCAATCCGGTTTGGCTCTGATATTACTTATTATTATGATGTTATTATGTATACTTATAGTGTTTTATAAGTAGAGATGCACATCTGGTTTCTCAGCCCCTGATATGTGTTTCAACTTGTCCAATTTTGCCTCTGTGCTCACATTTAAAAGCAACTGCCACCACTGCCAACCACAACACTACACACTTTTACAATCATCCATACAGCCTCACACGAGGATTGCAGTGACATTTTAGTAGTAAAAAAACTGGAAGTATGTCCAAGTCATCTGGATAGGGAGTTTGTCCTTTTTCTTTCTATCTCTCCCCTCTCAAGCATCTGTTTTTCTCTTCTGCGTTCTACAGTAAAGTCCTTCTTCTTGCTCGTTTATGGCCTTTGTGAAGTTCTTTCATGCTTCTCTTTGGGTTTCTCAATCACTGGCCACACCCACTTGTCCTTTATCCATTGTCTCTTCCTCTGCTTGTCTGTAATCAGTTTCATCCTCCCTGTCTGGATGACCCGAGATGATCTTAGAACCGCCATGTTTTTATTCATCCTAAAGTACAAACCTCTAATCACTATCTGCCCTGCAGTCGAAATATGTTCATTATGGATGTCTGTACAGTATGTGTGCATGGGTATGTGCTTTTGAATGTGTGTCTTCTGTAACTTTGTGTGCCACACCCAGTTGATAATAACTAAATAATCGAAGGTCATAATGGAGTTCCAGAAAGTGTGTCTTAGTGCGTGTGCCATACTTTTGCGAGTTGGCCATACTGTAAGCCAATGAGATAAAGACTTAATTAGCCTTCTAATGGGGTTGCTAGGCAGAGAATAGATGTGAGAGTTTCCTCACATCAAAGAGAAACAGATGCTGCACTCATTTGTCACGTTTCATCTTCTGTCTCCCTTATAATCTACTTGTCTCCTCCCCTTAGCTCTTCATTTCTCTTTCCCTCACAAACCCTTTCCCCTGTTTCCCTTTGTTGCTTCATCCTCTCCTCGGTAAACAAACAAAGACAAACCGCTTCCGCTTCACAACATTTATGTTTAGCCGAATCTAAAAAGCAACATCCCCTGTTATCTGAAACACATTCAGGTTAATGGATACATTTCATTCACAGATTTACTTTTACATTTATTTATTTTTATTCCAGGTAGACATACTGTTTGGTTTAAATAAGGAGAGTTGCGGGCTCTCATGTCAATGAAATATGATAAAAAAGAAGTACATGATGCTCACCACATAGGAATATTCTAATAACCAGAGTCCAATATTTATTATGTAGCATCTAAAGGTGCTCAATAGTTGCGAAACACATTTCCGTTAATTTCGTTAATGTCGTGGCTTGAAAAGTGAAAACCAAAGAAAAGTTTGGTCTCATTTTTAACTCAAGCTTCTGCAGATTAATTATACTAAAGCTAGACTTGATACAAGATAAATATAGCTTTGTTTTTGTCTTCTTTTGCCGCCATTTTTACTGTAATGGATCCAGGAAGAAAAATGGGATAGAGTGGAATTGGGTTCATCTTTTCCTTTGTTGGAATCTGCCTTTAACTGAGTGCCCTTTTCTAGTTTTAATCTGTTTTCTGGGAATTCACATCATTAGTCATGGTCATTGCAGCATGTGTCTACATTTTATATTAATATAATGTTGTTTTAGGAAAAGCCAACAAGTCTTTACTATTAGAGATTTTTACCCAGCAGATAACATAGCTCATGCACAGACAGTAGATGGAAGTGTAACCGCCCATAATGAGTATAATTGCACTGACCTAAAATGATTATGTCACGAGACTCTGTTTTCAGATGACGCAGGTACAGAAAAAATACAGATGAATACCAGGGGAGCAAAAGAAAATCGTTGGAGCATGTAAGTACAGTTGAACCTAGCAACTTTTCTGATTGAGTGGGAAAAGAAAAGATCATGAGACCAAGCTTGGCTTTCTCCCCTTGTCACAGGGAAGGAAGGACTAGCCTTCAATCCACAATCTGTATATCGTAGTCCTCCTTCTTCCCCCAGTAACTCGTCCTTCACCTCCTGGCAGATATCTCTCCTTATCCTCGGCCACTTCCTCTGCACTCACCTCCTCCTCCTCCATTTCTTCTCTAATTTCATCGTCCGCCTTCCTGCCCCTGTCCCTTCCTCCTCCTTCATATCAGTCCTTTGGACAGAGATATGGAGTCTGTTAAGAGAGGTCTGCAAGCTTTCATTGTGTTCACAAATGCTCTGTTTTTCAGAGAACAGTTTTTATTTTAGTATCACTTTTAAGCATTGCCTACTTTCCTTAGAGATGTCAAAATCTAAAAACTACAGGCTGTTTGGACAAAATAAAACACACAATCTTGTACAAAGGAAAATCTGCCCGAAGGCTCCTGTGACACTGATAATCATGGCTGAGATAAAACCACTTTGATCATATAACAAATAAAGAAGCTGCAACGAAGAGATGAAGAGAAACACATTTGTCAAACTGGCAGTAAAGTTTTGAATACCTTGAACTACCTTTTTTTATTATCTCAGTGATATACTGTACCAGTCTGTTAATCCTACTTACAGTTACATGTGTAAACTAAATCTCCCCTTTTAGCTTCGGTCCAACATGATGTCAGTGAGAATGTGAGGGTCTTTTGAGAGACTCAGAGCCAGTCGTGGTTCACTTGTGATGCTAAAGGCTTTATGAATCATAGCCAGAAAAAACAAACCGAAGACTCCCTCGCTGTGTTGTCTTAAACACTGAGATCCCATGTGGGTCATTAGAGGGGGGTTTCACATACGTAAGCCCTGTATCAACACTGATGAGTTCACACAGAGTGGACAGAAGAAGGAGTTAGGTATAGAAGGGGAGTGCATAGTGATGGAATAAAAATAATTTATGAAAAAGATGGGTTCGTTCACAATTGAGAGGGTATTTTAGATGACTCGCTTCTCCCCCAAACACACACACATCCAAGCCTCCAGCATTGTTCTTTGTTTCATTTTCGATTCTTCCCTTTTGACAATGCCATGTATTTCAATGTGAACAGTATGTGCATTTTGAATGGACTTTAAGTCACGATAGCTGCCGTTAGCTAGCAAGTAAGCTAGCTAGCAACTTTATCGTTATCAAATGTCAGACTGTTCAATTAAAAAGAACATTTCTGGTGGCTTATTTCCGATATAAATAGCACAGGGATTAGATAAAATCGTTTATATTTAAGTTCTTATTTCATAGTGCTGTGTTCACAGGAGCAACAACATTTGTGACTGGTCCCGTTTCGTACATTATGTAATGCTCACCTTTTTAGTGTAAGCGCACCATCAGGGTACTCAAAGTGTTTTGCATGTTGCCTTACTTTTCCTTGTGAACAAAAAAAAACAAAACATGTAGGCCTACAGAAGAACGAGAAATAAGACACAGCAATGGTATCAGAAAATGGTGGACAAAAGGTCAGATTTTCAAGAATTTAAATAAATAACACTTCAATGAATCTATCCTTTGGAAATCGCACATCTGGCTTGAATACTAAATTGTCATTCTGCACAAAATAAATGACCTCAACTTTCAGATTCAGGAAAACTTTGGATTTTGAGCACTAAAATTAGCAGTCATAAGATGTTCACATGATAGCAGCAGGTTTTTCAGATAAATCTGAAGTTCATAAAAGCCCCTCAGAACTTATTTTCCATCTGCATCTATTCATCACTTGTTCTCCTCATGGTCTGCGAGGAGTGGTTTTAGTATTGCTGCCTCTTTGCCTTCATGTCGAAGCAGCTGACTGTACTTTCCTCCTTGCCCTCGCTCCTCTGCTTAACCACCACTACATAGCACTCTATCATTTAACCATACCACAATGAGAAAAGCCTCCTTTTTGATGGGTCTACCTCTATATGTGTAGAGTATGTGTGTCTAATGTGTCCCTCCCAAAGGGAAGGAAGGAGCAACGTTTTGAGCCAGGATGCTTACAAAGGAACATGTAAACACACACACAGGCATGCACATAAACTGATTATAGCAATAGTATTTTTAAAGTAAAAAATGATACTGACTCACTTGTGGCCAGTACCCTTGAGCTGTATCCAAACCGTATTTATACTTGTTTGGTAGTTTAGCAAATTCAGCACATTAGTCAGTCACAGTGTGTTTTGAAGATGGCAAAGCAAGTGGTTGTATCGTTAAAAAAAAGAAAAGAACAAGAAGTAATATCTTGCTTCTTAATGAATATTCAATATTGGCTCAGATTATATCTATAGCCTTTAGGTATTTTTCAGAAGAAGGCTCTTAAACGTACCTTAGTTGATTGTATTGCCTTTTGGGGCCATTACAACAAGCTGCTAACACAATACTGACATAGTATCACTTCATAAAGTTGATATGTTGCAACAGACAGATGCTTATTTACTGATGCAGCATAGATGGAGCGACCATTAGCAGCAACTTGGAATCTTGTTTCTCTCTTTAACAGCCGTAACGCTGGTATTGTTCCCACGTGACACCTACTGTACTATACCAACATATATGAGGTTTTAGGTACTTTGACAGGTGTATCAATTTCTATCTGTTAAAGATACGTTCAAAAACGATACAGGTGTGTAGTTAAGAACACCATGAAATCGAGTTTGAAGAAGGCGTGGTCAAAGCAATGGCGACTGATTAGGGTTAGGAACCTGGGCAGTTTCGTGTCACAATTGGTGTGAGACACTGCTAGAAGGTCACTACTTTAGTTCTACTTTGGTGTACACTTACTCATTAAAGGACTATCGGGCTGCAAATGATTCACTATGTTCACTGGCTAATCAATAAACTTGGTCTGACAGCCATATGGTGTTGAGATTGTATATTATAATCCTTGTTTAATATACAATCATCTTTTAATTTTGTTGCCATCCTTTCCATATAATAATAACAGTGTACTTGCCAGGGTAATTGCAAAAATCTGTGAATGCAGCAACACTGCACAGTAAATGAGTCCAAAAAAGAAAAAACTACAAAGGTAAGATCTCAATGTGAATCTTAATTATTCTATAACTAAAGTCAGATAGACAGACAGAAAAAGGGATTGAGTCTGAGATACAGACAGGCTGCATAGACGTAAACAAAAAAAGTCAGATAAGGGGACAGGCAGGCAGTTTAACATACAAGGCTTCCCCCTCATCTGACCTTTCGTGAGCGAAAGGCAGCTGTTTTTCAATGAGCTCATGTTGGTGGAAGCCCAGTATTTGTCATTTCTGCCTGCCTGCCTGTGTGTGTGTGTGTGTGGTGTGTGTGTGTGTGTGTGTGTGTGTGTGTGTGTGTGTGTGTGTGTGTGTGTGTGTGTGTGTGTGTGTGTGTGTGTGTGTGTGTGTGTGTGTGTGTGTGTGTGTGTGTGTGTGTGTGTGTGTGTGTGTGTGTAGATCTAGGATTTCTGGGCATTGAGTCACAGAAAGTGGAGATTGCAGACTCAGGCAGATACATATCCCAGTGTCCCAAAGCAAAAATACAACCCCTACCTCTACAGATTTTGAAATCACCTCCGCACCAGACGTCCGTCATTTGGTCTGTGGCTGTTTGCCAAAATGCTCAAATTGGGGATATACTTCAACAGTATCTACAGGTGTAGACATGTTCCACTTACTATATTTGCAGATAAAACTGTCAGAACACTGTTTGCCCAGTTATTACTTGTTCTATGCTCCAAAATACAAGTTTCTCAGGACTGTAGGCAACCATATGTGCTTAAAATACTTTTGAAATAACTTAAAATAATGATTGATTTTATGAACTACTGAAATACCTGCATGTTATAAAAGATGAAAGCCTCTACAAAATATTGACTAACGATAACAAAATATTTTTTCTTTGAAGGTACATTTATTCGTCATTGTATTGTTGCTGTATCTTGCCCAATGACATCAAATAAATGATGGATGGATAGAAAGGTGATTGGGCCTTTGATCAGACATGGTTGATGAATCATTCGAGATGTCTGGCAGCTTTTAACAGCAGACATTATGAGCATTGAGGTTCACCAAAGATATTCATCTAAATAAATCAAGTTGAGACTTCACCTTTGCCAGCCAGCAGAAAGGTTTCGTCAAGTGCCAGTAAATAGTTTGTACCGTAGATACAGTTTATGGATATTAAAATGACTGAAGGCCTAGCAAGTTGTAGAAAATTCAGAGTAGCAATATGTGTCTTTAGTTTTTTTCAAAACGGATTACATAATTGCTATTAGTGATGACAGCAGACACTGCGACTGGACAAACAGCTGATTGGTTATTTTACAGTGATGTTCTTGGGTAATGTCTATCATGAGAATGTGTGAGCCTAAACAGAAGAACAAGGTATGTGTGTCTGGGAGCTTTTTCCAAACGTATTAAACGATTAAAACAAATATAATCGTTAAAATTGTTATCCGTACATTTGCGAATGAAGCATGATGACGAGATTGGGTCAGGAAAACATTTTTATGCCATCCGAAAGGGACTTAACTATAACAATGCGTTGGCAAACAGTTGTCTACTTGTCCATGTAGAAGACACAAAACAGAGTTAGGACTCTTGAACTCTTCTAGATGCAAACGTTTTTATTAGCTAGCTGCCAACGTTACATGTCTGTAGGCTATCAAATTCTTCCATGCCAACCTTTTAAGATGTAGGACTTTGGAGGGATCACATGGGATCAGGCCCCTGTGCCAAAGATAAAGTAGTGCCTGCAGAATACACTGACAGATGAACTCATTTGCTGGTAACGTTTTTCTCTTAGGATTCGCTGCCTAGAAAGTCTTTAACCAAGTGTTACATTTGATCATTTCATCAAAGCAAGTTGTATAAAGTTGCTTCGGAATCTAAACCCAGTACAAATTGTTTTTACATAACTGTACTTTCCTCGGCGTAATTTAAGTTTTTTAAATCGTCACATCATCATTAGAAAATAATTGCTTGATGGAAACCAAGCTAAAGAGACAGACCTAGAATATGAAGTCACTGTTCTGGTCTGACCGATCGAATCATGGATTCAGAATTAGAATTCTATTGGTATTCCAGAACCGTTTCTATTTCTATGAGTGGACTCTCTTTGCTTTCTACGATTGACCTCCCAGATGTGGTGACATACACACACACACTCACACACACACACACACACACACACACACACACACACACACACACACACACACACACACACACGAAGGCCTGATGTCTTAAACACTGGACTGACTATTTTAAGGTTTGAACACCATATGTTTATGCTGTGTGTGTGTGTGTGTGTGTGTGTGTGTGTGTGTGTGTGTTTCAGTTTTTTTCTTTCTTTGTATATTAAAAGCAGAGCCACTCTTCCATCTACACACCATCATTACATGACATCATCTGGAGTTAGGGAGTCTGAAGCATCAAAAGGAGCCTCTTCTCTTTGTGTGTCAGTATAGATTCAGTGTTTATGTCGTCAGTAAAAGGTGCCGATTCAGCCTCTGACTCATGTCAAAGGAACGGGGGACATGATTGGGGTTGAGTGTTGTTACGGCTGCAGGTCAGGTAGTTTGAGTGATAGGATGAGAAAACCCAGCCAGGTGATTATATTGAAAAGTGAATCACTGTCTGACTTTACCCTAGAAAGAGCACCCAGGGGGAGATGAGGAAGATGAAAATAATCTTTACCATTTTCATCTTTCTTCTTTACTCAAATCTTTTTTGTATCCAATTGTTTTCTGAGCTTGACCTGTTTAGCTTTATCTTTGCTCGCCCTACCATTTTTGACGTCAACACTTACCAAGGATGTTTCTCCAACACTTCCCTTTCTTTTTGTCTCTCCTGCTGTCTTTCTTTTTCCTTTCTTTTTTTAATAGGAAATGTATTGTGTTAACATTTAGATTTGGTTGCATAGAATACTTCCTTTTTGTCAGCTCTATAACATGGTCTTAGGAAAAGAGTGTCCTCTCCAAACTATCCTCATATAGGATGATTTTTTTAAGCAACTTTAATCCATAATCCATGTTATTTTTGCTGCCATATGACTTGATATCCACAATCACTTTTTTGACGGACACATTAAATCTATGCTTTTATTTAGTAACAGCATTTGGAACTGGAAGCATTGAAAATATATACGTACATATGGAAGGGAGTTTTTGCCAGGTGGGGCTCAACAGCTGTGTGAGACATCTAAAACATCAAAAACTACATGAGTGAGAACTGAAACACATGTATACATACGCTGCATCTAGATGTATCCTTTACTTAAATTGTAATGCTGATTATTGGTTTAAACTAAGAGCTGCCTAGCCTTGTGATAATTATTATAGTCAATTGACTTTGTAATAATATTAATATTAAAAATGATAACTTAAAGGTCTATGTGCTGATTCTCTGTCTGTTACTTTAGATGAAAATAAGGAGCCCCTCCCCACGCCCCTCAGAGATATTTGGTAAAAAAGAACACAATGGTGCTCTAGGAGGAGATTCAGGTGATAAGATGGGGGGGGGGTGGGGCGTCGCCTGGACCTGGAAACATTCGGGGCTGAGCCCACAGTGGCGGCGGCCGCGGCGCTACAGTGGAATTTTCTGCAACACTCCCCACACGCACACACACAGTACACCCACAACTCTTACAATGAAGGCTCGATAATCAGCTCAGGGCATATAGGTGTAAGCAGGGGTAAAGTGCTATTTTTTATGAGTGGGGGAATATCATTCAGAAGAATTATAATTTCATGCAAAAATCTGTCTCAAAAAGAGGTTGTACATTTAAATGCAGGTGTTGTTATGGCAACGTCAGTGGCCAAACAGCCACATGTACTGCTGCAAATATGTTGAAACATGCTGTCGACACGTAAAGCAGTGGCAACTATGCCACCATTTCAGCTAACTTTTTCTCAGAAATACTGTCACATAACATCCATATATTTCAGTGCTAGGTTGATGCTTAGCTAAGCTAACTATGAAACACTTTAACTGACAGGACTCCGGATCAACTGTAAGGTAGCTTCTAGCTTCATGTCGAACAGTAAGTCAACATTTTCCAGAGCTTTCTTTGAAATCACCAGGTAACGCTAAAAAACATTACATTTAGATTTTATGACAAAGTGTTTATTTAATATATCTGGCTGGCTATAGCTACTTACTAACGGCTTAGCTTACCCCCGCGATGCAAAGTAACGTCAACGTCGCTGTAATTTATGCTTTGCTTACATGTTTGCATAACTTTGGAAGTTTACTGACATTTACATACCTTGTTTCCCCGGCTCAAGTGGTGGCTCTGGGGTTGTTGTGTGAGCCACCACTTGAGAATTGTATTAACTGTGGCGCGCATACACTGTACGTTATGACATCATAAAGTGGACTAAATCTGATCAGCTCATTTTCAGTCAGGTTTTTATTTAAATGGATCTGGACAAAAAGTGAGCAAATCTTTTTTCCTGAAACTTTCAGAATCTCTTTACACAGAGGGGACACATGTTTATGTATATAAGACATGAAAAAGTGGGTTTTGCATAATAGGTGACCTTTAAATGTAGAAAGTGCCTTTTAATAAACCCAAGGGCATACTCCTAAGTCATCAAATATGTCATAGAGTAAAGGAGGAAGTCAGATGACTGTCACCCAGGAGACTTGCGGTTGTGTCCTGTGTGAAAAGCAACGTTGACTTATTATTTTTAAGTTACGTACGTCAGTTCAATTACGCAACCTACTGAAATTCACATTGATCTTTGTGTGCCCAACGTGTCACATTAAGACCCCATTTACATGAGAACGCAAACGAACCGAATTCATTATCAAAAAAGTATTCTGTTCACACGGATACGGCTCAATAAACGTGTCCCTTCACACATATGCCGGGCCTGTAAGTGGCGCTGTACTTCCGCCACAAAATACACCAAAAGCAGCGAAGAAGACCCCCCGAGCATGATTGCCATGGTTGCCTGGCTGCCCTTCTGTTTATTCTCCAAGGTTTAGCAACATGTAGTTCATGTAGTTCTCCATGTCCACTTGTTGCTGATGGTTGTGGTAGAGGAGCTGTAGATTTTGCACTAACAACTGTAGCATGGTCAGTAGCAGTAGCAGTAGCTACTGACCATACTACAGCAGTGAGCAGCAGAGGTGGGGAGAGGCGGGGCTATGGTGTCATCGTTATCAGGAAAATGATCGTACAGGGCGTACACACTGAGCCGTTTGGCCCCCCAGAGTGTTCCGTTTGCAGATCTATCCACCTTGGGACCCGTTATCGTTTGCGGGTTCCGTTTCCGTTACGGCCTTGTGTGAATGCACGGGCTATACGCGACAGAAAAGTAGCGGATACAACCCGTTTAGTTCTCGTGTAAACAGCGCCTAAGTGTGACATACGTTCTTGACTTAACTCCATAACCCAAACCACAATCCTTACAAGAAGTTTTGATGCATTACCTAACCAAGTTGTTCGTGAAGAATAACGTTTATTTTGAAAAGACGCTGTGTGAATGTAACAAGCGGTAAATGACGTGCATAAACTGATGCTATTTGGGTATGTAAAGCTTTAGTTTGAAGCACAGGGCCAGCTGCCATATCTGCTGGGTTGGGAGTGAGAAGTGTTGTATATTCAGCTCAGTTTTATAGAAGTAAAATCAAAACATACAATATCTACAATGTGCTATTTTCAGAAGCTGACACACGTTGCAGTTATTTTCCTTTTGTTTGATGGGTCCAAAGACCAATAGGTTTTAAGAATAACAATTACAGTGACAATATGTGTTCATGCACTGTTACATTGAGGAGACTCCTTTAATCATGTTTGATTTAAGGGAAATAAATCAAGATATTTCAAGAGCATCAGTGTATTTGTGTAATTACTGATCCACCAACGATGACCACAGCCATGCTGTAGAACACACCCTGCCCTGCCCAAAGGCTTGCTCAACCCATCTGTGGTGTGTGTGTGTGTGTGTGTGTGGGTGAGCAGATGTGTGGGTTCTTTATTAAATCTGCTTGAGCTATGAAGCTAAGAATGAAAGTGATGTTGTGAACCGCATGCTTTCCATGACTGTGTTATGAGTGAAACTGCTAAAACAATGTAGAATTTTACCCCTAAAAAGATAAAAGCAGCCTTAAGAAAAGTTCATTCATTTAAATTATAATTACTGTCATTGTAAAGACATTTGTAAAATTAGCTTTCCATTATGTTTACTTTATAGTTATGCCATTACAATGTTTTAAACTGTATCTTTAAATCTGTTCTTACAGCAAACAATATTACAACTGCGGTTAGTAGGGTTTGACTTGAAAGCAACATAGTAATCATACCTTTCCTGAGCAGACTCTTGACCTCTGACCCTCCGTTGGGAGTCACAGAGGTCAGCACACCATGCCTGGTTTGTTTTCCTTGTATTCTAAACATCCGTTGCAAATTATACTGAGTGTGTGAGCGCTATGGTGTGCATGTATTTACATGTGTGTTAATGTTTGTGTGTATGGGTATAACACTGCTGTCAACACTGTCTAATCATAAATAACTATTGGATAAACAGTGGTGGTTTTCAGAAAAAAGGTTTAAAAAAAGGCTTCCGCAAAAGCATTTTGTCTGACTATAAGTAAAACTAAGTATGACATCCTTCATCAGTATACCTTAACTATATTGATTTCATGGGTAAACATGTACATGATTTGTTAATGCTATTGACATAGAGGATACGTCTTCAGAGTGGTTTATTTGCCTGTCAACAGGATTGTGGAAGGGTGTAGCTTGGGCCAAGGAGTAATCTAAAACATTTCAATACGGGTCCAGATCAAGGAAGACACGGTTTATTATTGACTTTTGTTAGCGAGTTAGGGCATGCCTTTCTGGAGCTCTGCATTCTCCAAGTGCTGTTCTAGTTTTAATTTTGCATTTGATAAAACCAAAACAACTCAAAATATTATCAGTGTTTTGACTTAAGCCATTCCTGACACAATACTACAGTATTAGAGTCTACAGCCATGCTAGCAGCTTATTTCAGCAGGCACAGAAACACTTTGAGCAAAATGCTAATGATAGCATACTCTCTTATGTCCTAGCATCTCTTTATAAGGACTACATACAAAGCACAGCTAATGCTAATGATATTGCCATTTGTTCTGCAAGTATTTGGTCATAAACCCTGGTTCTAAACAAAGCAACATCTTCATTCTCAAGCTATTTTAGTCTGGACCAGCATGATGCACCAACCAACCAACATGGCAATTCATTGAGCCACACTGCTAGCAGGCCCAAAGACGTGTTATGCTCAAATGCTGAGTTATAGAGTTGTAAACTGTATAATTTGTATGTCTCAACAGTAAAACACATGTCTTAATGGGTGCATAATGAGGAGTTGTTTGTGCAAACTCAAGAAACGTCATTGGAAGTAATGAGTATAATGATTATTACCATGTTCAGTCTCTACGGGGATGAGTGGGTCGAAGTATTTAGTCACCATCATGACCTATGTTTATCGGAAATGTGTTAATCCAATCGGCGGCCTCAGACTTTGATATTTAACCAAGTAAACCATTAGTCAGTGCGGTAAAGTGTTTGGTGTTCGGACATAAACATGAAGCCCTGGACTTGGTCTACATTATAAACTGCCTGAGATGTGAGATTTCAACAATGGTTTAAAGGTTTAGTTTAAGAGGGTTTTAGCAATAGATTCAGGGTTGCTCTTTCCCCGTTTCCAGTTGTTATGCTAAGCTTAGCTAACTGTCTCCTGGCTTTAGTGTCACATTAACAAACAGTTATGACATTGGCTTCGAGCTTCCTATCTCAGCAAGAAAGCAGAATTACTTTATTTCCAAAATGTTTAACTAAATCTAAATGGGAAGAGAGAATAAATACAATATTGACTTATGGTTTATTCATACATAAAGTTATGTGAATTCCCAAAGCTATGAAGAGAAAACCATGGCTCACTCCTGTATGCATGTGTGTGTTTGTGCGGTTGTGGGTGCGCGTGCGTGAATGATATAATAAATGACCATAAGCAGAAGGAGCCACAGTCTGAATGAGCATAGTCTCCATGAGTGTGTGCAACCATAAAGCACTGTACGCCCGGACCACTGACTAGCCTTTGGAAGTATGTCGCACAGACACATCCACACACATCCACACACACAGGGGGATGAGCAGTGATTTCCATGATAACATTTTGACCCTTGAACACAAATACACATGACAGAATTTGACAATCAAGTTTGCTTTTCATTAACTTTTGTATTCCAACTTCATACATAATCACCCTCTTAATAATTCCCTTCTTTCTTCCTTCATATTTCTGTAAAACTAAAGTTAGAACCCTGATCTGTCTCGCCTACTTTCTTTTGGAAATCCAACAGAATTTAGAAAATTCTGAAAGTCAGAAGAATGATGTCAGCATTACTCAATTTTTGAAATCACACACATACAGACACACAACGGTATAATGAGAAAAAGGTGCAGGCTGCACAATGCCGTTCAGTGGTCCAAGATCATTGGTCCTCTTCCCAAAGTGCTCCCCTCCCCCAACGCACCCCTCTTTCAATTCCACATCTGTTTCCCTAACTTGGCGAAGGAGCCTTGGAGAGAACAATATCTGGGTCAGACGTGAACTCTCTCTTTCTCTGTCCATGTGTGTGTGTGCAAGCCTTAATGTGTGTACAGCATACCACAATCATAAACTACATGAAGAAGACAAAAGAAACTGAAGATACAAAGACTGAAGAGTATCAAACTATTTTGCAAAAGATAGAACCAGACATTATTATCTGCATCCTGCAAACATTTCAGGAAATGAAGACGTTTAGTATTCCAGTTAGTAGGCTGCATAGTTTTTTGTCTTTTTTAGGAGTAACTGGACCATATTCCTCACTGAAAGAAGAAAATAAAGAACTTCACAAGTTAAATCATTTGATCAAGCTACACCCCATCTGTGATACAGAAGTTTCCAGCTAAGTCAATTATTTTTTTCTCTCATCCATTTTGACCCACTGAAGCATGAAGAGAGGATATGCTGCCACCTGTTGGAGAAAGCGGCTAACACAGTGTTACTCAACCAAAAACAGTGAGATTGAATAAGACTACTAATTGTTTTAACTGGACAAATATACTTTATTAGTGACATGGTGAGCAAAAAACAACCCAGAAAATACAGTGATATCATCAGTATTGCCAGTTATTAGCATGTGTTAAAGATGTTTAACGAAATATAAATTGTCTGGTATTTAATACCACTTTGGAGGATGGGGTATGAGGGTCATAGGTTTAAAAAAAGTTTTTTTAAAGAAAATCTGTTCACGAGAAATTACTTTGCAAGGCTGGATCAACCTCATCAAACCACACCACCAGTAAACAGGAAGTGCCACAGTGAGGAGGTGCAATAGGGAACATGGCGATGTCCATTGTTATGTAGTTCCTGGTATACAAAAGTAATCAAATCATCCTGACCTGATCAGTTGTTTTCTTCTGAATAATGTCTCTTCTAAGTCTGTATTCTTCTGAGATATGGCAATTCCGGCTTAAAATGTGATTGGGAAGTATATAATTTGATCAGTTCATCCACTGCAGGCATAACAAACGGTAGGAAGCAGCCTGTGTTACACTATGAGGTGGATCAAACCTTGCAAAGTGAAGTGATGTGATTCTTGAAAATCGTAATATCAATCTCTGAGAATTTTCACACGAATGTATGACTTCATAATCTGAAAGAATATTGTTTTTATAGTCCAAGCAGCATTTACCAGTGGAACAATTTGTTTTTTAAATGTACAAACACAGAGGAATTACATTCATTAAGTCAACAGGACATGTCGAACAGAAAGTATTTTAATTTGCCCTTTACAATTACAGTTTGCTCTAAAATGAAATGAATGTTAGATTCTGGTCAAATTTCTTTAATTGTACTGAATTAAACATTCTAATATTTTTCTTTACCCTCTCTTCCAGCCTTTGTGTCTTCTTTTTTCTCACACTTTCTCTTATAATTTCTTGGGATATTTCTCTTTGGCCAGTCTGACAAAGTCCTCTGCGCTGTCCAGCGACACCAGGCGGTCCTGAAGGAAAAGATGGAGGAGCGTAATCATAAAAAAATAGGTGAGGAAGAGAGAATGAGTGTGTATGTTTGTGTGTTTACCATGATACAGAGGTATGTGTTCTGGTGTTCAGTTTCAGGAGGAAACAGGGAGGTGTGGTCCAGCAGCTGTTTCAGCATTTCTGTGGTTTTGTTGAGATGCTCCTGATCTCGACTGAAGCGGTTCTGTTTGTTCACACACAGCAAGGCGTCCACCTCGCACTGATAACCTGAGGGAAGATGAAGAGGAGATACAACCGAGGACAACAAAATAAGGTGAGTAGAGTTCACAAATGAACCAAATAAAATAGTTTCTCACCTAGCAATAGCAGGATTTTCTTCCACCGTGATCTTACTTCTCGTCTGGTATAGCGTAAACTGTGTATGTCATAATTCAGCTTCTCCCATTCCTAAACACACACAAAAGCATATGATACATTATTTGTTATCTTATCTGGAAATTGGGTGGATAGAGCAATGATGTTGAATCATTGTGTGTATAACTGATGGTTACCTGCTGCTTAAGTCATACAGTACACTTACACAGGTGTTTTCACTTATGTTGCCTTAGGAGATCTCCTGGATTAGACCGCATAAATCTGGCCCTGCTGTTAGGTTCGTTTGACCTTTACAGGGGCCCTATTTTTCTGTTAGGGGTTTACCCTTTCCTCTAGTCTGTTATATAGGTTTGTGTGCATGTAAATGTTATGCAAAGGCTAAAATCCCAAAGTTCCTTCCGGAGGAAGTTTCTCTCCCACACATTCCCCTTGCTTAAAAGCCTCCATTGGACTCCTTCGTTTACTTCCATTGCACAGTGTGACATCAATATATAACACTTGCACTTCTATTGGCTAGCGATCTAACACATTGAACGTGATAGGGTAGGGGGCGGGACATCTCTAAGCGTTGACCAATCAAGACAGAGCCGGCCAGTTAACCAATCGGAGCAGACTGGGCTCTGGTTTCAAACCGAGGGTGAAAAGAGGTGCTGCAGCACAGGCAGTATGAGAAATATAAAGAGCTTTTTGAACATTAAAGCATGGAAACATGTCAAGTAGAGGCACAAAATACAAATATGAACCTGTAAATGAGCATAATAAGGCCCTTTTAAGTATCAAATTAATACCACTTTGTCAATTTAAGACTCAAGGCCTTTTTTCACAGGAAACATTTTTACATGTCACAGTCGGAAAATGACAGGTGTTAATAATAAACGACGGGCTGAATTCCATTTAGCAGTTTTATTTTTAAGGTCCTGGTAATGTGCATGCTATCTAACTGTCACTCAATTTTGGATACTTGAATAGAGCAGAGCATTTATTAATGTGAGAAGCACCTGTGCTTTTCTGACTATGGCATGTCAAGAAATCTACTGTGAAAATGACCCTGTATGGCATTAGAAACTGCACACTTGAAACAAACAAACTAAATACACACTAATATTGCCATATCTGATTTACTGTGTGGAGATTTGGGGAAACATGTACAAAACCAACCTACATATTACAAAAAAGGGCTATAAGAGTTATCAATAATGTTGGATATCTTGAACACACTAATGTATTATTTTTGAAGTCACACATATTGAAGTTCATTGATCTGGTTAAATTTAAAACGGCACAAATCATGTACAGAGCCAGACATAATCTACTTCCTAGGAAATTAAAAACACTGTTCATAGACAGAGAGGGTGGGTATAATTTGAGAGGAAATCTACATTTTAAACAACTCAAGGTCAGAACAACTCTGAGAAGTATGAGTTTAACAATCTGTGGGGTGATTTTATGGAATGGTTTGGAGCAGGAGTTCAAACAAAGCACAAGCATAATTCAGTAATTACCGGACCAAGAAAAAAGCTATGGAAAAATTATTTTTTTGCATTTTCTTATCAAATGGGCCACAAATAAGCACAAACCATTTTTTGACTGACCACACAGTTTTGTTTTTTTGAGCCTCTACCCTCTACCAACTGGTCGAGCTGGCCTTGGTAAAAGTACATTTTCAACAATCATCATATACAGTACAGTATTTGTATGCATCAAACTCAAATAAAACACAAACTCAAATACATTTGTTTATTTTATGGAAAATGAGCAATATATACAACCAGATATATTCATAAAAGATAATAAATTATAATTGTAAAATAAAAAAATAAAATAAAAATGGAAAAAAGTAATGTAAAGTGTTTTTCATGATAAAAAAAATACTTGCTCATCTTACTGTATATGCTGAATTGGCCTAAGAATAAACCACTGGCCTAACAGCAAATGTCTATATCCTGTGTTGGCCTCATCTGTGTGCAACTTTGGGCTGAATGCCATGCATGAAAGGTGCTATATAAATGATTATCACTCTTTCACTCTGAGACTCATAAGGCAGTACTAGATTTAGTAATATTACCATGAATCTAGCCATTTATTTACCATATTTTATTGGAAAACTTCTCTGAAACTCTGAAAAAGTCATATTGCTAGCTTACCATAAAAGGCCAATTCGACCGATTGGTTGAGCATATTTTCAAAAAAATAATTACACCCTTGTTAAAACTTTTTTTGTGCATCAAGTTATCTAATTATGTTCAGTCAGTGCCCTGACACTAAAATATGTCAAAAAGGATATGGTTACCTTACAAAAGTTGACCAAAAAGAGTGATTTCTTCAGCAGTGATTTTTAGCATTGCCAACTTTCTCTTTTGAAGCGAGCTGAAGGGCTTTCTGTTTGAACCACAGTGACATCTAGAGGTTGTTTTGTGCATAACATGTCAACCAAAGGGTAGAGCTGGCTGAATCAGATGGAGTTCAACTTTATTTTTTTCAACAAGACATCAAGACACAAAATGTGCTCTACCTCTAGTTAAAGAGTTAAAAGGATGTACAGAAACACTTTTTTGGAAAACTATGAGAATGAAGAGAGGTGATTGAAGATGAGAAATTATTGTATATGTATACATGTAAATGTAAGTAGGAATAACTTGCATAATGATTTTATATCACACAAAGCAACGAGTTTACAGAGCAGCATGTTCCACTTTATTGACAGGGCTTTATTTTCCCCTATTGCTGAATTCCCTTTAATACAACTGGCCCGATTCTCAGTTTGTTTGTCCTCATTTGAAAAACAATCTGCAGACATAATTGTAATGGTTCAGTGAATATTCTCTTTGAATTGACTGCCAAGCTGTTGGCCCACATCTCCATTAAGGAATTTCATTTATTAAACACAATGTGCCCAATGTGTCCCGCAGCCGGCCCATTCTCTACATGAAGTCTGACGGTCACATGTTCATCAAATTCAAACTGCCTGCTCAGAGACTGCAGTCACGAAGGTTTACTGTAGACCTAACCTTAACCCTGACTTAACCATAACCCTGTCCTAACCCTTATCCTGTGGAGAACTTATTGCACACACACACACACACATACAAAGTCACAGTGTGTTTAACCCATTCACTCTGTAATAAACAACCAGGCTTGGGGAGTATCCGAATACATGTAACAGGATTGTACTGGCTAGCCATCCAACACATTGTATGCGATAGGCTAAGGGGCGGGACATCTCTTAGCGGTTGAACAATGACCAAAAGATTTAGCCAGTTAACCAATCACAACAGACTGTGCTCTGGTTTCAGACAGAGGGTGAAAAGAGGTGCTGCAGCACAGGCAGTATGAACAAATGAAGACCTTTTTGAGCATTAAACCATGATAACATGTCAGAGTAGAGGCACAGAATACAAATATGAACCTGAATATGAGCATAATAGGGCCCCTTTAAGTAACATTCCCATCCCTGTAAACAACCTACATTTAGTGCCTATGTAAGAAGTCTTGGGTCACTGATTGAATGAGTGAATAAAGTATCATGTCTCTATTTTGGGAACTGTGTGACAGTGTGCAGTACACTTTCTTTCCCCTCCTGGTACTGGGAACATCAAGTTAATTTCTTCCTTGATATTCTGAACATTAAGTTATTTAGGAATCTAGCTTGAGTTCATAGAAGTGAGTCTAAAAGGTTTCTTTGAAAGCCTTGTCTCCTCTCCCCTTATTGTTTAATTACATTAGAGAGCTGGAACAGTAAAACAGATAAGAAGATGTTGACCGAATTAACACATTACTGTTAGTACCTCCTGGTAATAGTACATGTGTGGAGTTTTTAGAAGCATTTAGCCAAGAAAGAACAGTACATCTTTATCCAGATAAACGCTTATAATCCAATGATCAGTGGATGGAAAAATAGATGTACGGATCTACTAAATCCCAGTCAAAAAATGATCACAGAAGTGTTTGGTAGTATTTGTCTGATTATTTTAAAACTTATTTTAAGGACTACAGTTTTAAAGGCCTTATATATTATATACATATTTTAGATATAGCTACAAGGTCTTTACAGTTCTATGTAATTTGTGTTGCCAATATGATATTAGACACAAACAATTGAACTGATACAAACATTTTACAATTTCTGCTAATATTTACAGCATTCCACTGTTATGTACTCGTATGTATTCGAGTTTGTGTACAGTATGCGAACATATATACATATATATATATATATTTTTTAAAGCAATAGCTCACAACAGGCCGTGGTATATGCTCAGTATATCACAGCTAAGGGGCGTGGTTCGGCCCCCAGGCAGTTTGCTTTTCAGCCCAACTGTATACAGTTTTTCTCAGACGCAGAGAGATACTGACTTGTTGTGAAAAGTAACTACAATTCTACCCGTGGTATACGCTCACTATATCACGGCTAAGAACTGTGAGGCTGACAAGTGAGCGGCCCGACCAAGTAAGGAGACAGAGGCAGAACGTCTTGATACAACCCGGTGTGGGGATTTATGGTTGACCACATCAATATCCCCCAATGACTGTCTCCCACACTATTCCCTCTCCCAATGAGCCCAACATGCCACCCTTTATAGACCCACCAATTGGACCGTACCATCCAAAAGGGGTGGCATGTGCAGAGATGTGGTCAGCTCAGATAAGGACCGTAGTTATTCACAATAAACATTTAGTGGAGAATGACAAACCTCCTTTACTTACATTATATTTAATTACTGTATGAAAAGAAAAACCGTTATAAACTAACAAGCCAAATGTACATGATAACAAATCACCCCTGCCTCCAACCTGCTCCTTTAACCCCATCCGGAACGATAAAAATGATCCGCTGTTTCCCCGGGGACCCTTTACGATGACGGACCTTGGGACCGGAGACGGGAGAGCAGGGTTGCATTCCAATAGTCCATTTAGCTTAGGAACCTTCCTAACGGAGTGAAATGACCCGGAAGTACGTCCCTGGCAGCCATGATAAGTGCCGTTCCAATTCTCCAAATGAAAGGAAAGGAGGTTTCAAACTTCCTTTATAACCTCCTTTAGCTTAGGAACCACTGGACCTCCCTAACCGAAAGGAGAGGAGAAAATGCTGCCCCACAATGCATTGCAGCAGCAGCATTTGCCATCACAACAGTCGGCCGTTCACGGAAACAACCGATTATGACCGAGAAATTATATCATGAAAGTTACGGTGCTTATTAAGCATTTTAAAACGTATGTGGTAAGTTGCCAAAGTGCTTTTTTCTGAACGTTCATCAGTATTATAATCAAAAAGAGAAATATGAACGTTAGTTTTTACTGAAATGATCAAATAAAGTCAACATCTCACAGTCTTTACTGAGCTGTGTGGTTTGTTCAACTTTTAAAAGATGTTTGAATGGTGATATACACAGTGATAGATGTTAAGGACTAACGTTTATAATAAATACATTTATGATTTTAAGATATTTTCATACAATCATACGTATTTGGATCATTTGTATTAATGTGGACCGGAGGGAGAGGGTGACGAGCATAAGTTTCACTTTCCTTTTTTATTTCAATTCCAACTTTGGTCATGAAGAATATGTTTCTCTGTTGTCCACGTTCATAAAGCATAAAGCAACAGCATCAGAGCACGGTGCAGAGTCTCTAGATGAGTTTACAGTAGTCCCTCGTTCTTATTAAACATCCATGTTGTAGTCCGCTGTATAGCAAACTGTAGTTTCCATAGTTTCCCCACAGCAGCAGACGCACAAAATGACGTCCGCTGGCACATCATAAACACGTCGGATAGTGAAAGTGCATTCGGATTCTCTAAAGTACCGCGGTCTCTTCTCCTAAATCCTTTTGAATTCTCCTATCCACTATCCCTTAACCCCGTGACGTTTTACTCAGAGGTCAAGGAATAGGAGATAGGGTTAGAATTTAGCAGCTGATTTTTGGATTATCGGAACGCAACCCTGGATACTTGCAAACCCTCGCGATTTTCGCGGGAGACTCCCGATTTCATAGCCCTCTCCCGGTTTCCTCCCGGGGTCATATTTCTCCCGCATTTCTCCCGATTTCTGACAAAATCAGATTTACTCACGACTGTTTCCACTCTGACTTTACAGCTACACCATTGTCGAGACGAAAGTCAATATGTAATAATATCGGTGAAAAACGGACTGAGAAATAATTATGTGTTTTCGTTTAGAGTATTATTATTATTATTATTGTATTGTTCAATACCAAGAGAGGGTATTCGTTTTATTTTGGACCAAGGCTACCTTTCATAAGTGAGCTGTATTGGAAAAATATGAATGCCACTTCCGGTAACACGGCAACATAAGGGGCGTAGTTTGTGATGGCCGGTCTCTTGTTCTCAAAGCCACGGAGGGAGAACCAGGCGACAGTGTGTGTGAGGCTCCGGAGATGCCGTTGGTATGATTCTCCGGTGTTTATTGTGGTTTATGTAGGCTACTTGATCTGTTGCCTCACTTTGCAAGAGTGCTGTTGCGCAATCGACTGCATTTTACTCAGCGTGGTCTGCCTGTGCTCCGTTTGTTTGCTGTGTAATTTAGACAGCGCAGGTGTTCAGATGAGGTTTTCTCTGGTGCTTGTCTCCAAGGAGAGAGTGACAAACACTCTTATTAATTCATTTAAATTAATGATGTGGTTTTAAAAATAACAAGTTATCCTTTTAATTAAAACATGGTTTGTATTATTATTATTGAGAATGCAGTGAGGCCTGCAAAATGTTTGTAATTTGTGTTTGCATATGAGCTAACATTTGTTTGTACGTTGTGTTTTGAAGGTTTTCAACCTGATGAATTCTTGGAGCTGTCTTAAATAAATAAAGACAAAAAGAACACAATTCGAGTTGTCCAAGCGTCCTCTGTTGCCCTCCAGCCTCTCAAGTCAGGCTAAATCACTGATACAGGCCAAAACCCTGAAGGACTTGACAACCATTGTTTGGTTTCCATGGTAGCGTGTCTCTTTAGTAGCGCGCAACTGAAAGTCTAAAGAGGGTGAGGCAGATAGTCACAGAACAAGAATCGACAACTCGAACCTCTGCTCACTCCTTTCCTGTAAAATACAGGTCCAGCCCACACATATGCTCCATCAGTGGCGGTTCTAAAACATTTTACATGGGGGGGCAAACGGGAGGCAAGAGGTCATGCCAGGGTGGCATAGGAGGGCGGACAGTACGTGGTATTTTATACTGTATATAACCTATTTATTGTTAATTCATGCCCTAACACAAGTGTTCTTAATGCACAAGAGAAACAAGGTGTTTAGACAAACAATCGGGTGCCCTTTGAGTCCCCCAAGCTTACCTCAAATAATGGATCAGTCCATGTGTGATCTGCATTGAGGGAATTACATCACAAAAGTGTCAGTTTCTTCTCTTACCTATATTTCAGTTTTTGTATTTTCAGATTAAGATTGACAAACTCAACATTTCAACTATGTTGTATGAATTAATAATAGTAAATAATTGTTTATTACAAAAATAAACAATAGTTTTGCAAAATATTACAATTTTGTAATGTCCTTGACTTCCATGTGGTGCCATATCTTAGCTAAACATGGTCTCATGGCTACTTTTTGTCAAAAACTTCAACCATGTTACATTTTTTTCAAGGAAATTCCTAGTAATTATTTATAATTTGTGCCTGAGGTGGGAAAATGTAAGTAGTCCACTACCAGATGTTATGACCAAACATTTTGGTTTCATTTTTCAAAGATATAAAGACCCAAAAGGCACCCGATTCAGAGAATACTCTAATTCTGCATACTGTAAGTACTTAGTTATAATTAAGTACACAAATGACATGACCCATCTCTTCAGAGAGCTGAAGGTGACCTGTGCAGCAACACATTTCAATCAATATTTGTCAATACTAAGAGCTGCTAGATTGTGCTGCTGTGATGGAATATGTAAGGAGAATAAGAACATACCATGTGGTCCAGCTGGAGTTTCATCTGCCTCCTGATCCCTGCCTCTGGCCCTCTTTCTGATACTTCATCTTTATTCCTCACATATATTTCTTCTTCTTCACTAATGTCTTCATCTCCTCCTCTTCCTCCTAATCTGACCCTCCTGGTCTCTTCATCTCCTCCTCTTCCTCCTGCTCTGACCCTCCTGGTCTCTTCATCTATCTTTTTCTTTTTCTGTTCGTCCTGATCACTTCTCATATGTATTTTGTTGTTGTTGAATCACTCCTATACTCTGGCCTGCAAGAGTCTACGTGGATTTAATAGTAGGCTACCGCGTAGTTTAGCAATGTGATCGATCTCCCAGCTAACGCTGTCTGCGTAGTATTTTGTGACGTAACGCCCCAAACAGCGCCCGTCTGTTAAACGCTATCGATTCAAACGGCAGCGTTTTATTAATATTTAGATTCAAGCTCTCGTCCTTAGTAAAAACAAAACTAGTGGAAAGGGAAATGCTCCCAGGGGAAGCTGATCCATAGGTGCTGGGACAGCTCGCTCCCTCTCTGCAGCGGTGTGAGCCGTGGTCTGTGTGAACGCCGCTCCGCAGTTTAATGCAGCGCCGTAGCTGCGTTTTTATCGGGCCTAAAATGATATTTAAAATGATTCACTTTTAACTAATGTAATGCTTGTTTTGTTGCTTGAGAAGCTTGTGGAAATAGTGTAGGTTTGTTTTAGTACAGTTTTAGGGAAACAAAAGTTAGGGGGGCAGCTGGGGGGGCAAGGCTCTACAGTGGGGGGGCAGCTGCCCCCCCACTGTAACTGTACTGTACTGTGCAAATCCCGCTAATATAGTGCAAACTGTTCACTAAAGTGCTACATTTGTCCTGTGCAAACCCACATGTGCATGATTACCCAGCTCGAAGCCGTCAGTCCATAGTGACGAAGTTACCTTCGTCACAAGAACCAGATTGCTTGATTTGACTTGTCCGTTTTATAAATATATATATAAACTGTTATTTTAAAAGCTCAATAAAGATATAATATAAAAACTTTTTTAGCATTTATTTAAAAACCATATCACCCAAAAACAGTAATTTTTACAGTAATACGTACATATATGTTATATCTTTGATAGATAGATCTTTGAAGTGTTTTTTCATATTTTAAGCTTTTACCTAATCATTATATTTACATTTTTTATAATAAACCCCAGACTTTATCTCAAGATCTTTTAGCAATTAATCATGTGGTGGTGAATACATTGCGTCTCCTGCTCCATGGTTATTTGTTGCATACCAAGGCGAAGAATTAATATTTTCTGGGATTTGTCACTGTTTTAAAAAAAACCATAAATATCTGATTCTTCTCTTTATTTAGATACAGATTGAGACAGTTATTATGCTGTTTTTTTCTATGTGTTTATGTGTGTTATTTCCCTTTGACATTGCACATTTAATATGCAACGACACGCTGTCTCTCACCTCTGTAGCTGTGTCTGCCTGGTCTCTCATGCTAATAAAGGCCTGCAGCTCTCGGTCTGATCCTCTCCTGATTTGAGGCTCACAGGGTTTGTTTGTGTCGGCCAACGGGTTCACACTGCTCCTCTGGCTCGGCTGCTTTTTCCCAGGCTTCCTTCTCGAAGGCCGTGGCCCGAAAAGGCTCTCTTCTTCTGTGTCACTGTCACTGGTGTCACTGGATAACAGCACTGGTTGTTTTGGAGCTGTAGTGGTGCGCATACTGGTGAGAAAGAAGGAGAATTAGAGGAAAGAGCTGGTTTAAAGAGGGTTTAGGGTTAGAGGCTTTTGGGTTGTCATCAAGTGTATCAGGTGTTTGTCTTACCGCAAAATAGCATTCTTCTCCTCCCTGTTGTGTTTCAGATAGTACTGACAGCAACAGATGGTATACTTGGCACCCATTGGCCCTTTCCAATAGATAAAATCCCACAACAAACACCTCCTTCGCTTGAATTCTCACCAAATTAAACAATGTCCAACCTGAAACATTTACAAATGTCGACGACTACAAATCCAGGCGCTATCTTAACTCTCCTGTGTCCGTCCCCCTTTCACTGTGCCTATCCTGACCTGAATGAGAGCCTGCTGTCAATTACATTATCCACGTGAATCCAAACAAGGGACAACCAAAACAACAGCTACACACACACACACACACACCAGTTCAGGGATGAATGGCGCATTTATTCAGCAACTCCTGATGGTGCAGAATGCAGCAGGAGAGGCATAGCTTTCTAGCTCTATCGCTACAAAACACAGGCTCACTGCACGACCTGTACTGTATAATGTACTGACTGCTTTTTAATATGGTCATGTTTTGTGTTTCTAGAAAAGCACAATGAGTATTTATTTAGGATTAACAAACAAAAAGAGAGCAGTATGTCTATCAGCTGTTATATAATTTTAGTGGCGCTTCATAAAGGTTAATAGATAACTTATTTATGATTTTTTTTCTCTCATAGGTGACATGTATTTACTACTGCTGTAATAAAATTGAAATGTTTTCTCACCAATATACCTGGTCTAAGGTCATCTGGCTGTAAAGAAACTCTGCTACTGGAACTGCAGCATTAGTTAGTGCTGCAGGAGCAGATAGTATGACAGCTTCATGAGCAGTAAGAGTAAGAAAAAATAAGAAAATGGAGAAAAGCACACTTGGTTTCTTCGTGCTGGTGTTAACCATTGTACAGACTTCCAACAGGTGAGTTGTGTTGTTATGTGTTGGTTTTAGGGAATCTGTTTTTGTAAGTGTTCAAACTTAGCATGTTAGTGTGAGAAAAGGTTTTTCGGTATAGCAGTGTAGTTCGTGAAATATTTATGGTACAAAAGTGCGACACAACGAATTCCTAAAACATGTGGCGCAAAAAGTTCTACTTCTACGGAAGCCCCAGAGAGACAAGTGAGGGGAATAAAATATTTTGTTGACTGTTTTCTAAGTCTGATCTAAATTGTTATTTCTCCTGATTTTATGACTTGAGAACAGCTTTAAAAAAATAGTTTTGTCAGGGAAATAATGTGATGAACTGCTAGATGAAGTGTTTTGTTTTGTAACACCGTTCACCTGTTTACTATGTTTTTTTGTGCCACAAGGCAGATAAAGATGATATATAACCCTATTCATGTTTTTAATCCACAGTT
This sequence comes from Gymnodraco acuticeps, assembly GCF_902827175.1. NCBI lineage: Eukaryota > Metazoa > Chordata > Actinopteri > Perciformes > Bathydraconidae > Gymnodraco > Gymnodraco acuticeps. The sequence goes on from NW_022990526.1 coordinate 792,165, forward strand.
TATTTGAGGGCTTGGAATCAACACGGATGTATGACTACACCAAATATCACCCCATGGATGAGGTCAAAGTCTATCTATCCATAGCCCTTTATAACCAGATGATATTTTATTAGTAATACATCTTCCCTCCTTTTGTTGTCTCACAGTTGTGTTTCTTCCATTAGACACTATAAAGATTGTAGATTACGGATGGATTTGAACAAAGGGAGCTTGTGTAATATATGTACATTACAAGAATGAATTATAACACGGATGAAATTTTAACACAGATATACAAGTGGATGGAAGATGTGGAGCGAGAGAACCCAGAGCTGGTCTCCTCTGCTGTCTACGGTCACACTTTTGAAGGAAAAAATATCGCACTGCTGAAGGTACAACACATTCACTGTAACATACTGTACATTATCTGCTTCATTTTTCACATAATGCTATGTTGAATTTACGAAAGCCCTGAGAGGCAAGTGTAAGAAAAAAGTTCTGCTGAGCCATTTTCTAAGTTTGATTAAGTAGTTTTCACTTATGAGACGGAAAAGAAAGACTACCAAAACTTTTACTTTCACCTGGGATCTGTTGTAGTAATACCTATATTGAACACAAGAGGCTGACATTCACAACTTAATGCATTTACTCCTATTTCAAACATAGGGTAGTGTTGCAGCTCATCCTCTTGTGGGAAAGAAACTTAAAAAAGATTATTTTGGAAAAACCTCTCTTTTTTACCTATGTCTTAACTATAAACACAGGAGAGAAAACATGTTAAATCAGGCTTGATCACCAAATGTTTTTCCTCACTTGCCTCTCGCCACTTGTCTGAACTGAATATCAACGGTAGTCGATGTTTGCATCTTAAGCAAAATGCTGCTATTCATCACAATCTCACTATTTATGATTGAGAACACCTTCTAAGTGATAAGGTGGTAAATATGTATATTGAACCAAAAATATTAAACTAATTGTCTTACTAAATATAGCACACATCTTACTTTTAAATTGACTCGTGTTGTCCGTCTCCAGTTTGGACTACAAAACCCAGAGGGCAAAGAGAAGAAGGTAATATGGATGGACTGTGGTATCCATGCTCGAGAGTGGATCGCCCCCGCCTTCTGCCAGTGGTTTGTCAAAGAGGTGTGTACACTCAGACATCATTTAAAAGACGAACATATTCACGGTGGTTTATTCTGACATGTGAGCGTTTGTTCAGATTGTGACCTCGTATAAAACCAATAAGAAGCTGGAGCAGATGCTGCAGAACCTGGACGTCTACGTTACTCCTGTGATCAATGTGGACGGATACATGTACACCTGGGTCAATACCACCGTGAGTTCATCATTTGAATACAGTCAAGGATTGTTATTTGTTATATTTCACACAGGCTCCGCCCTCTACTGGACTATATGGGTACTACTCTCTGTCATGCTGTGCGTGCTTTCACCTACTGAATTTACGTAAACGTAGCCGGCCAATCGGGGCGAGCCTACCTGAATGCGCGCGCAGGCCCACCGTATATAAAGGCGGCTACACCCGCCGCCCACTATCCTTTTTCTCTTCAGACGAGCTGACAACCGAAAAGTTAAACGAACGAAGATTAGAAGGAAAAATGGACTCACCATTACTGGAAGCTCGGCCATGCACCTGCCCTGGTTTGATCGCGGGCGCCGGTCTCCACCACCTCTGCTTAGAGTGTTTGGGGGTAGTGATGGCAAAATGAAGCTTTGAATGAAGCGTCGAACCACTTGGACAATTGTGTCGGAAATAGGTTCATTTCTCGAAGCTTCAGTTACAGCGACCTCTCCTGGCGAAGTGCAAGGCTGCAGTGGGTTTAACGTATCTTTGCCTTGAAAAATATTCGATGCACACACACACACAAAGACTGAATATCATGTTCTATTTGCAATTAAATATTGATAATTGTGTGTATTGGGTTATTGAGAAGAGACTAGAGAGTGCTGGACATGTTTTTGGGCGGAGAGGGCCTTTTATCAGTTATTAAAGTTGAAAAGCAATGATTAAAATACGTCCATTCCGGGATTTGAACAAGCTGCGCGGAGGACATCGCTGCGCGGAGGACATCGCTGCGCGGAGGACATCGCTGCGCGGAGGACATCGCCGCATTCGGGCCGCCGGCTCTATCCACTGGGCTATCTATTCCTTGAAATATTTAACTGTTTTCATATTACTGATAATTGTCCTTTTGTTCACAACTTCTCCACATTTCGAAGTGTTTCCCGAGCCAGAACGACCTATCTTACTTCCTGGCTTGCTCTATAATGATATCAAATGCAATAACAACAACAACTCAACAGCAACAACGCAAACTACGACAACAACCCACACATTGCGCATTGTTTAGAGCGGTCATAAAGTGTTGAAGCACTCAAGTTTGAAACTGTTTCAACCTGTCACCTGTCAGAATCGAGACAAGGCAGTGCATTGAATCGCGTGAATGGACCGTGAACCAGTCAAGTGATTCATTCAGGAAATGAAGCAGTTGCTGCTTCGGACGTCACATGTCACGTGATTTGAAGCAGTTGCTGCTGCGGACGTCATATGTCACGTGATTTGAAGCAAGCTTCGAAGCACTGCTTCTATGGAATAGGAAGTCCAGGGTTGAAGCTCCGTTCGAAGCTTCAGTGTCAAACTGCCATCACTATTTGGGGGACCAGGATATGGTCGAGGCGGTGCCATTCACGTCGCCATTCCAGCGGGGCGGATTGCTCCGTTTGCCGTTGTCGGGCACTTCTGGGTCCGGTCCATGGAGGTCCACCGCCCTAGGTGATGACCATGGCGGCGGAGCGCAGCTGCTCCCATCGGGCAGCAGGCTTGGCAGGGAGCTGAAAACAGCTCTGCCACGCTATCGCGTGACAATGCGTCTGCAAATAAACACGGGTGTGTTGGGCATCTCGCTCATTGCTGGAGATGCCCCCACCTCACCAGATCAGAGCGATTATTTGTAGCTTGATCGTGGCTGCCGCCGTTGTCTGCCGTGTGATATCCCGGTGAGGGATCACGCCGCATGGCACTTTCCAAAAGGACCGTGTTGTTGATCTCCCGGGCCGGGAGCCCCCGTGTTTACGGAAGGGCTCTTTGGATCGATCTCCTTGGTCACGTGGGTGTGGAGTAGTCGCAGCGTGGCTGCTTCTTGCTCATCCCCAGAGGAAATAACACTGTCCCACACTCCCCGCCCCCTCTGTAAACTCCAGTATAGGAGCCAGCAGGTGGGCGCGTGCACGTGAGTGGAATAAACCGAAGTGCTGTCAAAACACTGTGCGGGTTCAAGAGAGAGTGATGTGTGTGTGAGAAACGCATTCAGTGAAAACGATTGCATTTATCCCAGAGTAAGAGTCATCTCTCTCCACATTTCCACTTTTCACCATAATGTCCGTTTCAAAGAAACGGCATTAGGACAGAGCCGCGGCCCCGCGTTCAAGGACCTCAGTAGAAAACCGGCCCTTTTCTGTGTCGGCCCTTTTCTGTGTCAGCCCCTATGCCAAAACTCCCTTCATATGGAAAGGTTTGGCAGCGGAGTAGGCCACCAGAGAATACTACAGCTTCTTAGCTTTGGCTCCACAGCTGCTGGCATGTCCCCTGAACACAGTTTTGTGGGGAATGGAAGCCCCACAAAAGCTGTGTACTGACAGAGTAGAGGGGCAGGACACTGAGACTGGGTTACTCACTCAAGCTTTGCAGCGTCCCTCCTCCATTCAGGGGCAATAGAGTCAAATATATCATCCTGGGAGGAGATAGGTTTCCTTTCAACAGGAAGTCGAAAAGAGGCCCTGTTGCATGAACGGTGGGTTACATATTGTAACCCTAGTTCTAGAGTGATGTGTGTGTGTGTGAAAAATGCATTTAGTAAAGACTATGGCATTTATCCCAGATTAAGAGTCATCTCTCCACAATTCCACATTTTCCCATAATGTCCGTTTCAAAGAGACGGCATTATGACGACCTCCCGAGAGCGGGCCGCGGTGCGTTCATGAACAGAAGAAGATTAATGGCTCTTTCTCTCTGAGAGAAAACAGCATTATGGCGGAGCGCGCGCTCTCACGGTGCTGCCGTGGTGTGTTTAGGGACCTTAGTGAAAAATCGGCCGGTTTGTTCTCTGAGTGGAAACTGCATTATAGAAAAACGGCCCTTTCTGTGTCAGCCCCCCATGGGTCAAACTTCCTTTTATGGAGGGTTTGACGGCGGAGTGGGCCACCAGAGAGTACCACAGCCTCATAGCTGCGGCTCCGCAGCTGATTGCACATCCCCTAACACAATGTTATGGGGAATGGAAAATCAGTGGTGTATTAACAGGGCGGACGGACAGGACACTGAGACTGGGTTATTCACTCCAGTTTTGCAGCATCCCTCCTCCGTTCAGAGGCATGAGAGAGGCAAATCTGTCATCCCAGGAGGAGATAGGTTTCCTCTCGGCATGTGCACTCTCAAGTCAGAGAGAAGGGGCACTATTCCCTGTACTTCCTGGTTCCCAAGAAGACAGGAGAATTCAGGCCCATTCTGGATCTTCAAATGCCTGCACCAGCACATTGCATGCAAGAAGTTCCATATGTTAACTATGAAACAGTTACTGGGACTGGTGCAGCCAGGCGATTGGTTCACAACCATCGACCTGAAGAACGCTTAATTTCATGGCGAAATTGCTCCAAAACATAGAAAGTATTTGCATTTTGCCTTCCAGGGATTAGCCTACGAGTACAACAGACTGACGTTCGGCTACTCCCTATCCCCACGCACGCTACGGCGCTGCAACCGCTGCGGGACCATGACATGAGGGTGTTCTTTTATCTGAGCGACCTCATAGTCATGGCCAGGTCCAGGGAATGGGCAATGTTTCACACAGCCCAATTGATCCTACACCTAACCAAGTTGGGTTGAAAAAGAGTTGCGGTCAATTGGAAGAAGAGCTCCCCCATACCTCACCAGCAGGTAGAATATCTGGGGGTGATGCTCGATGCAGGCAGACTGCGTGCCACCCTGACAGAAAGCAGACAGGCATCCCTGCTGTGGGCAGTCTGCAGGCTGTGTCAGGGGGCGACGGTGACGGCTTTGATCATCATGCAGACTTTGGGTCTCATGACGGCTGCTCACTCCGTAGTGCCACTCGGACTTCTGCATGCACGTCGCATACAGAGGTGGCTTACCGGCCTTCGTTTAGATCTCAAGACACAAACGACGTCTGGTGATCATCCCCCCCTCAGTAGAGAGCAACCTCCGATTCTGGGGGTCCCCAGAGAATCTGCGGAGGGGAGCTCCACTGGGACAAGTGACCTCCTATATCACAGTCTTTACAGACGCTTCAGTGACAGGATGGGGGGGGGGACGTGCCTAGAGAGAGCTGTAGGTGGTTGCTGGCCTCTGACAGAGGCTCGGCACAGCAACCTCCTGGAGCTGCAAGTAGTGATGCTGGTCCTACAGCACTTCAAACCCTTAATACAGGGCAAACATGTGCTAGTGAGGAGCGACAACCGCACCACAGTGGCGTACATCAACAGCAAAGGCGGAGTCCGCTCAATAGCCTTGTTGACCGCGGCAGAGAACCTATGGTTGTGGGTTTCACAGATTGTGTTGTCTCTAAGGGCCCTCCACATCCCGGGACGGGAGAACGGGGGGGCCGACCTCATGTCAAGAGGCGGACCCCTGCCAGACGAGTGGAGGCTTCACCTGGAGGTGGTGAAGCAGTTCTGGACTCAGTTCGGGAGAGCAGAGGTGGACCTGTTCGCCAATCGGCGCAACAGCCACTGTGCCCTGTGGTTCTCCCTGGCCCGGTGGGACAATCCGCCCTTGGGGGTCGACGCATTTGCACACGAGCCATGGCCAAGGAAGCTGCTTTACGCCTTTCCACCGCTGCACCTTATCCCCCCCCTTCTGGATAGGGTGAGGCGGGAGCAGCTGTCAGTCATCCTAGTGGCCCCAGATCGCCGCCTGGCGCCGTGGTACGCGGGGTAACACAGATGATGGGGGGCCAGGTCTGGGCTATTCCTCAGGTCTGGGGAGCGCTGTCTCAGGAAGCAGGGGCAATAGGGGCGTTACCCACTCTGGGCCAACCTCTCCAGGCTTGGTTCCTGAGAGGGACAGGCTGAGACAGGTGGGGCTGTCTGACAATGTTATTCAGACTATCCAAGCAGCAGGAGCAGAATCCACCACAGCCTGTTACAGGCCAAAGTGGGCGGGATTCCGGCGATGGTGTGAAGGAAGGAGTCTAGAGCCTCTGTCATGCACGCTGGGCTCTATTCTTACCTACTTACAGATACTGGTGGACAGGGGGCTGGCTCATTCCACAATTAAAGTGTATGCAGCAGCCATTTCGTCCTGCCATGAGGGATTTGGAGGCAGGTCAGCTTTCAGTCAGCCGCTTATGTCGCGGTTTTTGCAGGGGGTCAGGAGGCAGCGGCCAGTAGAGCATGCCTCCGCCCCGCAGTGGGACCTGCCGTTGGTGCTCGAGGCTCTGGTCACAGAACCATTTGAGCCCCTGGAGCTCTCCTCTGAAAGCACTGTCATGGAAGACAGCATTGCTACTTGCCTTGACTTCGGCCAAGAGAGTGTCCGAGCTGACCGCTCTGTCGGTGCACCCAAGCTGCCTTTTGATCCGGGGTGACCGTAGCGGGGCGACACTCAGACCGAACCCCTCCTTTACTCCTAAGAGCCTAAGGAGTTCGTTCAGGTCAAGGGCTACTCAGTTAGGTAGCTTTAATCTTCCACCCCATATTGAGGCCAGGGAGGCTAAATTGCACCTCCTCTGCCCAGTGCGTGCGCTAGCATGTTAAGTAGAGCGCACGGCTGCCATTAGACACACTGAACAGCTGTTTGTGTGCTTTGGGAATGGTGTGGCTAGAAAAGCTCTCTCCAAGAAGCGCCTAACAACAGGATGGCTATGCGGGTGCATTATACATGCCTATGGACGGGCGGGGAGAGCCCTCCCCACTGGGGTCCGTGCGCATTCTACACGGGCTGTGGCTGTGTCAAACAGCCTTATTCAGCAGCGTGAGTGTAGAAGATATATGCACGTCTGCGTCTTGGTCTACGCCAGGCTCCTTCATAAAATGTTATCTCCTGGACATGTCTGGCTCCTTCTCGTCGTCTGTGCTTGCCGAGGCAATGCATGACTGGTGAGAGGGGGGGGGGGGTGGCTGTGGGTCAGCAGGTGTCTGACCCCCCCCCCCCCCCTGGACATAAAGCACTTGTGTTTTCCCATGCTCCTGAGGGACTCGGGAGACATGGTGCGCAATCAGCCCCATACAGGGCTGGAGGCAGGCTGGGAGAGCCTTCCTCACTATTGTCCATGCCCACTCTACACGGAGCGTGTGTGAGTGTGGGGGACGTGGTGCACTTATGTTTTCCCATGCTCCTGAGGGACTTGGGGAACATGGTGCGCGGTAGGCTCCAGACGGAGTCTCCGCACAGATCTTTTCCATGCACACTCTACAGGAGGTAAGCGTGTGTGAGTGTGCCTTATCCAAATTGCGGCCCCAACTTCTCTACGGTTACAACCGGATGGGAGGAAGTGGGGATGCAATGGATGTTAGCCAAAAGCCGGTCAGGGACGGTGTGGTGGGTCGATGTTGTTGGATGGTAGGGCGTGTATACATCGGGGCTGTATGAAATATAACAGGGGGTTACGTATTGTAACCCAAGTTATATAAGCACAGGCGGAGCCCTCTACCTGGGGGCCCTGTCTTTCCTAGTCCGCTCGCTGAAGAGTGTATAGGATAGTGGGCGGCGGGTGTAGCCGCCTTTATATACTGTGGGCCTGCACGCGCATTCAGGTAGGCTCGCCCCGATTGGCCGGCTACGTTTACGTAAACTCAGTAGGTGAAAGCACGCACAGCATGATAGAGAGTAGTACCCATAGAGTCCAGTAGAGGGCTCCGCCTGTGCTTATATAACTAGGGTTACAATACGTAACCCCCTGTTTCATCATTCATCACAACCTTATACTTAAAACTGTCTTCAACTGCGTCTGTGTGTTGTTTCTTTGTAGACTCGAATTTGGAGGAAGTCTCGTTCCACCCCTCCTTCGGGCAATAGCTGCCTTGGTGTTGACCTCAACAGAAATTTTAACGCCAACTGGGGAAGTGAGTCGCATGCTTTCAAGAATTACAACAGTATGCCTCATTTGCCTCAAGCTGATAGTGACTCAAAGCTTCCAGAAATTAAACAAATATTACTTGCAAAACTTATTTAAATCATATACGAAATGTCATAAACCTAAAAAGAAAGGATGTGGTGGAAACAAAACATCTATACTGTAGTCAAAAATGTGTCAAAAAATTAACACCCCCAGATAAATGTATTGCTACTGACATGAACAGCTACATGTGTATGGGATATTAGAAGGCCACAGAGTTAAATGAAATATTGTTGTGACATGGCTCATGCAATTTAATTGTTGGTTTTCACAAGCGTTTCCCTAGGAACTCACATTTTATAATTTTGTTTTGACATAATAAAGTATGTTTGAATCATAAAGCTGACAGCGCTTTGTAAAATCTGCCATATATTATCACAAGTTAATGTTGATGTACTTGATGTTGTGTCTTTCCTCAGCGGTTGGTGTGTCATTTGACAGTTGTGCAAACACATACTGTGGGAAAGAAGCCGGGTCAGAGCCAGAGGCTACAGCTGTGATGGACTTTGTTGGTAATCATCTATCATTGAAATGTCATTGTCCCTGAGCTTATCATGAAATCTCGACAACATTAATACAATCAAATTTTAAAATAAGCATTACTTGACTATCATTACTGAGGCTGTGCTACACTCTTTTCAACATTTACTTGGACCATTAAGAAATCAATGTCTTAATGCCATCTTGATTTTAATCACTTGTTCATTTTGTCTGTATCTAGGTAAGATGGTTAAACAGACTCTGTGTTTTCTCACCATCCACTCCGCGGGGCAACTTATACTCTTACCATATGGCCACCCTCAGATCTCTGCACCCAACTATGATGAACTGGTAAGTGTGTGCTTTGTATTACAGAGATTTAAACGGTAAACCTAAATGAAATATACACAACGTTCAAAACCAGAAAAGTTAATGGTTTATGGAACAAAACGCTTTACTTTGTCTTCGTGCGACATACTGCACTGATCAAAAAATTCCTTTAGATTTGTGTTAGATTGTTATGATCACTTTTTACCTATTTTACCCTTTAAGATTTGATTGGAAAGAGACTATGGGTACTTGGTTTACTAAAAATAATATTTTGTGGGTTGTAAAGGTGTCAGTGGGGAAGGCAGCAGCAGCAGAAATGAAGAAGCTACATGGAATGGGCTACACTGTAGGAACATCTCCACAAATCCTCTGTAAGACTTCTTATGCCATCCCCCTTTCTCTCCTGTCATGAATAGCTGTTTTTAACACATGATCTGCGCTTGCTCTGACAAGTTTTTCTGACTTATCCTTTGCCAAAATATAAAAAGAAAGAGGAATATGTGAGATATAAATTCACATCACCCTAGCTGTCAATATGAATCAATGGGATATAATGCATAATTTCTTAAGATGCTGTGGGTTTGAATAATGTATTTTTTGCATTGAATAGATAGCATTGTTTAGCTATTAGTTAGCCATTTTTACTACATAATGTTAGTGGTGCATCCAGCTCCCGTGAACACAGCATTATACAAATAAAAGTTATACATGTACGTGTTTTCTATATTTAGTACACCTAGCACTATTCTATTTTCAAAAATAAGCCACTGTTAGTTATATCAGATTAATTTAGTATCCTGTAGTTATTTGCTAACAATAACGCTAACTAGCTAGCTAACAATGGCGACTGTCACTTCCTGTGATAGCAACGCAGCCAATCAATGCAGCTATTTGAGTCAACACTCCGGTCTAAATTCACACACTGAGCAAATGTTCACTGTGCACCACAAGGCAGTGTACCAAGGAAATCATCCACATTGAGAAACAGCACAGATGAATACACATTATTGAAAGTGTGGATTTCAGTTTGTTGAAAAAGAAAGGAAACAACTACCTTTATTGACTGGATGATTCAAACTAAAAGGGAGTATTCTAACTTGATAGGAAAGCGTAAAACTATAGGATGTGGTGTAAAAGAGTAGACAATTCTGAAAAATGTGTAGTAGTCTTCCTGATGGATTAACTCATGATTGATCACAATTTTAACTTTAACCTTTAGATCCAAACTCAGGCTCAAGCCGCGACTGGGCTCGTCTCGTCGGCATCCCCTTCTCTTACACCTTTGAGCTGCGAGACAAAGGTGAGCTTGGCTTGACCAACGTGTGTTTTACATAATCATCAGCCACACATAATGCACTGTATTCTACTTGGTACTACTCTGCATGTTTCTTAATGACCCTCCAGGTGAGTTCAGCCACTTGCTGCCAGAGGATCAGATCAAGCCGGCCTGCGAGGAGGCGTACGCAGGAGCGCTGTCCATCATCACATATGTCCACGACAAAACCTTTAACAGTGGCGCTATCCCTAGTGCTGCTTTCTTTGGGGTCGCTATGGTGATGTTGAGCTCCTTCATGGTTGTGTTTCTCACCACAGGGGTGTTGTTGTAGTCAATCATACAATAGTAGATAAACTTGAACTCATTTTATATTTTACTTACTGAGGCATTCACCCAAATTCTATTAATGTGGCTAATTAAGCTAGATGCTAAAACAGCAAAAATAATTGCACTATCCATATACAGTATGATTCTCATTCATTAATATGTGTATTATGTACTTGCACTGGCTATAAATGTATGCATTCTGGCTTGTATTGTGGTTGTATATTGCTCCCAGGCCTAAAAGAGCCTGTAGACTAAACATGTTCTATATTCATATTCAAGACTAGAATAAATAAAAAGCATTTAAAAAAAGGATGATGATGAGGCTTTCTGCAGCAGGGGGCAGTATTGAACCATTTAATAGACCAGCGTATTTCTAAACCATGCAGGGTTCTCAGGTCCAGACACATGTTATAACTTCATTCTTTCTTTAGCTGGGTCATATGGCTGGAGGTCTTTTCGTACAGCGTAGTTACCTCCTTGTCTGAGAATCCAGTTTTTGTCAAATCTGATTACACCAAGTTGGACGAGCCATCATACAGATATTTACCTTTCTGCATAGCTCCTGTTCATTCTGTCCTTATAGTCCTTAATTATAGCATTCATCATGCATGCATTTGATGACAACATTGAATTGATGTGAGTGAAAAGGCTGGAGTTTGGTAACACAAAGGGATCTGTCATCAGCTTCTCCCCATATGACTTCATGGTAATACACCTTAATGAGGATGTACAGTATGGGATATATGAATAATAAGTTGGAGGCACTTTGGGGTTAGTTTTTGAAAGATTTCCATAAAAATGTAAATTTTTAACATCAGAGATATCCTAGTCATTTCAGTGTTTACTAACAGTTATGAATTGGGACAAATACTAGAAAAAGTGGGTTTTAAGACAAATTCATCTACTGAAACGTAAACAGCCAATGAACATATGTGGTTATTAGAGCAGTAAAGGTTCAATATCATGTGCAACTGATAGATTTGTTCTATTAATATTCTTCATTGCAATGCACTGACCTAGATTGCAGTTGCCCTCTCATCGCCTGTATTTTAAAATGTTAATTACCTTTTTAATCTAGAAAAGGACTACATTTTGGGTTCCTTATTTCAATTATTTCATCTGAATAATTAAGTGTCAGGTTGCAATAGAAGGTGTGTTTTCCGCAGTAGCCCTCAAAATGCTATTTGGAAAGCATTTTTTGTGGTCATTCATGTCATTTTTGCCTTGAGTCTGAATGTCTTTAAAGAGGCCCTATTACTTTTTGGGGGATTTTCCCTTTCCTGTAGTGTTATATAGGTTGTTGTGCATGTAAAGGGTCTGCAAAGACAACAAATCTCAAAGTTCCCTCCCACTTGGACTCCTTTGTTTAGTGCTTTTCCATAACATAGTGACATGTAACACTTGCACTCCAATACATTGTACGATAGGCTAAGGTGTGGCACATCTCTAAGCGGTTGACCAATCATAACAGAGCCAGCCAGCTTACCAATCAGAGCAGACTGGGCTCTGGTTTCAGACAGAGGGTGAAAAGAGCAAGAGGTGCTGCAGCACAGGCAGTATGAGAAAAATAAAGATCTTTTTGAACATTAAAGTATGTAAACATGTTGCACAAAATACAAATCTGAACCTGAATTGTCTTGAAATGTGCATAATAGGGCTTTAACTCAAGGTTTAAGTCTTACTATATCCAACAGATTGCTTGAAATTACCACAAAAGAGTGCTTTGGCTTATCTCTGAGATGTTCTCATTGGATTTGAATATTTAGGGAATTTAAAAAAGTTCAAAGTTAGTTAAGCTCTAGAGAGCATATTTTCGGTGTATAAGAATAGGTTTCTGGTAAGAATTGAAGATATAGTCCCTCAAATGTCCTCTCTCTGCCTTGCTTTCTTTCTGAGATTTATATTTCCAGAGTGCTCCCCTGCTACCTCAGTGTCTGCTAGACCACCCGTTATTCACATAAAGAGACACACACTTTGCCATTGACGATGTGACAGCAATGGAAATATAATTATATTCCAGCTCACATGAAACCTCGATAGAACAGAAAGATGGGTCAAACACCAGGGGACCGAGAGAATAAGCAGGAACAGTGACACACACACACACAAACACACAAGAACTGGGCAGGGATTCAGAGACACAGATTGAAGGTGATTATAATTCACAGTGAAGTCTGGCTGGTTTAGCTATCAGCAGCTCATCCATCTATTTGGGTGTGCATGTGTGGTTGAGCACTCATCAAGGTAGCGGGTGAAAACACACTGTGGACGTATAAATCACAGAGATAGGGGAAGAGAGGAGGGAGAAATCAAGTCTACACATCAAGGAAAAAGTGATTGAAAAATGGATGGAAGGAACAAAGAGTAGAATACAATAAAAAGGGGGGGTGGTGGTAATGTGGGGGTTATAGCAAAGTGTGTGACTTCTACAAACAAAATGGATTTAGTTAAAGTAAACAGTAATGATTCAAGTCCTCTACCAAAGGAAAAAAACATGATTCTACAATAAAACTAGAAGGGCCCTCGGAGAGTATGTACCTTCCCCAAAGGCCAGACCCTGTCTCGCAATAATGAAGGTTAAAACAATAATTGTATCCACACTGATTATTTTCCATTCCAAAATTATAGCTGTTTTCCTTGGCCCACACAATGAATCAGACCATCTTTCCGTAATCCTGCTGACAAACAAGTAAAACAAACCAAATAAATTACCTCCTTGGTGGAGGTAAACATATTAACATAACTGTATATACCTGATTATGTCTTTGCACCATCCAGATCCCTATCATTGAGGCACCGCTTTGCTAATGTATTTCTGGTCACTTACTTCATTGTACAACAGCAGGTGTCCATTAGCCACTATTCTATATACGTTTGGACTTGTTTCCCATAGATATGAAAGGCTCATTGTAAGGTAACGAAAAAACAACACTTATTAGTTTCAGGTGAATATACACAAATGGAAACATGTGTTATGATTTATTAGTTTTTTCCATGTTTGCCAAAGAATCCCCCTTAATCCCACACGGTCGTATGTTTACCCATTACCTTTAGATACAATAAAATATCTGTGTCATGATCAGGAACTTGCAGCAGTTTTAAGAGATATAATCTCAGTGCTATTCCAGTTCACCAAGCTAAGTAATAGAACAAATATTGATTAAGTAAAAGAACAAACGAAAAAAACGTAATACCCGATTTTCGACAGATGATTCAAAAGCGCTCAGATATTTTGGGGATTTCCTATTCTCATTTCCCCTTTGTCCTACACTGTAAAAACTGTTGCTTTGCTAAAACTTAACAAATGTGTGTCAAGCGGTTCCAAGCCATTTTAAGAGTTTAGTCAAATTTTGCATTTTTTGAGTTGGTGAAATGCACTTTTTTTTGTTTTCCTCTACTCAAGAATGTGTTACTTTGCTAAAACTTAAAAAATATGTGTCAAGTGGTTCCAAGCAATTATAGGAGTTGGCTAAACTCACTAATGTGATTCTTTCTGCATATGAAAAGATGAGATGAGCCTACAATTAAAAGCCCAGATATTAAGTGTAACCAATGCAAATAACAATCTGCTAAGAACCACACGAGAATAAAGTAAATTAGAAAACACAATTGAATTGCCGGAACCTATATACGACAAACTCTTCCTGATTTCAATCCAACCCTTTAAATATTTGATAGCATTGAAACATTGCAGATTAAACAAATAAATTAAAAAAGGGAACGTTATGGACATGTTAATACATTTTATTAAAATGTGATTATTTCAAAAACAGTTGTCATAAAAGAGTAACAAGTTTGTTTAAAAGCACAACACATTAACATACATGGAGACACATGGTTATTACTTGATGGTTATAACTCCATCTGGCTCTTGGGCAATGTATAACTTCATGCTGTGCATCACGAGCTTGTTGCACTTCAACCTCTGCTGTTCCCTGTAAATACAAACAAAACACTAAATTGAGTACAAACCAGGACACACCATGTGTTTTCCTCAAAACAAAAATCAAATCCGTCTTGAAAACATAACGAGCCAGTTTACATTAGCTGTTAACAGACGGTAACAGAGGTGCTATTCACATGCATTACAAGGGGTTTAAGCCATCAAAAAAAGGCTGGTTTGCAAGAAAATGAACCAAATAGTCATGATATTGATATAGTTCATAAAATGTCCAACTACTTATTTGTAACCCCACCTCATGCTCAGAGATGTATATAAAGTGGCACATGGGTCCTAGAATAAAAAGAACAGGCGATTATTTCAACTTTTATCTTGATAAGTGAGAGCGCAGGCCAGTCTACATGAATGCAGGGCAAGGCACGTTTCTGTCCAAAGGTTCCATGACGGAGTCGATAATGTTTTAAAATATCACTTTGAGTGGTGACATTAGTGCTGCATAGTTTACACCTCCATCCCATCTGTGATTCAAAAAATAGAAATGGGTACGTTTATCCGATGCTCATTACATTAGTATGTAAACATAACACGTCTTGAATTAACCTCTGAAACAACAACTAGTCTGACACTCAAGGGCTTACCTAATGTGAACCTGAAGTCCATAGCAGGAGGCAAAATGTCTTCAAGAGGAGGTGTGACTGTTTTCTGGTGAGGCAAATAAAAGAACAAAATAGTTACATGATGACAATGTAACAATCATTTTAGTAGAATTCATTAAAACATATTTAATTCAACTAATGGAATCAAACATTAAAACACAAGTAACATTTAAAACGGTATTGTATTTATATACATTTATAAGGATGGCATTTATTAAGGATGGTATTGTTAGATACCAGTACAATTCCATGATTCTCTACACAGCAGATCCTAATTACTTCAATATACACTCCTTTATCTCGTTTGCATACTGTCTAATATCTACTTTATGTTGTAGTAAAACAACTCCTTAATAAAACTGTATTTATTGATATTTCTCGCTAAAGACGGCATTTTACTGTACTACATTGAACACATCTTGCTGACGTTATAAATGCATCTTTGCCAAATACACACTTTCACTGAATTGCGCCTGAATGCACCTTAACTGAAGTCACCTCCGTCACTGGCTACTGAGAGCTAACGTTAACTCTCCTGCAGATTCCAACATGGATGTGCATCTATAGCGTTGCATAAGCATGAAAAATATAGTTTGCACTTAATTTTGTATAATAACAACTCGATGCTGCAGACTATGAGTTTAAATTGGGTACACTAAGATTCTAGAAAGATAATTCATTGCTCACAGTAAAACAAACGGCGAAATACATACAGATAGTCCATGGGCCCATACCTGGATTTCCACTTATCGGTACCACCCAAGGTGGCAAATTTTAGTGAAGTGTTTTCAAGTGGCATATATCTATAGATGATATTTTGGTATGATAGACATTCCAGAGTGGTAGCTTAGTCATATAACTCAGCTATTGAATACAATGACCCGAAGTGCCAAATTCGAAGGCGTAAAATGTGGCTTGAATGTACATATAACTCAAATACCAACATGAAGTCAACCATTTAATGGCTAATGCATTGTTCTTATGGTGTTGTTTAGTTAGACAGGTCATTCTAAAGTAACTTGGACAATATTTTAGCCAAATAAAATTATTATTACTTGAAAAAAAAAAAAACATAAAACATGGAACTGCATAACATAGTTACATGTACATGTCTGTAGTGTCTAGCTTTGACCAGCCAACTAGACAAAGTCAACTATACTACCAGTTTTACATGTAGAATTCCTTCACAAGGTCAAGACATATTCATGGGGGCAAGTCTAGTTTGATTTACTTACATATTTACCCAGTACTTGAGTATACATCAGTTTATACTCATCGACAGTGACTTAGCCTGGAGTGTTTGATGTGCTTTCGCAAGCTTAGACAAGGAGAGGTTGTCTGGATAAAGGAGTACTTTGCCCTTATTGTTCTGAATGATGTAGAGTGCTTCTCCAAATTCACTCTCCAGCTTCCGGCGGATATGTTTCTTTGTGGATGGTTTCACCTTGGTTATACCGACACCATTCATACGTGAGACCAGTCTAGCTGTGAAGTCAATCAGTGGGACCACAGCAGGGTTGAGAAACAGTTCCTCTCTGATAAATGAGAATAGTTCACTGTATGACTGTTTCTCTGCGGCATCATACTGCACACCATCATCATTGGTCTCGTTAATGTCCTCTCCATCTGGCGCACTGCTTGCTGCTACAGGAGCTGCATCCTTGGTGTACAGGCGGTAGCAAGACCTGTGGTAGTGGCCTTCAGCAGCCACCAGTTCTCTGCTGACAATGGCAAGGATTCTGTTGTCCAGTTTCCTCGTTGCAGCTGTCCTGATTGCATCATCTGCACGGAGCTCAGTACACTGGGTCAAAGACTCTCTTGTCTTTAGGCCTTTCAAATACTTGTTGGTTTTCTCACAGAAGATGCATTCTTTCTTATATACCCTTGATTGGTGTGGCGTTTGTCTGGCTGACTTTCTTGAACCTTCTGATGTAGGGTTATTGTCTTTCTTGGTGATAATAGCATCAAGGTCCTTTTTCATAGTAAAGATGCTTCTGCACTTCCTATGGTAGGTGACAGGTGGTATGACATCATCTGGCAAGTCCTTTGCGATGTCTAAGATCGGTGCATGCTGTCTGATTTCTGCTGCTCTCAGCAGGGCTTTCCAGGAACCAATGTATTTTGGTGATACCAGGGTTGAGTCTTCATCTTGAGATGTGCAATGGATGAGGCACTCCAGGCGTGGCCGCTTTGGTGCCGTGCCGCTGGTTCCTGCCTCTGGGACTGAGTCCATTTTCAGTTAGTTGCTAGTGACAGTAGCAGTGTATGGAACTTGCAAATACACCAAAGCAACGTGGGGAGGTTATGATTGTTCATGTATTATCTTATATATATAGAGTCTTTACACTTAAGTAATGCAATAAAATATACATTCTGTATGTAGTACGTCTCTGTACTAGGGATGCACGATAATTATCGGCCCGATAATTATCGGTCCGATATTAGGAATGATGACGTCATCCCGATAAACCCGATACCAGTATTAATAGCCCCGATAATATACAATATATTTTTGGGGTAAAAAAAAAGAAAAAAATACTGCGGTGTGGGTGGATTGGGATGAGCGGCGCTTGTTTTTCACTCGGCTCCTCCCGTTTTGCCAGTACTGTGGTATTAGTGGTTTAGGAAGAGGGGAGTTTTTCACAAATCCAGCGCTCCCTAACTCATGCCTGGCTGTGACGTAAATGGTGTGCGGCCGTGAAGCCAGGACAGTAAACAAACATGTCGTCGGTGGTATGGGCGTTGGAGCTATGTGCAACTCAAGGCATATGCTCGAACCGGAGCTGCCTGGACGCTGCAATCATGTTGCCCGTGCTGAGTGTGCTGACTTTTCGTACAATGTCCCACTGTCTGGCTTCCTGCATAAAGTCAAGTGCTCGGCGCAGTTGTGGCGAAATGTCGCTCTTCTGTTTTCATTTAAACAGCTCCGTATATCCGTTAGCGCAGCTAGCTAGCACCAGATGCTAACAACAACAATCCACGTAAGGTCTCTCTCTCTCGCTCGGGCCACATACACACACCCTCCCGGTCCTCCAGATGGCCAGTCAGTGCCTGCCGGTGAGCGTGGAAGTGTGGTCTGCCACAAGCGGGCGACAGGAGCGGGGCTGTCAGCATCAGCTTGTAGATGGTATTTTAAACTCGATGAGCTAAAAAATACACATGCGTTAAAATAATTAGTGGCGTAAAAAAATGTGTATTATCGGTATCGGTCTTGAGAAGCAGGAAGTTATCGGTATCGGTATCGGTTTCAAAAAACCAATATCGTGCATCCCTACTCTGTACTAATAGTTTCATTACATGATTCATTTCTCATGTGATCACTCCGGAGCACGAGTCTGCATTCTTGCTCTATAAGAAGGCAGAAAGTTTCATCACTTTGAAATATTAACTTAATCTTAACTATACATCTTAACTATAAATGTATGTCTACATACCGGTACATCAGACGCAGTGTCCGATAACATGTAAAATGGCAATAACATGTAAAATGGCAATAACATGTAAAATGGCAATAACATGCGGCTCCAATAACATTATCTGAAAAGCAACAAAATTAGCTTCTTCCCCAAAAATCTGAAAATATATTCCAAATAGAACATACAAAGCTTATATAATATTCATTCCGGCAAGTATCATTACCATTTTCCACATAGCAGGGACAAACACAGAAAATACCGTCAAACTTTGTAAGTGACAAAATGCGTTATTTGATCAATAATGGGGTAGCATGTAACTCCGCTAAGCTACTCAGTTGGAAAGTCTATCATGGCTTAATGTACTTATATGGACCCTATGAACAAAATGGTACCACAAATGTTTTGCCACCTCGGGTGGTACCGATATTTGGTCTGGCCCATGGACTAAGAGGAATTAATATCAAATAAGCGCATTAGTAACGTACTCTTACATAACCGCTGGGTTATAAAGTAGTAGGGAATAGTTTTAACGGAGGTATTTTACCGCAAAACATGCACGGCAGGAGAGTCTCTGAGCTCCGCGGCCGCATCACGGTGCCCGGCCAACGTTTAGAGTGGCATAGGGGAACAGTTTGCGGAGTTGATTCTTAATACGTACTCTTAACTTAACCACTTTTAACAGAATTGCGTCGGTAAGCACTTGATGCAAACATTGCCCAACAACGTTGCGCGAAGAAATAGACTACATGAGCACGACAGGGCTGAGTCTAACTTTAACAGCAGTAATGGCGCTGGCATGCATTAAAATGTCGATGTTTCGTTCAAAACAGTGAATACAAGAAAAGTAAATAACACTTGCTAGTTAAAAGCAGTAATTAATAACTCAGGAGGTATGCTTACTTGTTTTACGATGATTTGAAGAGGATCCAACGCAAACACGTGTCCAACTGAAGAACCGCTGCAAAGAGGACCAGGAAGTCTCACACCGCGGTATTATCGTTTGAGGGCGTGGCATGACCGTGGCGTTGACAAAAGCATTTTTATTAAGTTTTCCAAAACGTATTTTTAAAGAAAGTTCAGAAAATATGATATTAATTTGCAAATTAATGAGTTCTTAAAACAAGTTCTCATTGTTGCTTTAGTGTTACTTATTTAAACGCACATTGAAAAGAAAACTAATTTAGGGCAAGTAAATTACATACAAAATTTGAGTTTTGTTGACTTCACCATCGGAACTTCACCACTGTTTACAGTGTAGCGGGAGCTCATTAAATCACATTGGTATAGTGATTTTGTTGGGACCCTCAAGCAAGTGTTACACTGACTATTTTGTTATCTGATCAATACGGAACCAGTTACCAAAGGACGTATATGAAGTTGACTGCTCTACCTCTTAGTCAAATGGTGACTTGGGTGGAAACGTTTAGAAAAACAAAGACAGTGGAGAGACTTTCACATAATCCAATTTCATTTATTGAAAGACATTTTGATGATTTGACATTTCCTGTAATGTTTCAACAATGGCAACCCTGTTGAAATGTTAATTACATCCAGTTAAAGGAAATGGTAACAACATGTTTATTCAGGCTTAAATATGTATTTTTTGGGTGAGAGAATACGTTTAAACTTTCACAAACTCTCTACGAAACCCCCAGGTGCTGATCAGGGTTCACTTTCCAGACTTGTGAGGTTAAAAGAGGAGAAATCATGTTTTTATTTCTCTGTGTTGGGACTAATGTGAGTACTCAACCTCTCATCTGTCGACTCCACTCTTCTTTACCGAGATACCAGAGGGAAAAGCCTTAGTACTTTACTCTTTTCCACAGAGTGTGACTATGAGTTGATTTCCGTGGTATGTCAGTACATTTCACAACTGATCCTGTTTCATATTTTAAGCTTCGACTTTCATGGGGCTATTTTGCTTCTTCAAACGTGTCTTTGCACGTGTGCCACACACATTCAAATGATGAATAGAAGTGAGTGTGAGAGGGCTCCTCTGCTGTGGACCCGTGACACATCTTTGCCACATATTTTTATTGCTAATCAATGTAGATGACACAATTTTTTACACACTGTCACAGGCGATCAATGGGAATTATGCCATGCTTTTTATCTGTCACTGGTAATCAATGAAGGTGGCGCCATCATATGCATCTCCTGATCATTACATCTGGTGATCAATAACAAAGCTTGCTGAGGGATGACTTGTGTTCATCATACCGGAGTACATGATGATAGGTAGATGTGTGTGCATGTGTGATGTGAGAGGACAGGAAATGTGTGAAGGGGCTGAATGGCAAATGTACACAGGGAGGGAACTTGTTAAAATAAAAAACATGGACAAAGGTGGCTGGAAAGAATTTGACACTAGAGAGACACAAAGCTCGGGAAGTGGAGCGGCCATATTTCAAACCATCATTCTGCCAAGGTTATCAACACACCATACAGTAGACAACATAACCTCCCTCCCTCCCTTCCTTCCTTCCTTCCTTACTAACTGTCTATAGGTGCTCACAGTGGGGCCTTCAGTGGGTCATTGAAGACATGGTTAATGATGTGTGTGTTATAGGCACTGTAAATCCTGTTCCTCCTTATCAGTGTTTTACTGTGTGCCATGAGGTCCTTCTTGATTGTGAAAGTCAAAACACATATTCTGCGTTGTTATTTCATACAGGGCCAAAAAGAGCAGTCTGTTATCCTATTTAACAATCTTGTTTTTGTAACACCATAATTTCCAGTTTAGTTTATGACGGATTTATTTTGTTATCCACACATATATTGTTTTGATATTTGTAACACCAAACATGACCCAGTGATCTAGTTAATAAAACGTAATAATATCAAACATAATATTACTATTAACTTTATTGTGAAATTATAACAGAACGGTAAAGAAAAATACAGTTTCAGTCTCTCGATTTGAAGCTTGTGCATTGTACCATGAACCTGTATAGACCTGTAACAGTCAACTGCATGAGGAGTTGGAAAGGTAGTTTCTGAAGATGTTACAAATAACACACAGCATACAATGCCATAATAACTTTGTATTATTAGTGTAGGACACTTGTGTATGTATAACATCTGAAGATGTGTCGTGTTATTCATGTTTTCACATAATTTTACAGGATATTGCTATAATATTTCACATATTGTAGTACTACACATTAATATCTGATTTGTAAAACATCACAGACAGAAAGGTATATCCATCATTTAATGGTAAGCTATTGCAATTCTGAATCCATAGATGTGTCTCCCATCACCCAAAACCCCTGAATATTCTCTTAACTCAGTATTTACATTCGTTAATTCAAAGAAAATCAGAATATTTTTTAAAACTACAAATCCTTTTCTATCAGCTGTGCAACGTTATGGTGTAAATACAGCCTATTTACCAATTGGATCAAATATAAAAGTCAGCCGAATTAGTGTTGATACTTCAAGGAGACGTATTGTGTGAAGAGAAATTGAAGATGTTGTTTAATTGCTGATATATTTATGATCCACGTCACGTATTCAGTTTCCGTGGCAGTTCTTCCAGTTTGTCTAGAAGTCTTCTCATCAGGGCTCTATAAATAGAGAACTACGGCAGATGTGTAATATTTAATGCAGCCAAACCGTGTATTACAATGCTGTTATGTGATGACTTCCAAAGAGAAAAGCAAGCACACTCGGAATAAAGTATTATTTATTTATTTTATAAATGTTTACGGATTTCACATCGCATAAACACCATATACCAACGTGCATTGTGGCTAAAACATCCAATCACCGAGCTTCAACGATAGCTGAGGATTATGGGTAGTTCGATGTTTTATCAAAACCTCTGAAAAAAGAAATGTGTCTCTCAGAATCGAAAGGGAAAAACCTATGGGGAAAACACAAAAGCAGGGTACACAATTTAAACCAATTAATGTTGTGTAATTAACAAGGATAAACTGATGTTTTTTAGTGGATGAGTACTGCAGATATAGATTTAAAATCATTTGACAGTGAGGGGAATACGGTTTTATTATGAAAACTTCGAGACCGGAAATACTGTTTTCACCCCGTGAGGGTTGACGCTAACTTTACATGGACGCTGCCGTTACACGTTCTCGAGGCGAGACCTCAAATAATCTTCGTAATATATCTTCGCTTGAACAATCGACCTATTTGGTCATAATAAAGGCTTGAACAATCAACCTATTTGGTCGTATGAGTTGGAGGACTTGTTGGAATTTCAACAATGCTTATTATTATTATTATTATTATGTGTCAACATTCAAATAACATACATTGGAGAGCAAAATGTGAAATTCCATTGACTGTAGGCTACATATTATACACACAATTGTCAGCAAGGGCAATAACAACTAAATGTGAAATAACTTGAATGCATTAGTCCACAACACATAGCCTAGCTAATGTTAGCCTACATAGTTACTAACATCAGAAGACATAGACTAACTGTGGTTACGTTACTTAAGTAGCTAGCTACAGCAACAGAAAATATTTCCATTCATCATCTTGCAGTCCGATAGCCGCGATGCTAATTTCCGCTATGTTAAACTCTATTGACTTGTGCTAAAAATGTTAGTAATCTAAAAGTCCGCTATTTTTGGCTTTTTGGGTCGACTTCAGTTGACTGTAACATCGAAAATGTCACTATGAGCAACACTTTTTGCATTTATGGTGGTTATTTCATTCCTGTTAAATATAAAGAGATCCCTTAAAAGGAAACTTTGACAAAATACTGGGAAGTGTACTACTTGATAGTTTTATAAAACTATCAACCTTGGATATTGCGTACAGTTTTCACGAAGACATCACTGTTGATAAATGTGACACATAGTCCTAAAGAAGCATATTAGCTGATTGTTAAACTCTTATTAGGGATTATTTAAAAAGAGCACAAACCAAGATTGAATGCGCCTTATAAAGTCTTCAGTTTTTTTCTATCTCTGTCTCCTTGAGTGTGAATAATCTTTTGCATGAGCAAGCAATTGTATCAGCCTTTCCCCCACAACATAATCACAAATTATTAGAAAGTCCACAGTGTTTTTGACAGCGGTAGATCACATAATAACTAATGTTTCCTTTGCAAGTACTGATGCTACTATTTCAAAAGCAGAGTGAATCCGGAAAAGCGGATGTGCAGACATGTTATAGGTGTCGTGTTCCTTTAAAAACAAGAACAATTTACTGTTTCTCTTGTCTGAGTTCACCAGTGACTGAGCACAAGAGTGATTTATTCTATTTACTTAACCAGGATGAACTTTCCAATCGTGGCCGGCTTGCTCTCGGGAGTTTTATAAGTGCAGAAATGTTCTGAGAAATCATTGTTCTCATTAGTATTTAGTATCTTATTTTTGTTAGATGTTTTATTAGAGAAAACAAAACATTTCCCCAGTGTCATATAGCCAACAAGCTTCTCAAAGCCAGTGTCATATAGCCAACAAGCTTCTCAAAGCCAGTGTCATATAGCCAACAAGCTTCTCAACGTTGTTATTTTAACCTTTGCAACTGACAGCTCTTTTCATCTATGTACAATTGCATCTCGTTGATCCTTAAAAACAAGGCAAAACTTTTTCCATCTACTTCCTGCTTTACACACTCACTCCAACCGTTGACCCAAAGTTCTCTACACGAGACACTATGAAAATATTTCACATCCTTTCTTGACGTTCCAAGAGATAGAGCAACAGACAAGTAGACACTTTCAGACACAGAGGGCTGTTTGCAGTGGAATAGAAAGAGGAAGACAAACTAACTGAGACCACACAGCAATCATGTCAGTCACAGACCATCACCAAGAGGTGACCGAGCCATATGTGTCTCTGTCTGCGGATAAATGACTTGCCATCTAAACAGGAAATAGCCAATATCGCAGTAATACACTGAGCCAACACACAGAGTGCCCGGATCTCTATTCTGACACTACTTGTGTGCTTGAATGTGTTTGTGATTGTGTCTGTGAATGCATTTGAATGCATCTTAAGGCAAGATTCAACTGGTGAAAACATGGGTTTTTCGGAGTTTGGGCTATTTTGCTTTAAGAGAATTTCTTCTTTTAGACTAGTCTACGGAAACATTGAAAGTTCACATTTCACGTGTTTGTTTTACTACACTGTGTCTTGGTTTGTCTGTAGATCTGTCCTACATTCCCTAAAGGTAAGCATTTATAAATGTCTTTATCTTTTATCTTATTTACTTACTTGAACTTCTTAAAAAACAATTGTATTCAATTGTATTAATTATATTTCATTTTAAAATGGAGCAACCATCACAAACTCAATTAACCCAGGATAAATAAAGTGTCTGATTTTGTTTCTGATAAGATAATGCCTCATTTGCACATAACATTTAAAAAAACGTGTTATATTGAAATAATTGGGGCAAAGTTCCATGAAGTTATCCATTAGGTAAAACTGTTACCCTACTCATGTAGCGTCCTTTTATGACCTTTGATTTGAATATATGTAGTCTAAAGTGGGCTCCAACTTCAAAGTGGAACTGGCTAGATATTCAAGAACACAGAAAGAGTTGATCAAAACTAATTCTAAAATAAAATACAGAATAATTAACCCACTATCATAAAGAATGACTCAAAGGACTTAAAGGAGTTGGAAATACTGAAGATATAAGCTTGGGACTTTATTTAATGTTATTGTGCACACTGAGGAAACAGTGTGTTGGAGTTTGGGTGTGTGTAATACATTCATGATAGATTGAGTCTGTGGCTTTATAGATCTACATGTTGATTTATGACACCGCTGGATTGAATAATGAACGTGTGTGTGTGTTTCTGTATGTGTGGGTGCCATGACTGTTTATCGTGAATAATGATGGTAATCGATTACTGCACAGATCCTTCACCACTGTGTAAGCTCGGACGTGATCAACAACAAATTGACACACCAGGATTATTATTATAAACTAAAACTGAAACTAAGAACAGAAAAAAGCATGACAAAATAATAACTCAAACCAAGTCTTAAAGAAATAGGATAGCCATTATAAAAAATAACATTGTTTTGAAGACATACTTACCTAAATACGTTTTAAGTTTAGGTTTGAAGCTGTTGTATACCACTTCAGAAAAAACAAGAGCATGAATTTTTGGGTTGGGTTAGGGTTTCTCATTTCTCGAAATTAAACAGACTTGACATTCAACGATGTGGAGCTACGGCGTAATTGCTTCTCGATTAATTCCTTTAGTTTTTCGCATGCACTCTAGTCAATGAGAGTATGGTAGTAAAAAGGTAGTGTGGTTGATTTCCAAATTAAAGGTTTAAATGTCATGTCATGATCTTGGTTTATGTATTTCCTTTTTTATTTTGTAGAACACTGTCCTTGTGTCTTGTCTGGTTGTACTTCCTGTCTTTGTGTTTTCCCGCCTTTTCTGATTGTTGGCCCACCCTCATCCTTTTCACCTGTGTGTAATCACCCTACTGTCTTTTTGTTTTTGCCTGCCCTCTCCGGCTGTGTCTTGTCAATGTGATTAGTTTCTGTGCTTCTCTTTTCCAGGGTTATCTTTTAGTCTCCAGTGTTTCCTGTGGTGTGGTTGTCCCTTCAGCTTCCCGTTTATGTTCCCTGGAGTATTCTTCTTGTCCTCTTTTGCTCGTGCCATCCCGGTTTGTGCCCTGTTTCCTTTTCACTGCCTTTTGTATTATCTTGCCAGCTCCCTTAAGTTTGTGTTTTGTATTAGCTTTGCTTTAATACAGCTGTCTTTTTTATTTTGTATACCTGTGTTACATTTCCTTTCTGCATTTAGGTCCAACTGCCTTCTATATCCCTTTTGACACTATACCGTTCTCCTACCATGTATTTTGTATGGATATGTAGCTATATTTCTGAGGTATTAAACCTAGCCCTAATACATCACAATGATGTTCCTCCCATTCCAGAAACACTTGCAGTGGAACAGCTTTGCAAGTTCTAATCTTTCTCTTTGGGTGTTTTGAAGCAAGAAAAGAGATCTAACACTAAGGTATGTTGATTTGTTAAACAGAGGGTATTCCAGCCCCTTCTAACACTGGTTGAATGTTGTTATATTATCCTGTACCTCTAGGTGGCACTGTTAAACAGCAAACAGCAGACAAACATCAAGTGAGGTGGCATGTCTAGTGTAGTTATTATTGTGTGATATTTTGCACTTAAGGAGTTCTATATGCTAGCTAACACACACTCTGATGTAATTGACATCAATGTTTACATATTTTCATTTAAACATATTAGTTTACCTTCAATTTAGGTTGAAATATATCCCAATATCCTCTCATTGTACACAATGTACACAATCTTCACAACAAAAATTCAAATGTAAATTGAGATTGTTCGTGTCAGGCTTAAAACACAGTGCTTTTTCCAATTTAGATTTTTAGATACAGCAGAAGTTTCCCAAATGATGAAAGCTAAATATCATAGGTCTTTTCTTAGTCTGACTCTTTTCTCACTCAGTCTTTGTGACTATGTTTGTGTAGGCGTGCGTAGGCGGTGGTTCGCACAAATGAGCATACAACTGGAGCTTGATTTGGTTTACCAGCAAGTTCAACAAAAGGCAGTTTTCTCTCGGTTTTCTAAAATAAAAAGTGGGCTGAGTCTCAGTCCTGTTCATCTTTTTACCCCTTTTTATATTGCCTTTTCTTCTTCTTCCCTTTTCTCTCTCACTTTGGATGTGGTTGGTAATGTCAAAATGAACACGTCGGCACACTGCTGAATACAAACACAACTACACACCCACAGTAGAAGATGGATAATGCTCTGGAGTAATCAGGCATGGATGTGCACACACAGGAGCTGACTCGTGTTGGCCCCCTGCCCGACGGTCCTCTGAGGAGAGACTGCCCTTTAGCCTACATAAGAAGCAGACTTTTATGCCTGCATGTGTCCCGGTGGCATCATTCCTCATGCTGATGTTGTTTTGGCGTCATGAGCTGTTGGTGGCGGACAATCAGGGTCAGAACATGGTGTGAACAACACATGGCTTTCCATCCAAAGATCATTTTTTTCCAAAAGGAGAGAAAACATTAAGGCACCAAACAAGAATTAACCTTAATTTCCCTTCGTTCAAGGAATGTAACATGGGGATTTTGTGTTCTCAGTATGAGAGCAGTCAGGGAGGGTTTGCCCTTTTGTTTCCATTTAAGCACGTGCCCTTTTAAAGAATACTTTTCTCTATGCTAATCTCTTTCTTTGCTCTCCTCTGCCAAACAACACTGGTGGAATTTAACTAACTAATTACTTGAGTACTACTTAAAGGGATAGTTCAGATGTTTCAAGTGGGGTTGAATGAAGTACTTGCCCATAGTCCAAAGATTAGCATTAAAATGACATAGGTACGCCACCAGTTTGGGCAGGGGCAGCAGAAAAATGTATGTTAGGCACCCAAAAACATATTTAAAAAATATATATTTGCATAGCTTTACCTTGCTGTGGGAAAGCCATTCCTGACTCCATTGACAAAAACAGTCTTTTGAAGAAGTAAGCTTGTTTATGTTACTGTGGATCTGAACCCTAACTTTAGAACACTGCAGTCACATAAAACACAAACAAACCGAACGATCAAGATAGTGTTATATTACACTTTCATGTTCTGTGAGGTACACTTATTGTAAGTTGCTTTGGATAAAAGCATCAGCTAAATGAAATGTAATGTAGTCTGTTGGGTCCAACTTCCTAAAAAACGACTGCGTGATTACAAAATACGACCAGTAAAGTAATAACAAACTTTTCAAAAATCAACCATTCAAATTTCCTGCCCACACAAAGAGCCTGTTGGTTACATTACCATGCTTTTTCAAAAGGAAAATCAATCAGATTATACCCAAATGGATTGCTAAGGATGCAAAGCGCACATATGCGCACATACAAAGTCACTATTACTTTTACATTTACATAATGTGTGTCAGACAAAAGAATAACTCAATGCACGGACACACACTGTGTCCCCATCAGCCATAGCGCCTGATTTAAAGTCCTAATAAAGCATTTTAGAATACAAAAGGACCAACAAATAACCACACACACTTGGCTTTGAATTCCTGGCAGCACCAACACATAATGGTACTTGATAATGTGATAAAGAGCCTCACACACACACACACACACACACACACACACACACACATAAAAGCAGAAGACAGCAGAGAGTAGCTATTCACAAACACACATTAGTATAGTTTAGTGAGAGTCCATGCATACAGACTACCTGTTTAAACCAATCATTACATCGCCTCTGGCTCATGTGTAACTCTAAGGAGACGAGGGGATGGTAGACGGATGGTTGGAGAAAAGCAATAGAGGGAGGGGAAAGGGGGGAAATTGATTGAGCAGAGAGGAACAGATTGTTGCAATACCAAGATTTAATCATAATACAGTACTCCACTTTAAGGAAAGCTTTGTTGTAAACAGATCTCAAGAAATAAGGATAACAAGAGAGGTGCATGGAGAAAAGTGGATTTAACTACCAAACAGAGGGATGGTTCTATTCAACACATCCTCACTCCCAGGTCGGCCTATGTTGACGTTATGTCAGTCCCCTGTGTCGGCTTTTTCCAACGCAAGGGGGGCCCTTAGCGTCCATTTTCAACGCAAGGGGGGGGCCCTTAGCGTCCATTTTCAGCTTTCCGGGATGTCCATATGCTTCTATGGACGCTCATGGAAGCACGGCATTTGTTTGTGTCGACTGCCCTTAAAGGCAATGTGAGCGTCCATTCTCATTGGATAACGGAGAATTGTACACCCGGAAGTAAGTATTCCCCTTACTGTCGATTGATTTTACAGTGATATCTGCACTACTCATCGACTAAAAAACACCAGATTATCCATGTTAATTACACAACATTGATTGGTTTAAATTGTGTGCAATGCTTTTGTATTTTTCGGAGAAACAAATATTTTTTCGGAGTAAAGGATGGCAGAAGACACTACACTACCCAGAATCCCCAGCTATCGTTTGGACTACACCATGTGCTCTGTTTGACAAACCCCGTGATAGTCCTTAAGCTCTGTGATTGGAGAGTGTGCTCCGAGGGTTACGCTGAGCCTCGAACAGCACTGTCCAAAACTGGATTTGAACGGGTCCACCGCGTCCCCCCCTCCCCAGAACTACACATGCTGGCTATTCTGTTTCGCAACATGTTCTCTATCTATGGCACATTACATGACATTAATTAATAAGCCTGAAACATGCACTTGTCAAGGTTCAGAGGCAAATGTTGCAAATATGGCAGTAGCCATCGATCAGCTTAAGATAAGATATACTTTATTGATCCCAAGTTGGAACATTTGCGTTACATCAGCATGTGTAACAGTTAAATATGCAGTGGTGTTTATTTGTAAATCATTTAGTATAATCACACAAATTCTGTGTTTTATATTCAACAATTCTGTGTTCTTTATTTATTGATTGCTCAATACCTGACAAGGCCGGAGATGAAATATCTACATACATCTTATAAGAGTATAATACATTATGTATAATATCAGTTAAAATAAGTGCTTCAACATAGTTAACATTGCTGGAGGTATACACAAATATTGATAGATGTCTTGTAATGCACTATTGAGGAACCTGCGACCCAAGTTGTTCATTCAATGCATAACTACACCATAGTTGTGTAGGCCTATATGATATGTCAATAAACCTTAGAAAATCTTGAAAGGGATGTGCAAAATAGTCATTATATACAGTCTTTAATTAACTATTAGTAGAGAATAACGAGTAATGAATATACTTCCTAGGGATCCTATTAATATCTAATAATAAAAATAATGAAATTCAATAACATGCTTTAACCACTAGGTGTCCCTTTATATCAGCTGTGCACCTTTATGGTGTAAATACAGCCTATCTACCAATTGGATCAAATATAAAATTCAGCCGAATTAGTGTTGATACTGCAAGGAGACGCATTGTGTGAAAAGAAATGTAAGATGTTGTTTAATGGCTGATATATTTATGATCCACGTCACGTTTTCAGTTCCTCATGTTTGTCTAGAAGTCTTCTCATCCGGGCTCTATAAATACAGAACTACGGCAGATATGTAATATTTAATGCAGCCGAACCGTGTATTACAATGCCGGTATGTGATGACTTTCAAAGAGAAAAGCAAGCACACTCGGAATAAAGTATTATTATTATTTTTTTTAATGTTTTCGGTCTGTTTCCGGTATTTGTTAATGACGATGTGCTGTGAGATGTGAGACTGGAATTGCACAGGGGAAAATAACGTAGGCTATCTTTAGATGCGGATTTTGTTAAACTAATATGTTTTCGCTGTGGACCAACACTATACATTGACGGGGAAGGGGGTAGCAATAAAGATAACACCATTAAACAGTTACACAACATAACAGAAATAATATCGATAGCAGCGTCCCTAGCAACCACCTTGGTAACAATGAAAACGTTATGGACGCAATTTCCTGAAGTAATCTTCATAATAACTAGCAAACTAAAGATAATGTACATCCACTGCACACATAATCTGAAATAACAACTCATATTTCTCGCATCAAATGACATCAAAACGCATTTTAATGGCCAAACTAAATTTAAAATAGGCATTTTCCACCGAGAATAAAACGAAGTTCGGCCATGTTTTTTTTTTCTGCAGGGAGAAATTTGAAGATCACGTGACGTCAAACAGAGCACATGGTGTAGTCCAAACGATAGCTGGGGATTCTGGGTAGTGTAGTGTCTTCTGCCATCCTTTACTCCGAAAAAATATTTGTTTCTCCAAATCGAAGGGGAAAAATACAAAAGCATTGCACACAATTTAAACCAATCAATGTTGTGTAATTAACAAGGATAATCTGGTGTTTTTTAGTCGATGAGTAGTGCAGATATCACTGTAAAATCAATCGACAGTAAGGGAAATACTTACTTCCGGGTGTACAATTCTCCGTTATCCAATGAGAATGGACGCTCACATTGCCTTTAAGGGCAGCCGACACAAACGAATGCCGTGCTTCCATGAGCGTCCATAGAAGCATATGGACATCCCGGAAAGCTGAAAATGAATAATAAAATAATACAATTCAATAACGTGCTTTGACCACCAGGTGTCTCTTTCTATCAGCTCTGCACGGTTATGGTGTAAATACAGCCTATCTACCAATTGGATCAAATATAAAAGTCAGCCGAATTAGTGTTGATACTGCAAGGAGACGTATTGTGTGAAAATAAATGTAAGATCCTGTTTAATTGCTTATATATTTATGATCCACGTCACGTTTTCAGTGCCTCATGTTTGTCTAGAAGTCTTCTCATCAGGGCTCTATAAATAGAGAATTACGGCAGATATGTAATATTTAATGCAGCCGAACCGTGTATTACAATGCCGTTATGTGATGACTTTCAAAGAGAAAAGCAAGCACACTCGGAATAAAGTATTATTGTATTTTTTAAAAACGTTTTCAGATTTCACATCACATAAACACCAAATCCCAGCATGCATTGCGGATAACCATCCAATCATCGAGCTGAGGATCTTGCCTACGTCTGTTTCCGGTTTCGTTTAATGACCGATGTATTTTGTTATACACACATTCCTTCACATTTACATTTTAATGTGCATTAAAGTATTTTGTGAGGCCTTCTAACATGTTTTTAAATATAACTACGGTTGTAGTTGAATAGTTTGTAAATTAACATGAACCGAAGCTGTTGCTTGGCAACTCAATCGCACAACGTCACGTCCGTTAATTCCACATCCACACGCATGGATTAACATCGATTTAATACATTAATGTAGCCTTTGTTTATGCTAAAAGAGGTGTCGACCAGCTGGGGCAACAAGAAAATCGCTGTAATCGAGTGTGACTATTAACAAATAAATCATTACGTCGGGGTAGCATTTGCTTGGTATTTCCGGTTATTTCTCCACTGGTTAACATGGGTTAACAATACCGTGTAGCTGTCACGCTTTTCACGTTTTGAAAAGACGAAACCGTGACATCTTCACGTCTCCCAGCAATGGTAAAGCGTCACATGTTCACGTCTCACCGTGATACCGGGTTGGACCTGGGAGTGAGGATGTGTTGTTCTATTTGAAGCAAAGTAAGAGGATGAATGGATGAACTGCGAGATTGGGATGTAAAGGAGGACAGGTGAGGGGACAAGTGTTTTTGATTTAAAGCAGGAGACATGATAAATGGAGGAATATGTTAAATAGAGGCATGGTGGCAGGGTGTGGCACTGCGGACAGTCAGGAGAGAGAAATATGTAAGGATGAGATAGAGAGGCATGATAAAGTGGAAGAGTGGGAGGGATCAAACCGGCCGGACGGATGGCTGGTGTGAGGGATAATGTGCAGCAGGGGAAGAGGGAGAGAAGGTGAGCACACAGGAGAATGAAACGGTGTCCGACACAGGGTGATGAATGGGGAACGCTGTGGGCGGGAGCGTGGTAAGGAAAGCTAGATGAGGGGAAGGAGGGATGAGGAAAGGAATGATGAAAGGAATACTGATGCAAGGTTAACCTCTCACTGAAATCATATTACCTTATCATCTTATATGATTCACTTATGTAAAAGTTGCAATTACGCAGTCTAAAAAAATTCCTGCTTTAGAAAATGTTCACTTGGTAATATATAGAAGCAACTAAAAGTACTCTAGCTGCTGTCAGTTAGTTTAACTACATGTTATGCGTTTGTTAGTTGAACCTGTAACAATGGATCATGTTTTATAAACAGATGTATTTTACGTTAAACATCTAAATCCAAAAAAAAAAATCATTCCTTTGAAAATGTATTGGAGTATAAGTGTAACAGCCATTTTAAAGGTTATCAGACAAACTGCATCCAACATATAAACATGGGCCTTTCCAACATTTTGAAGGGTCACAGTTGTTTGGAGTTTCACTTTCAGTTAAATTAGGATTAGGCGGCAACAGTTCAGGGTTAGGGGTAGACAAAAAATAATGGATTAGGTTAAAATAAGTGCCATATAGTTCATTTGGTAGAGCTAGGTGGCCCATAGGCTCGGCCCCTATGCGTATCGCTGGGGTTGAAATCGTTCAAAATCTTTCAAATGTAACTTGACTTTTGTCATTGACATACATTAACTTAAAAAACTCAAACTGAGAGACAAATACAAATGCAAACTCCGGTTTCCTGGGTAAAATTCCTGCATTTGTTTAAACTGTCAATCCTAATGGACCTACTTATCCAGAGTTATATCGAGAAAGATAACTGCTGATAACGGCCTTTTCATTATAATATAAAATGCAAATACTTAGTTAAGGAATTGTAGCATGCCTCAAAATTGTTTTCAGCACTCAAGTAAATATACTTAGTTACTTTCCACCATTGTTATTTCAATAGGATTCCAGCCACCAGTTGAGATATCTCCTACTGGACAAAGTG
The DNA here is from genome assembly GCF_902827175.1 of Gymnodraco acuticeps. Taxonomy (NCBI): domain Eukaryota; kingdom Metazoa; phylum Chordata; class Actinopteri; order Perciformes; family Bathydraconidae; genus Gymnodraco; species Gymnodraco acuticeps. The sequence goes on from NW_022990526.1 coordinate 826,037, forward strand.
GTGGGCAGTCAGACCCTTTGATGCCCCATCAGCCATGCTCCTTGCATGGCTAACATTTAATTGTGTTGTTAGCACAGTTGTAATAAACTGTTGGAGGATTAAACAGAGAAGAAGAATGATAGTCAGAGGAAAGAGTTTGTAAATGAGAAAATGCTGGCTGGAGGTAAAGAGGGTGGAAACAAAAGATTGATAGATGGCCGTGGCAGGACACGCTCTCTGACTAATGGTAAACCAAGGTGGCAGGATGGACGGAGAGAGGAGCTGTGAGGGCGGGTGGTGAGGCACAGATGGATGGGCAGAGTGTCATGCAGCTTAACTAATGTTTCCCAGGCCTGTAGTTCAATTCCTATTCTGAATTAAAGCTCCATCTATCACCACAATGTGCCTCGTTAGCAGCTAAGTCGTAACCAATCCCAATACAACCATTTACATTTTAAGTAAGACGGACGATTGAGCTTTTATCTGCCCGTGTTCCTGTCTGTCTGTCAATCTGTCTGGATCGGTTTATTTCGTTCTCTGTCCATCTATCAACACTTACACGAACACATTATGTATTAAATACATATTCATGTCCCAAGACAAGCTGTGGTGGTGACAGACGAAAGAAATCGATGCAAAGACACTTTGTCTTTCATTAAAACCCTGAAACCAAACACTGAGAAAAGAGACATAACCTCCCGCAACTGCGTATTATTTTTTCCACTGAATAATATCTCTCAGGCAGAATTGTGGGAAATTATTTTGATAATAAAGGACATACCATTAATTAGACGCTTTATCCCTGCTTGGGTATTCTTTATTATTACGGCTCTAGCCTAATTAAAATGGTGCTATCCATTTTCTTTTACTTTTTCGCAATTATTTGTAGAAAATATACATATATCTCATTCTCAATGTCTGGCGACAGCACAGCAGCCAGCTGATAATGAGTGGGTCGTTTTTCACATAATTCAATTTCAGTGAATAACTGCAATAGGTCTTAATTGCTTTTGGTTTTGCTTACTATAAAGCTGAGTCATTTCCTACAGTCTGTGAAGGAAATTGGAACGGTCTTTCTACCTTCAATATTTACAACATAATTATAAACATGCCACAGCACCTTAACTAGATCAATGTAAATCTAATTCCCAATGCAATAATACATTTTTATATGCCATGCGAATTAGTGTGATGCATGCATTTAAAGACAAGACAGGGCGTAGAACAGAGGTTACGCCTCTAACTGTAAATTGGGATTTTTTTACTGCTTTCTTCTGTGCTAAGCTAACTAAGAATTGTTGGACAAAAGTTGTGGGTCACTTACACAAGTCTTGCTAACAAGCATTGCATATAAAGTGACACGTTTTTGTCTTCTTTTTAAGTGAATGATCCTCATCACATGTAGAACCAAACACAGGTGGTTTTGAAGCTGCCGATGCGTACTGCAGATAAAATATTTTAACAGTAATACGATCGATATAGTGGAAGTGATGCAGTATTGCACTGTTTCCACAAAAAGCGTTCTACGTTTGATTCTGCACAATCTCTATTGACAAATATCTACAGATGAATGCTGGTTTTGTACACAAGATGTTGGTATCAGAAGAGTTCTGGTTCTTGTTTCTGTTTGCGGTCCGAGCAACAATGACCAATCCCATTTGAGTGGGCTTTGGATGTACAGAATGCAAGTAAATACTCTAAAAAAAGCAATCTCGGAATCCATTGGCTACCTTTTGATTACTGTTTCGCTTTATGTAAATCTATCTTAATTTACCTGCAGATATCTGTTCAATAGTCAAGCTATAGACATTGTCTCTCTATTCGAACAGGTTCTTGCATCTGAAGTTACTAATCGGACTGTAAACAATGACCAGGGCACAGAGGAAGTCTTGGCCCAGATATCAGTTATCTATCCGCTGGCTACACAAAAACCCCAGAAACATTGGCCGCTCCCCCCAGAGACTAAATAGTTGCAAGACCAATAGTGAATAATGGAAATTGCAATGTAAGCCAAAATCCCTCTGAAAAATCAGTGTAGGGTGTACCAAACGTATATTAGAGGATAGGATCCAGCCCCTCACCCTCTCTAAGGATAAGTGGGTATGATAATGGACAAATGGATGGAAGTATTACCCTTGATACCTCCATCTCTGTCTCTATTTGTTACCCTACCTCTCCCTCCTTTGCTCTTCCCTACTCTTCATCCATCTGTCTCTATCAACACTCGTCTACCCTCTTATCTGCTCCCTTCCTCTAGCACTTCATCTCTTTCTCAATCTCTACTTTGCATCAATTCCTTTCTGTCTCTGTCCCTCTGTCTGTCTGTCTCTGCTGACGGTGGCCATTATTAAAAGCTGTCCTGTCAGATATGTCGCTCATGGCTGTTATTGATGCCCCTTCATTACTCATTATCGTTGAGTGCCTGTATTAGTGCTGACTGGCCATAAACTGACTCTCACACACACAGATACATGCACTGTTGCACATTTCACATGGATAAACACACACACAAAAATCTACCTGTTGCTTAACAATGTCATTATAATGAACGAAAATCATAACAAAAGGTTGAAAATGACTGATAGCGTTTGCAATTTACCGAACACTATTATGTCCTTTCATTTGAGTTGAATCTTCTTCATAGGGATAAGTGAAGTAGTACAGATAACTTCTCAACATGCAATATCTCAGAATCAGGGTCGGCTCTAGAACAAATCGAATGGGGGGGCAATCATTTATCAAGGGGGGGCACACCCTGCCGTCAACAACCAACACACAAACACCAACGCAACTTCAATTTCAAAAAACATGCTGTAAAGTCTGTTGTCTTTCACACACATTGCAGGGGTGTAGTGCTATTGTATAGCGCACCTATGACCTGTACATACATGCACGGTTGTGGCACGACCACCAAAACAGAAACATATAAGGACAGAGGATGTCGTTTTCTCATACTGATATTCTGCACAAACTGTGCTGTTGTATTTGCTGTAAAGTGTCTTTACTGTAGGTTATTTTGTATTATACTGTATATACAGCACTTTGGCTCGACCAAAAATCGTTGAAAAATGTGCTATATAAATAAAACTTGATTTGATTTGATATGGACATAGGCCACCATATAAAAAGTGTGCAAATGTATTTAGTATCCTATCCATGTGAAGATGTTTTAGGTGGGGGTGGACCTCACCTCCTCTAGGGGGGTCTGGGGGCATGCTCCCCCGGGAAGATTATTTTTAAAATATTGAAGTTAAATGCATCAATCTGGTGCACTTTGAGAGCAAAGTGAAGAGATCTATGGATACATCTCTCAGCATCCATATGGAACAGAACTGTACACAGATTTACTTTTTCTTTATGGATATTTTACTAATCATTCCCCTTTTTCATTTATTCTCTCTTTAATAACTATAATGATCATATAAAGGTATTCCTCGAAAATACTTACATAAATGGTGACCAAACCGTCTGAGACCCACTGAGATAACTTACACTAAAGTGAACTATCTAAACACTGAGAGAGTCCTTACCTCACTGAGCTGAGGTTATAAGATCCTCACAGTCTGACAGGAGAGGACTCTCCTCCACCTTGGTGTAGAAACAGCCCTTTATATCCGTTAGCATAGCTAGCTAACCAGATGCTAACAACATTCCACGTTACCGCTCGCGCACTCACAAAATGCGCTCGTGCCACACACACACAGAGCCGAGCTTGAATGAAACACAGAGACCCATGTACTTGTACTGTACTGTATATCATATTATTTTCGATGGCTTTACTGTATAATCAGTGTAACAGATGAACCGATCGCCACTGGGCTCTCATCTAAACACACAGCCACGTAATGATAACAAAAAAAAGTCGGGGGTCATTGGTCAAGCAACACACCAATCAGAGAGCAGCAGTGAGCACTCCTCAGGCTGTGTTTTATATTTGTATTCTTTATTTCTGATGTATTTCACACAAAAAACCTTTAGTGGAAACGTTTTCACTTATATGATTAAAAAAAGAAAAAAAACGGCAAAGTGGCAAGGCTTGCCCACCCTGCGTTGGGGGGGCACAGTGACTCATTTGGGGGGGCATGGCCCGCGAATGACCCCCCATGACGCCGACCCAGCTCAGAATGAACTAATCTGAATCCATTTCCCAACCCAACCCATCCAACCCATCATTTCCATTGACATTACTTGGTGTGAACAATGGTGCTATAAAGGTGTAAACATAAATCATTTGTCAGACGAACTAACATAAGCTTTACAACAGCTGCTGAAAAGAACACACATGAGGGAGTCTAGCCTTTGAAGATGATCTATTGTAATATGGAGCTTTATGAATATCTGTCATATGTAATCTTTCAGCGCCAGATGCTTTGTTTATACAAAACCATCTGAGAAGCAGTCCTTTGAAATAGTTTAGAAAAAGGAAGGCACTTTTTTTTAAATACTTGTCAGGTCAGGTGGTTGTATCACTTAAAATATTGTAGAGAATACCAAAGCCATATTTTCCATTGAGAAAAGCCTTCAGTGGAGCTCTTTCAAAGAAAAAAATACTTCCAAGTTATTTTATAACTGATGCTATTATAGCATCAGCACAGCAAATGTATCTCATGTGAAGCGGCCATTGTTGTTTGGAACAAATAGTTACTTCTCTGTGTCGCCCCACACACTGTGGCTCCTCACAGGCATGAAGTGCTCTGATTGGTCCAGTGTAGAAAGGATAAGGCGCACTCAAGTCAATTTTCTTTTACGTAGGATTAGCCAATGCCACACCCCTTTAGGACACCCTTTGGCAGGTCTCAAGACTATTTACTCTAATGGAGAGGTGAACATGAGCTCAGATTACGACCAATGTTTTCAAACCATCGTCATCAAAGTTACTATTCAACCCATTTATTCACAAGCAACATATCTTTTGAACTTCCCCACAAAAAATTGCATTTTTCAAATTTACAAACGAGGAGAACATTTTCTGTTTTTGCAACACTCTTCTGCGAGATCTGGTAACATTGTCACATTTTGAAGCTAACGCTAACATACATTTACAATATCCGTAGCTAACACATTTTCATAATGCTAATTATGTTTGCTAGCTATGAACTGTAAATATCTAATGTTAGCAAATAATCAAATACATTAGATTGGGTCCCTCAGAACAATTGGCGCTGCTTGTAATGTTTTTGGCATCTTTGTTGAAGCTGGACCGAGATCCATTTTCCTGTAATCTTCTGATATCGTTACAATCCCTCTGCCGTGCAAGGAAAGTCAAGCATATCCATAGGAATTTTGCAATATAAGAGTTCCCTTTCTTTTGTAGACAAAAGCCTTAAATATGATCAATATTAGTATTAAAATGTTAGATATGGTATTACTTGGTAAAGTAGCCATGCTGAATGTGTTTTATATAAAATGTGCTGAATCTTAGCACGCCACCGTGAAAAACACTGGGCTGGGAACACATGGAAGATCTCATTGCCTATGTGTTTTGGATAGAGGGGAATAGAGAGGAATGTCATGGATGAAAGAAAGGGTGGCAGTGTGATTTCTTCTTTATACAACTGTTAATTCAAATGATCCTTCTCACACACCTCTCACTCATCCGCTACTGTTAACATAACACTGAGTCTGAGTTATAGGTCACAGGATACTGCTGCTGTTTATACTACAGATACCCCCCTCTCTCATATGAGAAAACCATGCACAGTGTAGAGTTATCTGACAGATGCCTTTTATGGGTCTGACACTCATTCTACTGTTTGTGAATACGTTGATTTTATCAGACCCCACACACGCCTTCACACAGAGGGGCATATGGAAGTACTTTCCCCTGTTTGTCTATGTGCTTGTCTATGTTGTCTTAGGGTTTTGGTCACAGGCTGTATGAAGCCATGTTGGCTGAAAGGATCATTGAGTGCACTGGCCAGGGAGAGGTAATGTTGGAATTACTTTTTTATTCAATGTACAGCAAACTAAAAGAAAATTGAATGAAGCTTGTCAATCAAAAGTTCATCATGGTCATGGTCTTGTTTAAAACCAACAGAAGCAACTCCAATACAACTTTTAAGTGTAGTAAGTTGTATTACACTTTGGATTGTATTGGTGGTTTACTGTGCACACTTAAAACAGGACAAGTATATGGAAAATGTAATTTCATGGTAATCTACCACAGCAGGACAAAATGTAATCCTGACATACACATTCATAACTAAATCTGCATTTTGACCACTACTTCTTTAAGCTTATTCAAATTGGCCCATGTTCAAGCAAATAATTCAACGTTAGCACCTTTAGCTTTTAGTTGAGGTTGCGTTACTTGCCAACTTAGGTCCAACCATCACGTTTGCTTCGTGTTGTTGAGATCGAGACCACCCATTGTGAAATATCTAGCTTTATAGCTGCAAAATGCTCCACTTTATGATTCGTTTCTATTAATTGATCCACTAAAAACATTAATTAGTGCAATACCAAAGGGATGTTTTTAAAGGCGGCGCCTAAACAAATCTTTAGCCTTTAATAATCAGGTTTCATGTGACAACACCACTGCAAAAAAGGAATGGGACAGAGGCTATATTGACAAGCACATGTACAGTGCATGTGGGGTTGCATCGGTAAAGTAATAAACAGACTGCAGGATTGAGGACTTGCAAACTAATTGCGCTGTGATGAATTTGTCTTGGAACAACGAGCAGCATCTGAATGCTGCCGTGTCTCCTTGACTGATTATACTGTACAACCTCCCCCTTCATCCATCATACATCTTTATGGCTTCTTTGGGGAATAGTTTGTGAGCGTGTACTTTTATGTTTGTTAGCGTGTGTCTTTGTTAGTCTCTGTGCACACACACTCATATATATATATATATGAGTGTGTAGGGTGTCAGGAGAGGAGTGTTCAGGCAATTAACCAGCTGCGCTAACGATCATCTCACTGCAGAATCACACAATGTTTTACAGCAGCGTAGCGCTTTACTGCCTTTGTTGTCATGGTGATATAGTATTCTCCGCCATAAAGGGCTGATACTGGTTGATTGTTTTGGCCTCCTCAGGGTTGTTCTTTTACACACAGGCACACACAACGCAAATGTGTTCCCCCCCCTGTCTTATACGTACACACACATGCACACACACATTACCATTCTTTTATAGGGTGTGTGTTTTTTATGTCTAGTGTCTACTGGTCTGCCCTGGGACCAATCTCAGGCCGTAGATCTCCCTTATCATAAACTGAGTGTGTATAGAGCGAGACTGTGGGTAGGTTGGTAGCCATACTGCAAAACTTTCTTTGTTCCTCTCCTCTGCAGATATCCTCCATTAATACCAACCACTGCAGCCATTCATTCATTCTGAAATGTTGGTGGGAAAACAGGAAAATGTTCAACTAGTTTGAAATGAACAAAGCTTACCAAATCATTCATTCATGTGCTAGGTGAGATGGAACGTTTTTCATTAAATGTTTTTAAATAGATTAATTGCATGCAACACAATGATGAACTTCTTGACATTAATATAATGTATATATCATTTTGTTAGGAAGGTTATTTTTGGGTAGGTAAACACAGCAAAACCAATATAGGAATCAGTTTCCTTGGTAACAGCATAAAGGGTTTCTAACGAAGAATGACGAAGTTAGTTAAAGTTTCACAAATAGACAACTTCAAAGATTAAATACAAAAATGGAAAGGAATATTATTACTGGATGCATTTTTATGGACATAGACATTCATGGCCTCAGAGGATACATTTTGTATGGGGGATGTTTTTTTGTGTTTTAATATGCACTTAACCTTTTTTTTGCTTTTTGTTGTAAATACTTCCATTCAGAACATAGATCAGGGCCGGCCCTTGGCATAGGCAGTATAGGCGAATGCTAAGGGCGCATCAATCAATGGGGGGCGCCGAAAATTGAAAAAGAAAAAAAAAAAGTTAGAAATTAAATTAAATATTATTATTTTTTATTTCATAACAACACAATTTCCCGATTTTGGATCAACAAAGTACATCTTATTAACTTATACTAACAGAACTACGCCTATATTGCGTACAGCGTCCATAAACTATGGCGCATCCCACCCCCCCCAAAATCAAGTTGAACCGCCCCAGCCCCAGTAAAAACCAGAGGTTTATGTGAAATAGTTCTTTTTTTGAAATAATGGTTTTAGTGTGCAATTATAGGTTTTAATTTTGTATTTGTGTTAATTTAAAATAAATCAAACTCCCAAAAAACAGGGGCAGCTAAAATCTGACCCTGACATAAATAATACATGACTACCAGATCTGCAAACTTCTGTTTTTACCTTTCAAAGTAAAAGCCCTAGACATGTACATTGCATGACTCTTTGCCAGTGGGAACTAAAATAATTCAAAGTATTTTGGCTGAAGGAAACTCGATAAGATTGGTGTGGATAGAAACTATCGTAAAATGAATGTAAGGTTTTGCAGGCAGCATTTGAGTCCAATGCCCGTTGTGCCCCTGGTATATAAAGGCCTTTAGTCTTGTTTCTGCAATGAACCACTGTAAAGCCACTAATTGCTTAGATTTGAGCTATGACGTGTTTCAATCACTAAATGCTAGTAATTGAGGTGTGCATACACTTTTAAAGTCCCGGTAGATAAAGCTGAAATAAATCTTAGAGTCTTTGAGTCCAACATAACTCATCATTAACACACAAACACTCTACTGTGAGAACTCAAATTCACCTCACACAAAACTAGCATTAAACACACACACAAGCACGATAAGCCCCAAATTGCAACAGATGCTAACAAACCATTACAGAAGCATAACCACCACCATAAACAAACCCTCATGGTCACATCAAGAAAAAGTTTGCTGACAAAGAGCTTGTTAATGTTGGCTTTGTTTGATGACTCTTTGTTGATGCTGTTTACTCCTCAATCTGTATCTGCTGCACATATAAAAGTTATACCAAATGATTCCCTGCCCACTCCTTTTTTCCGGTAGCGGCTGCAGACATTCTTACTCATTATGTGTTTATGCCTCCTTTCATGTGTGCTAGAGAAGTGTCTAAAAGAGTAATGGCGTTCCTGTCTGTGTATGTTAGCTGTCTCCTGTGTGTGTATGTGCAGTATGGATTTATGTGTGCACTTTCTGTAAGTGTGTGTGTGCATGTGTGGTGCACCGGGTCTTAATTAATCTCTGTCATTAATAATTTAATCATGGCTTTTTGTTTAATAAACAGTTTGGCAGTGATGTATTGCGGCTGGGTCAGGTAATTTGATTGGCGGTGGAAATGAGCTGGTTATGCATATGTCTCCCTCTCTCTCTCTGGATATTACTGCTGGCATTCAGGACCGGCGAGTGTGCACACACAACAGGGGGAGGGCAATTACGTTAAGATGCCATAATGATCAGTGATGGATGTAGGGAGAAGGAGGTTCTTTCGGAGCACATTTCAGCTAATGGAATAACACTGTAGGAAAAAGGCAGCAAAGAGAATTTTAAGAATTACTTTATATAACAAAGTACATTTCCATCAATGTCTCTTCAACTATTATAAAATGAGGTTATATGCTTTTTTTCTAATGGCACAGTATATTCATTGGCTGAATGTACATGGTGCTTTCACCTGTTAACGCTAGATGGCACTCTTGAATAGTCAGCTTCAAACTACTTTAGAACTTCACCTGGTGTTTCCTTCCTTAATCCACAATTCCTTCCTTTCATCATTCCTCTCTACTTATTTAGTTTCTGTCACCTGCACAATGTGTGCTCAATCACGAACACCATGAATGCAACATGAAAAGCTCCACTGGTCAGATTGATTTAAGTGACACTTCTTAGAAAGGTACGCCCAGTGTGAGCTCTCACTGGCCCTTTCACATGTCAAATGAATGCAGAAATACAATAAAGGCATTAATAATGCTTGGTTTAGATATGGGAAATCATCAAGTTCCAACAACCTCAACCATTCAAATACCATACAGAAAACCTAACCCTCAATGTCTAGAGGTCCTTGACCATTTCACAGTGCCTGTATTCCTTTTCAAATAAGTAGTTCAGTCCTATTTTTACATATTTTAAACACAACTACAGTAAAAAAAAGTATGCCAAAAAAACGTTTGTTTCCATATTAACAATACGACATACTCACCATTCCAAGTTCTATGGTCTACTTTCAAAATTAAATTATCTTACTTAGCCATCATCGCATTTTATGAATGTTATAAAGTATTATTAAAAAGCAGTACACTATGTTAGAAAAAAGATAATGCCTTCTGATTTATTAAGCCCAGACAACATTCATCAGGTGGTTTTCCTCTGACAAGCCTCCATCTCTGTCGAACTTGCTCATCGGATGTAATAAGAGTAAAGCAAAAAGTGTTAATTTAATGCATAGATTTAGGATATCAGCTTTCTGTATTTAACTTTCAGTGTGAATGTGCAACAGGCTATCGTGTATAACTGATCTATTTATGCAGACAGATTAAGGAGAGTTTGGCATGCTGTGGCCAGTGTGGTGCATTTGGTCAGTGGCAATGTATGTACTGTCTGGGTAATTGTATAATTCTTTATGCTGAAAGAAGCACCAATGATTGTGAAGATGGAAGGAGAGATGCATGTGAAGAAGAAAATGTACAGTGAATTGTGTTTGTTGTACATTATCATTATTACTGACATTATTATCATGCTATTACAGCAACTCTTATCATTGGGGAAGTCTTTCTGCATTATTTTGGTAACTTGACGCCATTTAGCTACAAGAGCATTAGTGATGTTATGAATAATGATGGGCATTATGAATTATGGCACTATGTTGCAAATGTATTATCTTTTCAATTTACACACGGCATCTATTGCACGTCTGTCCGTCCTGGGAGAGGGATCCCTCCTCTGTTGCTCTCCCTGAGGTTTCTCCCATGTTCCCTTTAAACTGTGGGTTTTCTCTGGAAGTTTTTCCTTGTATGATGTGAGGGTCAAAGGACAGAGGGTGTCGTATTGTCATACTGATATTCTGTACACACTGTGAAGACCACTGAGACAAATGTAACATTTGTGATATTGGGCTATATAAATAAACATTGATTGATTGATTGATTGATTAAGGCCCGGCTCAGAGTCAGTCCTCCAGTTCATCCCAAAGGTGTTGGAGGGGGTGGAAGTCAGGCCTCAGTTCTTCCATTCCAAACTGGAAAACCATGTCTTAATGGGCAGTACTTTGCACATGGGGGTGTTGCCATGTTCAAACAGTCTTTCCAAATGTTATCCAAAAATTGGAAACCCCTTTAGAGGGGCCAATCATGAAGAACGACCCTTGACCAGACACTTATATACATACTTAATTCATGTATGTTCCAGATTATTTGACAAACACACACACACACACACACACACACACACACACACACATACACACACACACACACACACACACACACACACACACACAAACACATACTCACACTGTCAGTCAGACTAATATTTGCTAATAAATATTTACCATGCACACAGACACGCAGCCACTCATATAGTTGTACAGTGCGCGCAGGGAAACGGGGAGAGGCTGATGCAGTGCATGAATTTAATATCCTCCATTACTTGGGTTATATTTCACTGAGGAACACATTAAATGTTCCCCTATTCCTGAACAATTTCTCAGTGTTGTGAAATTTGAATATGTTATTCAGTATTCAGTTGTTCAGTTTCCACCGTTATTGAAGGAATGGGAATTATTCACATTTATAACATGACCAGTCAGAATACTTTTTCCTGATTAGCCAGCAGGAGTCCATTCATTTCTTGTTACCAACAGAATAATGACACAGTTCTGATGCAGGGGCTCTAAATTAATGCACCAGCAATTAATTGAGGTGATGAAAGCAACAAGTCCTCCAACTCATACGACCAAATAGGTTGATTGTTCAAGCCCTTATTACGACGAAATAGGTCGATTGTTCAAGCCCTTATTACGACGAAATAGGTCGATTGTTCAAGCCCTTATTACGACGAAATAGGTTGATTGTTCAAGCGCTTATTACGACCTATAATCACGTTTTAAAGTTGTCGACCTCTAGTGCTCCCGTTGACTGCAAACGCTACAGAGGGTTGTTTATTCACAAATAACCCTCTCTGGAAAATCCTAAATTGTAGGATACTGTAGTTTGGCCATTAAAATGCTTTTTGATTAGATTTCTAGCGAGAAGTGTATATTGTACTTTCAGAATCCACGTCCAGTGGATGTGTAGGATCTATAGTTTGATAGATATTACCAGTGGCGTTTTTATATGTACAACAGTGGTGGGGCACAAAAAACGTAGATGTCTATATATACTGTAAGCTTCTGCAGTGAGGTTCTGTTACAATAAAAGTCCTGCATTCAAAATGTTACTCAAGTAAAATTAGAAAAGTATTATCATCAAAATATAGTTAAAGTACCAAAAGTAAAAGTAGTCATTGTGCAGATTGGTATATATCATATGTTTTGTAATGATTCATCATTAAAGTGTTCTCAAAGTAAAGGTGCAGCTAATTTTACAAATTAGATCAAAGTCAAGTAAAGTACAAATATCTCAAAATTGTACTTAAGTACAGTACTTGAAGAAGTGTACTTAGTAACTTCCCACATCTGAAATCAGATATGACTTCAAGTCATGTGATCATTTCTTAGTATTTGATCCTTGAACTTGGCCTCAGGAAATGCTAGGACTTCACAGTTTTGGCAACAAGTTTTGGAGAAAGCAAATCGGAGGCTTAAAAAGAGACAGGGAGGTGCATCTTCATCACCTTCATCATCTAGCATGCAAGAAGTGTAAATAGAGGACAGTGAAGGAGACACTGAGGAGGACCACGCTTCGTGTGGGGTGAGTACCAAACGCTGTCTCCTGGTACTCATCTGAGTAACTCACTAAAAAAGTGATGTGCACCCCTGGTTATAAGACACCTAGGAGCCTTTGTTTAAAGACCATGCAAATACTTTTTTGTAGGAAAGTCAATCAAACGGCCACCTATACACAAAATGACCAAAACAACCAAAAAGGGACACAAAGCAACCACAGTGAAGCAAGATGACAGAAAAGAGACATAAAACAACCACAAACAGAATTACCACAATTAGACGAAACTCTACTATTGAGACACAAAATAACCAATACGGGATTCAAAACAACCACAACAACACACGACCAAACAGAGATGCAAAACAACCACAAAGAGATAGTCCAGACAAGTCTCATTGAATGATGAGATGTGGCTCTTTTTCTTACGTTCTCCCCAATTGCCTCATGGTGAACCTGGGGCCTCCCGGGCCCCTTAGAGCCTTCGGCCTGAGAGTATTGAATATGCATGTTCTCCGCTGTGAAAATAAGTAACACTGTGTTACCTAAGGTGCACCACTATTTTCTATTTATGCAATTTGACTCTGTTCACAATCTGAAAGCAATTAGTGAAATTGCTCTTCCTGTCTGATGAAACCAGACTTGGTTCTGATTTTAATACACTATGCCCATTCGTGTGAAACATACCTTTCCGTGCTGACAGCTGTTTGGTTTTTGGCTCTGTGTTGCCTAGCAACACAGGTAGTAGGACAGGGACAGTTTTAATGATATTTAAAACAAAAAAGCACCACTAAAAGATTGTCAGTGTTGTCCGATTGTTAGAGGTAATTATTTCTGAGTTGGATGCTCCTAAATTGTGATGGATTCCAGAGGTAAAGGACCAAGTGGGGTTTTCCTCATTCATTTGTGATCCAATGCAATCGTGGAATAAAGGTCTGGCATTACCATTTTCTTACTTTATGGCGACAAATAATGCATTAAGATGTGACGAAGGTAACTTCGTCACTATGGACTGACGGCTTCAGGCCGGGTAATATTGCACTTTATTAGCGTGATTGCACAGTACAGTTGACATTACATATTTGCACATAATTCATACTAATTATTGAGGTAGTATTTTTTTGACTGATTAAACCGTATTTATTGGAATGTTGTCTGGCAGGTGCTGGTCGGGTCCTCGGCTCCGCCTGAAAAGATAGGGGAGTTTGCGAGAGCGCCGAGAGTAGTTATGCTGGTGTAAGGATGACAGCGGTTGAGAGTAATCAGGGTGCAAATAATATGTTGATGTCTGTGGCTGATGATTGTGTGCACCTGGTGTCCTGTGTTGTCTCCTCCCCCCTCACCTTTGTCTTGTTGTGCTGATTAGAGTGGGTTTATTTAGGGTCTGTTGCCCTGTCTGTTTTGGAGGCTGGTAGGGTGTGTGAGATCCTTGTGGCTGCAGGATGTGTGCAAGGAGAACAGCAGGATTGAGGCTGTGAACTTTGTGCACATGATTTTAATAAATGCCCACGTCGGGTTATATTTTTGGACGTTCTGCCTCTGCCTCCTTGCTTGGTCTGGGCCGCTCAACGGTCAGCTTCACATAAGATCAAGATAATTTGGTGGGACAATAAAGAAAGAGTAGGTCCACAACTGTGCACAACACTAGGGACAATGAATGGGACAACATGGCAAATTAGCTGTGACACAACTTTGAATAACTTCAACAGACTTATATTGTTTCTAACAAATGTCCATGTTTCCTTCTTGTTATGAGTAAGAAGTTGCCTGACCTGAACAAATCAAGTTATCAAATTCATAGTCAGTATTCTGGTATCAAAAAACATTGACAAGTAGTCGGGTTTTCCCTTGTGAAATAATAGTAAGTTACTTATTTCAAAAGTAGACAAAAAAACATCTCTCTGTCAGTCCATTTCCCTTACCAGTCAGGACAAAGACCTTTGACCGTGTTTTTCAATCGGGAGGAAGATTTCATGGCTATGTTCAGAAGTGCATTACAATAGCCTGAGTGCCTATATTTTTAGAAAGGACCGTACTGCAAGGATTTAGGCCATGCCCTATTGCTATAGCAACTCCAACAATTGGCCTAGCAACGGCTTAGCAACCCCATTGTTTTGTTATGAAAATGTATCTACATATATTTATACACATTCTTGCGAGATCTATCAGGGGTCGTTGTAAGTTAAAGCGCAAACTGTTACTTGGCTAATGTTGTTGTAATTCTCATTATGTGAACACAGATCGAAAATGGAAAGATTTCTCACAAGTCAGCATAAACGACCTCGATCTCCAACAGAGCGTGTGTGTGTGTGTGTGTGTGTGTGTGGCGCCTAGCATTACTATACTTGTGGGACCTACATCTGTTTACACAGTCACGTGTGGGGACTCGCCTCCCTTATGGGGACAAATTGGAGGTCCCCATGAGGGGAATCATTAATTTTAGGGTGAAGACTTGGCTAGGATTAGGGTAAGGTTAAGGGTTAGGGTTAGGCATGTGGAAATGCATGTAAGTCAATGTAATGTCCCCTGAAGTGATGTATACATGGTGTGTGCCTACTAAGTAAGCTCTTTTGGCTTCATGGTGTGTAGTGATTCAAAGTGTTTTGTGGTTGTACTTGTAGTTTAAATATACCTGCATCTGCTAACTTGGGTAGTATTTTTGTGCAACCAGGGATCTGATCCCAAACTTTGCTGTCAGAAGGATCAATTTTCTGCCGCTTATTTAGAAGGCCTTGTGGGTCTTTGTTCTAGCACAGGGGTTCCCAAAGTGTGAGGCGCGCCTCCCCTGGGGGGCACGGCACCAGAGAACTTCAAGGGAGGCAGAGCCGCCAGAAAAAAATAAAGAGAAGTTTAGTGAAATCTAGCTAGTTAACTTCAGCTAAATGTATGCGAGAATGTATGCGGCGAAATATGGATAGATTTTTTAGTGAAGTTACCTAAAGTGAGAAAGGAGACAGCTGTCAGAAAACTGAGGAAGTATGACAATGATTATTTGAAGCTAGGATTTTCATGGAGCGGTCCTGATGACACTCCACTGCCACAGTGTGTTATCTGCAACGAGGTGCTAGCTAATGACAGTATGAGACCATGTAAACTCCGGCGTCATATTGAGACGAAACACCCATGTTTGGTGACCAAGCCACAGGAGATTTTTGACCGGAAGTTCAAGGAATTGCAGTCACAGAAAAATGTCATTGACACATTTAGCACTGTGAATACAAAGGCAACCGAAGCATCATACCGAGTGGCGTTACGGATAGCTAAGGCAGGTAAACCTCACACCATTGGTGAAACGTTACTCCTCCCTGCTGCTAAAGATATGGTTTCGGTAATGATGGGAGAAGCTGCTGCCAAGCTAGATGCGATCCCAATGTCTAACAATACCATCCACCGCCACATCTCAGACATGGCATCTGATGTGAAGGAACAGGTGCTGGACGGTATTCGTGAAAGCCCTTTTTTCTCCATTCAGCTGGACGAGTCTACCGACGTCGCTCTGTGCTCAGCTAATGGCGTATGTGCGCTAAATGGGGGGGGTGTTAACCAGATCTGTGTGTGTTGTATTCTAAGTTAGCTCGGCTGAGCAAAAGGATGCACACAGTGCGGAGGAAAATAAACCATGCCCAATGTCAAGGAGAGACTCTGAGGCATGAACTCAATTGCACGACACAGATAGTGTTCTCAAAAAATAAAGACTTTACTGGAATTTTGCACAGTAATCAAAACAAGGAAAACAAATATACTCTTTCGAGGAAAACTAGCAAGTGATCAATGAGGTAGATCCGTGGGAAGTCCGTGAGGTAATCAGGAACGTGGGTCATAGTAAGACAACGAACTGACAATGAACAGGAGGAAGCTACCACAATATATACACAGGTAAAGGGGACACAGGTGGAAACAATCAGGGGCGGGGAAAACAATCAAGGACGCAGGAGACAGAAGGGGGCGGGGAGCGTGGAGGCCTGAAATGAGAGGGATGATTAATTAAGGGAATAAACATAAAGCACAGGGCAAAGGGACATGACAAAACTAACATAAAGAATACACTTTCACTATTAGTTTCCTAGACATGACAGTACCCCCCCTTCTAGGGACGGCTCCTGACGGCCCAGGCTCCTCTGAGTTGAGGCGGTCAAAATCCTCAATGAGGCTTTTATCTATGACGAAGCGGGAAGGAATCCATATCCGCTCCTCAGGACCATAACCCTTCCAGTCAACCAGTAGCTGTCGCCCTCTACCCCTTTTCCGACTAGCCAATATCTTCTTGACGGTGTAAACCGGACCTCCATCAATCATCCGGGGAGGCGGGGGGGGTTTGGCGGTGGGAACCATAGCGCTCTCCTTCAAGGGTTTTAGTTTCCCTACATGGAAGGTGGAATGTACCTTCATGGACCTGGGAAGCCGTAGTCTCACTGAAACTGGGTTGATGACCTTGGTGACGGGAAAAGGACCCACAAACCGGGGAGCCAATTTACGGGAGAGTACGTGGAGGGGAAGGTCTCGTGTAGAAAGCCAGACTTTTTGGCCTGGCTGGTATACAGGAGCTGGTCGGCGTTTTCGGTGTGCTGCTCTTTTCACCAGTTGTAAATTCCTGCAGAGGATCTTCCTAGCCGCAGCCCACACGCGCCGACAACGCCTGACCAGCGCGTGGGCAGACGGGACCGTGACCGTGACCTCCCTCTCCGTGGCTGGGAACAGTGGCGGCTGGTAGCCATAAACACAGTGAAATGGGGACAGGCCCGTGGCAGAAGTAGGGAGGATGTTGTGCGCATACTCAACCCAGGTGAGGTGCTCGCTCCAGGAGGATGGATTCTGGGACACCAAGCAGCGCAAACAGGTCTCCAGTTCTTGATTTAGGCGCTCTGTCTGGCCGTTAGACTCCGGATGGTATCCTGACGAGAGACTGACCGTGGCACCGATGAGGCGGCAGAACTCCTTCCAGAAGCGTGACACAAACTGGGGGCCCCGGTCGGAGACAATATCCTTTGGGAAACCATGAAGCCGAAACACATTATGCATCATGACCTCAGCCGTTTCCTTCGCTGAGGGCATCTTGGGCAAAGCAATGAAATGTGTCATTTTAGAAAAACGGTCCACTACCGTAAGAACTGTGGTTTTACCTCTAGAGAGGGGCAGGCCAGTGACGAAGTCCATGGAGATCTCTGACCAGGGTCTGTTGGGAATAGGGAGTGGTTGTAATAGTCCTATTCGCGCCCTGGAAGAGGTCTTGTTTCGAGCGCAGACAGGGCACGCCTCCACATACTCCTTCACCTCCTTCTCCATGGATGTCCACCAGAAACGTTGTTTTATGATGAACATAGTTCTCTTGACTCCAGGGTGACAGGTGAGCAGCGAAGTGTGAGCCCAGTGGATCACCTGTGGTCGCTCGGCCTCCTGAACGAAAAGCCGGTTAGGCGGGCAACCCCTTGGTGCAGGAGCTCCAGCATTGGCTCGTATTACCTCCTTCTCTACTGACCAAGTCAGCGCTCCTACCACCCGGTTTAATGGGATGATGGGTTCCGGCTCCTTGACTGCAGGCACAGGGTCAAACAGACGGGACAGAGCATCAGGCTTGACATTCTGAGACCCCGGCCTGAAGGAAAGAACAAAGTCAAAACGGTTGAAAAACAAGGTCCACCTAGCCTGGCGGGAGTTCAGTCTTTTGGCCTTTCTTATATATTCCAAGTTTTTGTGATCGGTCCAAACCACGAAAGGATGCTCGGCTCCCTCCAACCAATGCCTCCACTCTTCCAGTGCCAGCTTCACGGCCAGCAACTCACGGTTTCCCACGTCGTAATTTCTCTCTGCTGGGGAGAGCTTCCTGGACAGGAAAGCGCAGGGGTGAAGTTTGTTGTCCTTCTGTAGTCGCTGGGAGAGGACCGCTCCCACCCCTTCGTTGGAGGCATCCACTTCTACCACAAACTGACGAGTGGTGTCCGGCAAGGTGAGTATGGGAGCAGAGGTGAACATTCCTTTAAGCCGAGAAAAAGCCTCCTCAGCCTGAGGAGACCACAAAAAAGGCACTTGAGGGGACGTGAGGACATGAAGAGGGGCTGCAATAGCACTGAACCTCCGCACAAAACGTCTGTAAAAATTTGCAAAGCCTAAAAACTGCTGCACTTTCTTACGAGAGTCAGGGGTAGGCCAACAAGCTACTGCGCTAACCTTCTCTGGGTCCATCCTAACCTGACCTGGCGAAATGATGAAGCCCAAGAAAGTGACTGTCTCTGCATGGAATTCGCATTTTTCTGCTTTGACAAACAACCTATTCTTGAGCAGCTCTTGTAGAACCTGGCGGACATGTTGTTTATGGGTGTCAAGGTCAGGGGAGTAGATCAGAATGTCGTCCAGATATACAAAAACGAAACGGTTCAGAAACTCCCTCAACACGTCGTTGATCATAGCCTGGAACACAGCAGGAGCGTTTGATAATCCAAATGGCATTACACGGTATTCATAGTGGCCTGAAGGGGTGTTGAAACCCGTCTTCCATTCATCACCCTCCCTGATCCTGACTAAATGATAAGCATTACGCAGGTCTAACTTGGTGAAAACCTTGGCTCCCTGAAGCTGCTCGAAGGCTGACGAGATGAGAGGAAGGGGGTACCGGTTTTTAACCGTAATGTCATTGAGATGCGAGTAGTCAATACAGGGCCTAAGAGACCCATCCTTTTTCCCAACAAAAAAAAACCCCGCTCCTGCTGGTGATGAGGAAGGGCGAATAAGGCCTGTTTTGAGGGAGGCATCAATATAGTCCTTCATGGCCTCTTTCTCAGGTCCTGAAATAGCATATAGTCGACCCTTAGGAATTGTAGACCCAGCAATCAGGTCGATAGCACAGTCATAGGGGCGGTGAGGCGGAAGAGTCAGAGCCTTGGATTTACTGAATACTTCACTTAAATCGTGGTAGCAGGAAGGGACTGAAAGAGCATCAGGAAAATATATTTCTGGGATAGTTCCCTGCCTAACCCTCCCAGTGTTACCTCTTCTGTCAATCTCCGCTACCTGCTTAACACAGTGATCTCTGCAATTCTTTCCCCACCCCTCCACCCTCCCAGATTGCCAATCAATGTGAGGGTTATGAAGTTTCAACCAGGGAAACCCCAAAATGAGTGGATGTTGGGCTGAATTAAACAAGTGAAATGACATTGTCTCGTGATGGTTATCATCACATCTTATTTCTAAAGGCTCTGTTTGGTGAGTCACTTTAAACAACAGCCGCCCATCGAGAGCACTCGCTTCAAGATGCTGGGGTAGAGGTTTAGTTTTTATGTCCAATTTTTTAACTAAACCCCAATCCATCAGACTTTCGTCTGCCCCTGAGTCAATGAGTGCACCATGAGTAACCACATTGTCTCTGATGTTTACCTGGATGCGGGTCAGGGTGCGAGGAGGAAAGTCAGAGGAAGAGATCCGGCTCACCAACGTACTCCTCTTTATTGGTGAGCCTCCTCTTTTACCGGACAAGCCGCTTGTGGATGTCCGCGCTGCCCGCAGTAGAAGCACAGACCCTCCTTTAATCGACGCTGACGTTCTGCCATCGAAAGCTTGGCGCGGCCCAACTGCATTGGCTCCTCCACGGAGCCAGGGGGCGCTGTTGTCCGGAACGCCGGTGAGGGGTGACGGGGCCTCCAAGAAGAAGTAGTATCCAGCGGCGAGCGTCTCCTCTGGCGAGGCGGATCAACCGCATCCTTGGATTTATTCCTTCTCCTCTCCGTCAAACGATTGTCTATCCGTATTGCCATGGATATGACAGAGTCCAAGTCAGCGGGCAGATCGAGAGGCGCCAGCTGGTCTTGTAGGGAATCCGAGAGACCGCTGACGAAAGCGTCAAACAATGCAGCGGAGTTCCAGCCGCCATAGTCCGGAACTCGATGGCGTAGTCAGCCACACTCCGCTGATGTTGTTTCAGCTTAATCAGAGCCCGAGCTGCTTCCCTGCCCGGCGTGGTTTGATTGAAGATCTTTCTCATAGTGTCTATGAAGTTTTCCAGAGACCCGCAGATGGGGGAGCCTCGGGACCACTCTGCCGTAGCCCACGCTGCTGCTCGGCCGGAGAGATGGGAGATCATGAAAGCCACTTTGGAATTGTCCGTGGGAAAAGCAGCCGGTTGGTGGTGATAGTGTAACTCACACTGCACAATGAACGTCCGGCAGCCCTCCGAGTCTCCGGAGTATTTTTCGGGTGGAGCCAGACGCATGGAAGTACTGTGCGGCTCAGTAGACCGGTTGGGATCAGAAC
Source organism: Gymnodraco acuticeps (assembly GCF_902827175.1). Classification (NCBI taxonomy): domain Eukaryota; kingdom Metazoa; phylum Chordata; class Actinopteri; order Perciformes; family Bathydraconidae; genus Gymnodraco; species Gymnodraco acuticeps. The sequence continues at coordinate 847,045 of NW_022990526.1, forward strand.
CGGTCGCCGCCGGAACCGGGGGAGTCGTAGGAGGAGAAGCAGCCTGCAGGTGAGTGAGCACACGCTGGACCTCAGCTGCCAGCAGATTCACCTGGGTTGTCACCGATGATTGTAGTTCCCCGTGGCTGTTGGATAGGTGCTGCACTCCGTGCTGTATGGCGGCCATCTGCTCTTCTTGTTGCCCAAGACGTTGGCCCTGAGAGCGGATGGCGTTCTTTAGCTGGTCTGAGTCGGCTGAGTTCATTTTTTTGGTCAGTTCGTACTGTCAAGGAGAGACTCTGAGGCATGAACTCAATTGCACGACACAGATAGTGTTCTCAAAAAATAAAGACTTTACTGGAATTTTGCACAGTAATCAAAACAAGGAAAACAAATATACTCTTTCGAGGAAAACTAGCAAGTGATCAATGAGGTAGATCCGTGGGAAGTCCGTGAGGTAATCAGGAACGTGGGTCATAGTAAGACAACGAACTGACAATGAACAGGAGGAAGCTACCACAATATATACACAGGTAAAGGGGACACAGGTGGAAACAATCAGGGCGGGGAAAACAATCAAGGACGCAGGAGACAGAAGGGGGCGGGGAGCGTGGAGGCCTGAAATGAGAGGGATGATTAATTAAGGGAATAAACATAAAGCACAGGGCAAAGGGACATGACAAAACTAACATAAAGAATACACTTTCACTATTAGTTTCCTAGACATGACACCCAAGGGCTAAATAGTTCATCATCTCCGTCTCAAGTATTTATCTCCGAGTGCAACGTATGAGGAAGCTGCCTCAACATGTTTAAAACATAAAGATAAAGAGGTTTGAAAAAGCTATTGTTTAATGTGTTTAGGTGGAGGTGACGCTCAGCCAATCAAAAAAGAGAAAGGTAGCGAAAACAGAGCATTTTATGACATTTTCTCTTACTGGACCTCTTTGAAATGCAATTGAATACCCCTGCATTATAGCAATAACAACAATAATAATAATAGCAATAATAATTGGGGGGCGTGGCTGTGATTATGTTCTCTGAGGGGAGGCTCACCTTCCCACACTTTGGGAACCCCTGTTGTAGCAGACTAGACACAGGGGTGCATAGTCACTTTGACTGCCACTTCTTCAACCACATCATGTATCTCCTTTTGGGGCATTCTAATGTAAAATACAACATGGAATCATTGAAGTTTGTTCTGGTTCTGCCCCTGAATCTTCTTCCAATGTCCACAATAACTCCACAGATGGGAAATATCTGCAGGAGCCATTTCCTTTGTTAATACACATTTTTTACAGCATGAGATTGTGTAGTGTGTATTGATTGATTTTCAGTGTGTTGCTCCTCCACATGTCAGGTTTGCGGCTTTTGGAGAGGTGCTGCAGCCTAGTGGCGTGGCTGATTGATGCGAAAAGTATTTAAACCTTGCTTTGTTGGCAGCGTGTGACCTTATTTTGTGTTTACCATACAAGTTTATTAAGGAAATCATTTCATTCACGTCATTTTTTTTTTTTTTTATTAACTGTATGGAATAAACAAGAATTTTTCAATTGCATCCGGACATTCGTTTTTTCTAAATAACAAGCTTCTATTAATCAGTCACGCCAGGAGTGAATCACAAACATTGGGTCAAACAATGGCTATCGTGGTCACTACAGAATGGCTATTGGATACCACCTCCACTGGATTGTTTTAAATACAAAAATGACTCTGCAGTGATGTTGCCTCTGTTTGCTGTTTCTCCATTGCTGCATGTATAATGTGAACAAGGCTATAGGCATTCATTACAAACCTACTGAACCGTTGTTTATAAATGAGTGTTTACGTGGACGAGCCTCAGACTCTAATCCTGCACACATATTGTCTGAAATGCATCAAAACATCACATACAGCTACATAAAACTGCAACTGTAGCAAACTGTCATCTTTGCTAATGAACCCAAGACTATAAACTCAGATAGTCACATGAACAAAACCATGTTATTGGTTAACAGTTGTTTTTCTTTCTGTGCTTGTCACAGCTGAACAGATTAAATGACACATCCTTCCCTCGAGTTAATTGACCGCTTTGTTGAACATGTGATGAATAAGACACATGAGGCACAGGAGTTGTATTTTGATGATGTTGATGATGCAGAACACATACCGTACTGACTGAACATGTGATTGTATTACCCCCCCCCCGTAAGAATGTTTTCTGAATCCTTAAGAGGATTAGACATGCATACTATTACTTTGAATGCAATGTGTGTCTCTGTGTGTAGTAACTAGCATTTGTGAGTTGTTTTCATGTATCGTTGTATGTGTATATGTGTGTGTTAGGGTCTGTACACTACTGTGCTGTGTGTGTCTGTCAGACAGGCTCATTAGCTGGTAGAATCGCAGCAGTAGGTACTGAGAGGGTCCACTGTCCCTCTGGAGAGATAGAATGAACAGATGTTTACTGTAGGAAACTGTACAACAGAACAGGACAAAGCAGAAAATTACACACTTTAACACATACAGGCAGAGCACAGCGGAACAAGCTCTCTGTTTCCCACACAAACAACGTACACCCAAACATTCACATCACAACACTGTATATTGACATTATAAAGCGTGCGAAAGGACATGTCATGAATCAGGAGATGCAAAAGCATTGATCAAAACATTAAGGTCAAGTTACCTTAGCAGGTTAAGATTCTGTCATTTGATTCAAAACATTTCCCAAAAGCTATTCGTTTTTAACATGAAAAATGTCACAGTAAAATTGATATTAACAAACAACTCAACCAAGCAAGCAAGGTCTCTGGTCAGACAAACACAGGACCTATAGGATATGTGTTCTGTGTTAAACCAACACTTCATGATGATCTATTTTAAGAAGCGTAAATAAGTAAATTTCATTTGCATTCTTAAAGTCCAGATTAAATAAAACTGGACATAACCCTTTAAGATCACCTTCTTCGTCTATTCAGGCACGTTTTTAAAAATATGCACCAAAAAAAAACATGTCCTTACGTGAGCTAGTAACAACCATAGACTGTTTATCCAGTAAGGGTAACAACCTATTTTAACCAATAATGTTGACATGACATCCATCCAATCGATCGGCAACATAAAGAAACAATGGAGTTCTGTTAAGCCGCAGTTCTCTCTCGCCCCGTATTGCACTACATTCTAACACTGCCAACGTTATGGTGGTCCAAACAAATGCAAATGATTTGATTTAAATCCCTATTGTAACTGTAAACTGTTCATATGTTTGGGTTTGCCTGGGAACACGTCAGAGCAGGTTTAAAAAGCTAAAGAGCCTCTGCTCTACGGGATTATTTACTTATGTAACTCTAGTAAGTAACAAACGTAGTTGTTTTGACCCAAACCATGATCAGTCCCTAAACCTAACCAAGTAGCATGTCCCCACATGGGCATGTAAATGGACATACATAGAAAGAAACATAGCAGACTTTAAGATTGAAGGTTGTTTTGTTTGTTGTTGTTTTTCCCTTTTTTCATGTATTGTGTAGAGGCCTGATTGAACTTGGTTTATTACAACAAGCTTCCAACTATGCACTGCCATATTAAAAGCTTCAAGGTTTAGTAGAAAACTCATGCTGGAATTTATAAAACACATTATTATGCCACATAACTATGAAGCACATCACAAAGAGAAGACAAGAAAATTAAAAGTTTGTTAGCAATTTCAGATAATTCATGCATGCTGGGTCATGGCAAGAGCCAGTCCTTTGTGCTCTGATTGTTTTAATTAGCTTTTGAAGTAGCAAATTACTCCTTCAGTGAGATCGTGTGATTTTTGAGAGTGTGAGAAGAATGACTTAATCACATATAATCAGAGCGGAATAATTAGGACTTATCTAGAGCATAACGATACATTGGAATATTCTTTACAATGGGGAAAAAACAGCTTATGGTTCTGCAGTTATCTAAGGAATATTACAACAATGCTTTGTTGCACACACACACACCATGTATACATCACTTCAGGGGACATTACATTGACTTACATGCATTTCCTGGAGACTTATCCTAACCTTAACCATAACCAACACATGCCTAACCCTAACCCTTACCCTTAACCTTACCCTTACCCTAACCCTAATCTTAAACCTAACCAAGTCTTCACCTTAAAATTAATGATTCCCCTCATGGGGACCTCCACATTTAAGGGAGGCGAGTCCCCACACGTGACTGTGTAAACAGATTTAGGTCCCCACAAGTATAGTAATGCTAGGCCACACACACACCATCAGTTGTCATGGGTACCAGCTGACTAAAATAACTACTGTTCTTTGTTCAAACATCTGTAATATTCAGTCACCACTATTTTTATGCATTCCTTTATTTTTTAGATTTATTTTGAGATCTGTATTAGTTCAGCTCTCCCTCTATCATTACATGCATCCATCATTCATGCATTGTTAGCCTTAACTCATCATTACCTGTTTTGACACTCTCTCTCTCTCTCTCTCTCACACACACACAACACACACACACACACACACACACACACACACACACACACACACACACACACACACACACACCACACACACACACACACACACACACACACACACACACACACACACACACACACACACATACACTTTTCTTTGTGGAAGCAGACCTCCTTCCTTCTTTCAAACGTTTTTCGGCCCTGCCCTTTCCCTTTTGCAAATTTACCTCACTAAATGAACTGGACTCACCTCTTTCGGAACACACACAAAGACACACACACACACACACACACACACACACACACACACACACACACACACACACACCTACAGATGCAGACACACAAGCTAGCACATACACTCCTTTTAAACACAGAAACAGACATGCACCAAAAGCAGGGCGCTCACACACAAAGAGCACACACAGTGCCAATCCACTTAACCAAACCACTCTCCTCCTGAAAACGGCTGATTTGAGCCCCCGCAGCCCCTAATCATTCAATCAGGGACAGAGCAATCTCCTCCCCACTGGGCCTATCAGAGCCCCTTCGTTCAGGTTCCACTGTTCATGCGGCGATGGCAAGACGGAGCCGTGTTCAGAGCATCCTGCCACTCATTCTGGGCACGTTCGGTGGGGCTTTCCCTTGCTAGGAGTTTGCAGTTCATTTATATAGTTCTCAGCGGTGAACCGGGCTGCTGTGAAAAGCACGCGTTGCTGGGGCCAAAGCAATATCACACATCTCAAATATTACTCCAATTGTTTTGCTCCATCTTATGACCACCGTCACCTCCCAAATAAATGTCTTATGTACAATTGATATCAGTGAGTAATTCATAAGTCTCATTCAATAAAAAGTAGTTTGAATATTCACTGTTATTTATAGTTAAAACAAATCATAGATAGATAGATATAGGTAGATAGATAATTAACTTAATTTAAACTTTAGCCTAAATATGTTGTTATTCAGGCAAACTCAGCACAAATGAACTTGCAAAAAGATTAAACTTCGTGAAACATTTTGGGTTGTGAAATGGAGTACATGCTGGGTCAGGGCTAAAGCCAGTCCTTTGTGCTCTGATTGGCTTAATTAGCTTTTGAAGTAGAAAATTACCCCTTCAATGAGATTGTGTGATTTCAAAGAGTGCAAAAAGAGAAGGACTTAATCAAATATAATCAGAATGGAATAATTAAGACTTTTATCTGTAGCATAGAGTAACAATATAATGTGATTCTTTTTTTTTTTTAATAAGAACTGCCCCAATTACAGGGCTTGATGTATGCTGGGAAGATTATGCCGCATACTTTATTCAAGTATATAAATGAAACGTGTGAATTTGCATTCCTGGTATCTTACATCTGTACATTGTGTTTCTGCTATCCATTAAAGAGGTTTTAGTATCTAACAAGAGAAGTATTGAACAGCCAATTTAATTTTAAGATTCGAAAAGCTGCATAGATTAGTTAAATCAGAGATATCATACAGACTGAGGGTGAGCAATGGACAGATATAGACCCAGATGGAGGGAGACGGAGCTTTGCCTTAGAAGTGCATTGGTGGTCGAGAGTTGTTGTCAAGGTGATAGAAACCACAAAATGTTTCTTTTGTATGGTCCGATATTGCTATCTGTTCACTTGTGTGTCATGAAAACAGCCTCTAACGCGCTCCATGTTAAAGGGGGTAAAGAAAACGAGTGCAGGCTTTTAGAGAAAAGCGGGGATGGGACTGAGGGCAGGTGGAATTAGCTTTATATCCGTCTCTGTGACAGTGAAAAGGGACATAATTAGAGAAAAGCAATCTCCCTTCCATGTCTCTCTCTGTCTTTCTCAACCTGTATTCTCACTCAACCCCCATCTCAATCACTCTTTCGCTGCCCATCTCTGATTTTCTCCTTTTCATGCTCCATAATGGCATATTGAGAAACCTCCATCCACCATCATCCTCGTCCTCCTCTTCTCTTCCATCCCCCTTTTTGTCCTCTACTCTTTCCTCCTCCTCCTCCTCCTCCTCCTCCTCCTCCTCTACTCTTTCCTCCTCCTCCTCCTCCTCCTCCTCCTCCTCCTCCTCCTCCTCCTCCTCCTCCTCCTCCTCCTCCTCCTCCTCCTCCTCCTCCTCCTCATCCCTGCCCCGTCTCTCACTTTCCACCTCTCTCTATCTCATTACTCCGACGGGGCCACCATGCTGTGATCTTGGCCATCGATAATGGCTCATGTCCTCAGCGGATGGGGGATTGCAAATGTAGCACAGGTGAAATATTAGGTGGTGACTTGGATTGTGTAAATCAATGGCTTATGAAGGCTGACTGGGCTCCTTCATCCCATCGAACATTCACATCAGAGGCTTGGTCGTACTTCCTATTATCTTTCGCTCCATATGTGACCCGCACTTTCTTTTTGTTGGTAAATCACTACCTCTGTTCTCTCAGTTTATCATTAACATCCCACCAATTTCTCCTTTGTTCAATTCATAAATACACCCCCTCTCCCTCTCCTACTTTCCTGTTTCTCGCCCCATTGATGGGATTTGATTTGATAATGAGGGCCATGACTTGGTCTTCATTTTTAGCCTCTTTCCTCCTCCTCCTCCTCCTCCTCCTCCTCCTCCTCCTCCTCCTCCTCCTCTTATCTGCCTCTGTGTGCCGCAGAAGGTAGATAATGGGGATCAGAGAGTGTGTGTCTATTCCATTAAAGCCTCTGCAGGTTCATAAACCAAATCACAAATCAAACAAAAGTGCAGGGCCGGAACAGAAAGGACTGCAGATTATGGCAGCCAGTCTCCAAACAGGGTTTAGTAATGTCTCGATGAAATTAGCGGGGGAACTATCAAAATGACGTTTTTAAAATAACTAAAAGGGGCTCGCAAATGACTTTAATGTGGCTGTTGGAGTTCCAGCAGTAAATTGCACAGGTTGTACATTTGCAGACCTAATAAACATGCCTGGAAGCAGAGGTCAGGAAACAAAGATGCATTTCTGCACACATTGTACTGTATGGAATGCATTCAGAGTGACTTTTTACCAACAAGTCCTCCAACTCATACGACCAAATGGGCCGTTTGTTCAAGCGCTTAATACGTCCTATAATTACGTTTTAAAGTTTTTGCCCTCTAGTGCTCCCGTTGAATGCAAAGGTTACAGATGGTCGTTTATTCACAAATAACCCTCTCTGTAAAATCCTAAATTGTAGGATAGTTTGGCCATTAAAACGCTTTTTGATTAGATTTCTAAAGTGAAGTGTATATTGTACTTTTAGAATCCACGTCCAGCCGATATGTAGGATCTATAGTTTGATAGATATTACGAAGATGATTGGAGGTATGCGGCAGTCTCCATGTAAGTTACAGGTTGAAAACATTTTTTCTGGTCTCGACGTTTTCATAATAAAACCAATGATCAAATGATTTAACAGTGATATCTGCAGTACTCATCAGAGGTTTTGAAAAAAAAAACATTGATTGTTTTAGCCGCAATGCATGTCGGGATATGGTGTTTATGCGATATGAAATCGGAAAAACATTTTTTTTAAATAAAATAATACTTTATTCCGAGTGCTCTTGCTTTTCTCTTTGGAAGTCATCACATAACGGCATTGTAATACACGGTTCGGCTGCATTAAATATTACATATCTGCCGTAGATATTTATTTATAGAGCCCTGATCAGAAGACCTTTTGACAAACTGTAAGAAATGCCGCCAAAACTGAATACGTGACGTGGATCATAAATATATTAGCAATTAAACAATATCTTCCATTTCTTTGCACACAATACGTCTCTTTGCAGTATCAACACTAATTCGGCTGACTTTTATATTTGATCCAATTGGTAGATATATTTACACCAAAACGGTGCACAGCTGATAGAAAGTGATTTTTTTGTAGTTTTTAAAGATATTATTTACTGAACTACCTTTCCAACTCCTCATGCAGTTGACTGTTACAGGTCTATACAGGTTCATGGTACAATGCATAAGCTTCAAATCGAGAGACTGAAACTGTATTTTCCTTTACTGTTCTGTTTTAATTTCACAATAAAGTTAATAGTCATATATTAGGGCCGGGACTCGATTAAAAAAATTAATCTAATTAATTAGAGGCTTTGTAATTAATTAATCGAAATTAATCGCATTTTTAATCACATATAAATATTTGACCTGAGAACAGTGAGAAGCAATTTTTTTCACATAGATTTTAGTATACCATTAGGCGCATTCACACCGCAGTACTTTTCCCACAAAGGTTCATGAGAACTTAGTTCATGAGAACTCTTTGAACCTGGGGGTGGATTAGGCAAATGAAGCCGCTGACGTCACTTCTTCTTCTTCTGCTTTGGGTTTACTGGCAGGCCGCAAACCACTTCACGGCGTATACTGCCGCCCAAAGTCCCCGGCCGGAAGTCCCCGGAGTTGGGGACTGGCTTCAGTAGAAGCTGCTGGGACTCCCAGCAGCCTTCCGAGTAAATCGACAGAACGCCGACACCTCCTCATCTCCACCGCTCCCATGTTTTATTTTGTGTTGCCATAAATTAGTCTCTCTGCGTTTCTGCGCTGGGCTAATGCTAATAATGCTAATGCGAGGATAATAAAATTCACAAAACTTTTGGGAGTTTTACGGGGCGTGGTTTGCAATCCGCCCAGCCAATCAGAAATATAGCTCTTTTCTCACAAGAGAGCCGTACGAAAGTCCCTGCTCTCTAGCAGCTCTCTGCTCTCTAGCAGGGACTTTCGTGGGGGTAAAAAGGTTCTCATGAACTAATTTTAGTACCGGTGTTGCAGTATAACGTGAGTCATGACAACTGGCGACATTCTATTATTTTCGTCATAGGAATCGGGGGCGTGTACATTGAGGACCCATTGTTGACTTACCATGTCGATCGCCTCGTTTGTCGTTTACGTTCATCTTTTGCTATATCTGCCTTCCTAAGATCACTTTGATGCACATTCAGTACTCGTATGTGAGGTTGTGGGTGAGAGGTGGATATCGTGACGCTTACAGGGAGGTATCGAACATTACAAAGTAGGTGACTGTGTGGATGCCTGTTAAAAATATTGCAAACTTGAATAACTCATTTAAATTATATATTTGTGTCCGACTTTCATTTGTACATCGTTATTAATGTGATCTATAGTAGCTTTGATAGCTGTCCATACCTTCAGACAGCCTAAAAGTAAAACACAAGTTGTTTATTCACAGCCCGAACGCTCATCGACATGACTGGATCACTCATGACAGGTTTTGATCAGCTCCGAATAAATTGTGATATAGATGCTGTAGCTATTCTCCAGGGAGCACGTTTTTTTAATGAAATACCTGTATCCCTCTCATCACAACAAGACTCTACACTGTGCAGGAAAAACAATTACATACATGAAAATAACCTTGATGCATGGGAATGAAACACACAAACTATCTTCCGTGGCTATACTGATATGTCACAGAACGGTAAACTACAGAAAAGTAAGTCCAGCGGGGCACACGTTGAATACATATAATACAGTAGTTCTATTATGCCTTTAAGCCTATACGTTTAACCCATAAAAACCCGGACCCATTTCTACTTTTGGTGAAATTAAGGGGAACGTCATTTAGACTAAATAGACCTAAATAGACCTAGAACACATTTCTGACAAGTAACCCCCCCTAGTGTCAAATAGCTGAAATGTGACATATGTGTCACATTGGGCTTTAATGGTAAAGTAACTCTTATTTATAACTTCATGAATGAGGATGATTTTTTGGTTTTCCATTTGTTTGAACATACTTTAAATTGAATAATAAAGAATATGTTAACTAAATATAATTGAATCAGCTAAATTAACTGAGCAGATCATAATCATATTTGTAATTGTGCATATATGTCACTCCGGGTTTACTGTGAATGTTTAGGGTTAATGTCCCGATGTGACATCAGTGTCACATCAATATTTATGGAATTTGTTTCATATCAATTTCATCAATAAATGTTTCCACAATAGGTTATATGTAATCAGAATCAGAAAAGAGCCGAAGACAGCTTAATGTTTAACAAATGACATGTCATGTAAGCATTTGTATTCTTAAATGGCTTGAATGTTAACTTTAGCAACAAAAAACCTTTCCAAATGTAGCTAGTTCTGTCACATGTGTTAGCCTGGCACATGGACATCTTGGACATGTTGTTATGGGAACACAAAAGCAAATGACAAGGACCATAACCCACCAGACTGTTCAGTGTGTGTCACTTAGGGACTTCATGAGATAAAAAAGGCTAAAGCTGTATAAGGAACTTTCCAGAACATTTAAAGTTCATGTGACACCTGTGTCTAAGCAATTCTGTCTGCCTTCCGTGTTGCACCATGAGGACCTACTGATATAAAATGTTTAACTGTCTAAGTTGCAACCATGCACTTTTTGGAGGGCTAAGCGCCAGCTTGACATATTTTTCGCTTCAATTATAGAAGGAAAGACAACATTGATAGTTATGTTTCAGAATAACATTTATTGGAAATTGTTAGAACAATCTCACTGGTCACCGGCTTGAGCTTCAATCTCAGGATCCATGTATTTGTGATCAAAAGTAGGCTAATATAAAAGTAGTGTAGATCATTACATTTCAGAGACAGTAATATTGTAATGTAACGTAACCTATTACTTAAAAAAGACAGTAATAAGTAATGTACTGTATTACATTTTGGAAGTAACTTGCCCAACACTGCAGATGATCCAGTCATCTCGATGCTGCTTTCGGGCTGTGAATAAACAACTTGTGTTTTACTTTTAGGCTGTCTGAAGGTATGGACAGCTATCAAAGCTACTATACATCACATTAAGAACGATGTACAAATGTTTTATATGTATTCAACTTGTGCCCCGCTGGACTTACGTTTCTGTGGTTGACCGTTACTGTGACATATCAGTATAGCCACGGAAGATAGTTTGTGTGATTCATTCCCATGCATCAAGGTTATTTTCATGTATGTAATTGTTTTTCCTGCACAGTGTAGAGTCTTGTTGTGATGAGAGGGATACAGGTATTTCATAAAAAAAACGGGCTCCCTGGAGAATAGCTACAGCATTTATATCACAATTGAATCGGAGCTGATCACAACTTGTCATGAGTGATCCAGTCATCTCGATGAGCGTTCGGGCTGTGAATAAACGACTTGTGTTTTACTTTTAGGCTGTCTGAAGGTATGGGCAGCTATCAAAGCTACTATAGATCACATTAATAACGATGTACAAATGAAAGTCGGACACAAATATATAATTTAAATGATTTATTCAAGTTTGCAATATTTTGAACAGGCATCCACACAGTCACCTACTTTGTAATGTTCGATACCTCCCTGTAAGCGTCACGATCATGGATGTATAATAAGAACGATATCCACCTCTCACCCACAACCTCACATACGAGTACTGAATGTGCATCAAAGTGATCTTAGGAAGGCAGATATAGCAAAAGATGAACGTAAACGACAAACGAGGCGATCGACATGGTAAGTCAACAATGGGTCCTCAATGTACACGCCCCGGATTCCTATGACGAAAATAATAGAATGTCGCCAGTTGTCATGACTCACGTTATACTGCAACACCGGCTCTTTTTGGTGTGAACGCGATAAAAGAGGCTAAAGTCCACGCTAGCTTCCACGCTGGCTGCTATATGTTTTGCATTGAGGTGATACTTGAGGCTTGATGTGCTGCGGTGATATGCGAATTCCTTTTTGCATGATTTGCACACAACCGTGCTCTTATCGCTTCCATCCGTCCGTTTTTTAAAACAACATTTCCCACTGTTGTTCACTGTGGTTTGTTGTTGTCTGAAATCATGAACGTTAGTTGGTGCTCCAGTATAATCGGTACGCCTGAAACTCATCCAGTGAGAAACGTTCCGCGGTGCAAAAATAAGTGCGATTAAAATGCGTTAATTTTTGTGTAATTAATTAATCTTAATTAACGCGTTAAAGTCCCGGCCCTAGTCATATTATGTTTGATATTATTATGTTTTATTAACTACACCACTGTTTTTTAAACCCGCCCCGCCTAGTGGTTAAAGCACGTTATTGAATGTTGTTGTTGAATACGTTTTATTTGATGAAAACATTTAAATATTAAGAGTAGCCTACATACAAAATTGGGGGAAAGTAGAAGGCATGATAGAAATATAGAATAGAAAATATCAAGAAGATACTGTAGTGATCTCTAAAATAAAACAGTTTAGTGCACGACGTCCAAATATATTAACAGGAGGATGTGCAAAACAGACAAACTAATAAGGCTTTATTCAAACATTAAAGAATACTTTAAGTTAAGGTCTTCTTTTGAATAAGAAAAAAACGTTGGGGTTATCCACAGATAAAAATGAAGTCTGACAAAGTACTTAACGTCCAATATATTGCATAGTTTATTTTGGCACTTGACAATCACCTTCCCTGAATTTGACTCAGGTGTAACTAAAGTCTGATTTAAGGGTTGTTTATATTTCAAATCATTAATCAGAATCTGCAAAGTAACTAAAATACATGTAGTGGAGTACAAATACCAGGTTAACCTCTGAATTGTAGTGGAGTAGAACAAAGTAGTATGCTGCTGTAACAAAAACATTTCCCAACTTGGGATCAATAAAGTATATATTATCTTATCTTAAGATGATCGATGGCTACTGCTATATTTGCAACATTTGCCTCTGAACCTTGACAAGTGCATGTTTCAGGCTTATCAATGAACAACAGGAGGGGTCACAGACATAAGACCAGCTGTTAAATAAAGCTCTTCCGACCTTAGGTGTCATGTGGGTATATTAATTCACCCATTTATTAATTATATGTTTTAAATTTGATAACACCACTGTGTTTCGTATCCCCTAAACCTCCAGGGTGTACAGTTTAATACTGGCAACTTCTAATTGTGGGAAATACGGAAAAGTCTTATAAAGAGACGGGGGGGGCTGGACCCGGGGGCTGGACCCGTCGAATTCCAGTTTTGGAATTCCGTGGTTCCATTCCATTTAATTTCCTGTGTGACGCTCAGCGTAACCTTGTCGCACTGCCACTCCAACATCCAATCACAGGGCTTGATGACTAATCACAGGGTTTGTAAAGCAAGGTGGATGTAGTCCCAAATGATAGCTGGGGATTCTGGGTAGTGTAGTGTCTTCGGAAACTATAGTGTCTTAATTCCGAAAAAACTATTTGTTTCTCTGAGTCGAAGGTTAAAAACACAAAAGCATTGTACACAATTTAAACCAATCAATATTGTCGGCCCCCCCCCTACCTCACAGACCTGCTGCACCACCACACCCCTTCCCGCTGCCTCCGCTCATCAGAAGCCAACCTCCTATCCATCCCCACCCACATCAATCACCGGACCTGGGGGGACAGAGCCTTCTCCGTCGCTGCCCCCTCCCTCTGGAACTCACTCCCCCAACCCATCAGAGACTGCACTGACCTCACCACCTTCAAAAACTCACAAAAACTCACCTCTTCAATCTGGCTTTTAATGTGTGAATGTTTTTGTATTATTTGACTTTAACTTTAACTATATATTTATTTGTTGTTCCTTTCTTTTCTTTTCACTATATCTGTAAAGCGTCTTTGAGCACCTGTAAAAGCGCTAACAAAATAAATCTATTATTATTATTATTATTAATTAGCAAGGATAAATTGATGTTTTTTAGTGGATGAGTAATGCAGATATCACTGTGTAATCATTTGACAGTGAGGGGAATATATCCAGTTTTATTATGAAAACTTCGAGACCGGAACAACTGTTTTCACCCACGCTAACTTTACATGGAAGCTGCATACACGTTATCCTGGCAAGACCTCAAATCATCTTCGTAATATCTATCAAACTATAGATCCTACACATCGACTGGACGTGGATTCTAAGAGTACAATATACACTTCTCGCCAGAAATCGAATCAAAAAGCATTTTAATGGCCAAACTATTCCACAATTTAGGATTTTCCAGAGAGGGTTATCTGTGAATAAACGTCCCTCCGGAGCGTTTGCAACGAACGGGCCGGGAGCATGTTGTTTCTTACACGACCACTAGAGCACCTCTAGTGGTCGTATAAGAAACTACATACACTTTAAAACATGTCTCTGGATCGTAATAAGGGCATGAACAATCGGCCTATATGGTCGTTTTTTGTAGGAGGACAGGCTGCTTTTTACTCCTCAGACCCTTCTTTCTGATTAATGCACATTATTTGTACTACAGTACTGTTTTGTATGACTTCTTCAGTAACAAACTATATCTCCTGTGTCCCTTCATTTCTTAGCGTTTACCTTCTGTCTGTTCCTATGGGAGCTGTGCACTAAAAACAGTAACTAAGCAAATATTTGCGCTGCCAGTGATTGCCAACCTGGGGATCAGCGTAGGCTACTACTAGAGATGCCAGGGTTTTCGATGCCATGATTGTAGAGTGGCACAAATATGAACAAAAACACGTTTTGAATAAAACAAATATTTTCACATTTCAGGTATTCGGCCAGCCTGCATGTTGCAGTTATGTAAGAATGTATAGAAACTAGCTCTAAGTAATGGCTAATGGTATAATTATATCTTAAAGTAGTTGGTAAACAGCTTACAGTAGCCAAATGGATAAACGGTTGAAACAGCAGTTAGCTTGGAGTAATACAGAAACATTTAAACAGATAGGTTTGAGTAAAATAGAAATGTCGAAACAGTTGACTTGAAATAATAAACAGTGTAAACTGTAAGCTTAAAGTAGGCTATTGGATAAATGGAGGAAAAAGGTTAGAGAAACAGAGACAGATGAACGTTCAGCTTCACTCAGGGACACAGTTCGAATTTGTGAAAAAAATTAACTGTGTATGTGCGTATAATCAGTTCTCATTCATAACACTCCGTTCGATGTCTCACTATGGGATGCGCCTCATCGCGGAGAAAACAGAAGCATCAATCTCATTACGCCAATCCTGATTGGCTGGTGATCTTGACGTCAGCGTCAGGGAATTCACCCCCTATAAGTAGCTTGCGCCACGACGCATGCGTCATTCAAACACCTCTTCTCGCTTCAGAGCACATCTCTATAGTAGCCGGACAAGCTTAACGGTCCACAAACTGAACCCAAATATAACCATTTCGGTCGACGGGCGCTCGCCGGCTACTCCTTCTGCTTTGCAGGAAGACGGTAATACTAACGCCAGTTCCCCGGAAAGTAAGGTAGGTCTGATTATTTCAAGCTAGCAACACACCTGTTGCTAGCTCGCTCCCTCACTATCGACACCACGGTAGCGAGGAAGCTTTTTATTTTCTCTTCCCCACGGAGGAGGAAAGGATTAAAGGAGCATACTGTCACACCAGTCAGTATTCTCCGGGAATAAAAGACCCACACCGTCCTTTTCTCCGGATTAAGGACAGGGTGGTAACACCTTTTTTCTCCCAACTTACCTGTTGAGAGCGGGTCCTCTCCACGCCACGAGGCGAACAAGATGGACGCCTCTCTCCCTCACACCAGAGGAGTCAGGGACTCGGTGGCTCGACTCGGCAGCTGCGGGTTGAAGATCTCGGGCACAGACACACACCAGGTCTGCTCTTCCTGCCTCGGGCTGGAACACGCCCGAGGCGCGATCGACAACCCCGGCTCGTGCGGACGTTGTGTCCGCTTTACCGTGAAGAGCCTCCGCCGACGGCTAGCACGCCAAGCTAGCCTGTCGGAGCAGGACCCCCCCATGTCCACTGACCTGCCGGCCGGCAGTCAAGACGCGGGGGCGTCCGCCGCAGAGAGTGAACCCCTCTCCGTGTCGGTCTGGGGCTCATTATCTGCGATGGCTGCAGAACCGGAATCCCGCGCCCTGGCAGGCCGGGACCCGGTGACGGCAAGACACGCGGGAACGGGACCCCACGCTTTACCGAGCTGGGGCTCCCGGTTAGACCTCACCATGGTCTCACCCGCGGAGGATGTCCTCGAGCTGGACTACGATGAGGACGAAGAGGACGAAGAGGACTTCTCGGTGTTCCTCCTGTCCGAGTCGGATGAACATGAAGAGGACATCTTCATGTCATCGGCTCAGGCTGCAAAGCCTGGAGCGAGGGCTGCTCTCCCGGGCGATAGCACACCAGCTTCGCCCTGTCTGAGCATGGACCTGCAGGCCGTGTGTAAACGCGCCGCGGCCAGACTCGACATCCCGTGGCCTGAAATGGCCAAGGAGACCTCCAGGTCCCGCTACGAAGGGAAACATTTTCCCCAAGCAGCGCGGACGAAGAGGCAACTCCTTCCGGTCTTCCCGGAGATGTTGGATGAGGTGTCGGTCTCGTGGAGAGACCGGCCCTTCAGCAACAAGGTCCCAATCCAGGGTGCCTCCTCCCTAGACTGTGACGGAATGGAGAAGCTCGGCCTGCTCCGCATACCGCCCATGGAACCGCTGGTAGCGGCCCACCTCCTACCGAGGATGGGCCCGTCACCAAGCAGGAACCCCACGCTGCCAGCAAAGTCGGCCCGATTTCAGTCGACAATGACTGAACGGTCCTACAAAGCCGCAGCGTTGTCCGCCAGGGCCCTGAATGTGTCCTCGCTGCTAACCGCTTACCAAGCGGAGCTCTGCGAGGACCTGTCGGGTAACCCGGGGGCAGCCACTCTGGATGAGATGGCAGCGGTCACGGACATTTGTCTCTCTGTCCAACGCTGCGCCGTCCAGGCCACGGGCAAGGCAATGGGGATCATGGTGGTGCAGGAAAGAGCGAGATGGCTCAACCTCACCAACCTCCCAGACCGGGAAAAGGAGGATGTGCTGGATATGCCCATCGTTCCCGAGGGAATTTTCGGCTCCGCTCTCGCCTCCATGCAAAGGAGATGTGAGTCGAAAAAGAAGGAGGACGAGGCACTCCACCTCTGCCTCCCTCAAAGTGTCCAGCCGCTGCCTTCGCAGCAGCAGTCCTTTGCAGCAGCAGTCCTTCGCAGCAGCAGTCCTTCGCAGCAGCAGTCCTTCGCCCAAGCTGCCTCGAACCCTGCTCGGTTTAAAACACCGAAGACGCAGAGGTCGCAGCCCGCCCCGAGTCCCCAGCCCAGGCTGGAGACGAGGGCGAGCTGGCCTAGAAAATCTCCGGTTCCGGCTCCAGCTCAGGCGCAGCCAACCCAGAATTTCGGCCAGCAGTCGAGGAAGAATAAGCGAGCGGCGTGACAGCCCCTCCTTCTCCCCTCTGTGACAGAGCTGGAAGTCCACGGTTCCCCAGCTCTAAATGTGTTCCCGCCGCCTCGAGAGATGCCTCAACACCATCCTCAAGTCCGCACAAACACATGTCACACATTTGTTGATTTTTCTGTCATAAAACATTTGCCGCTGACGCATCCAGGCTTCAGGCCGAGGGTGCAGCTAAAAAAATGAAATGAAAAACAATAAAACCAATAAACAGCCCGTCAACTGTTCCCCTTCTGAGAGCAGCTACGGCATCTCTCAAAAGGCGGATTACAGGCGGGTCTGTGAAGGTGCCGGCTGGGGCTTTAAAGGCACCACCGTCACGCGCATGCGCAGTGCCGGCTGGGGTTGTGAAGGCACCACCGTCATGCGCATGCGCAGTGTCGGTGGGGATTGTCGAAATGGGGTACCACAATGTTCAGACACTAGAGGGCCCCATAACACAATAAATAGAGACTCAGAGGGGAAGAGACGTGACATCTCCACTGGCTCTAAGGAGCATGCAGTGGAAGATGCTCACATCATCTGCTTGGGTTTTCAAGACAGTAACACAGGGCTACAGACTCCAATTCACCGTCACCCCCCCTCGCTTCTCGGGCATTCTGCATTCGCAGGCCCGAGGAGAGTCAGCCCATATTCTGGAGAGAGAGATTCTCTCACTCCTAGAAAAGAGGGCTATATCTATTGTACCCGCCGAGCAGAGTCAGGGCGGCTTCTATTCCAAGTACTTCCTCGTTCCCAAACGGGGAGGGAACGGAATTCGGCCAATACTTGATTTGAGGGCTCTGAACAAATATCTAAAAATATATAAGTTCAGAATGCTCACTCACACATCTCTGCTGCGGCTCGTGCGACAAGACGACTGGTTTACATCAGTCGACCTGAAAGATGCGTATTTTCACATCCCAGTATATTACCCACACAGGAAATGTGAGATATCTGAGATTCGCATTTCAGGGGATCTGTTATGAATACAGAGTACTCCCCTTCGGTCTGTCTCTCAGTCCAAGGGTGTTTGTACGATGTACGGAAGCCGCGATAGCCCCATTAAGACAACAGGGTATTTGCCTGGCGACCTACCTGGACGACTGGCTGCTTCTCGCAGTCGGAGCAGGAGGCTGTTACGCAGACAAATGTCCTCGTAAAGCACCTGCTCAATCTGGGTTTCATAATAAACACAGAGAAGAGCATGTTGTGCCCCGCGCACACTATACTCTTCCTGGGTTTACGCCTGAACTCGGTGCCCTTTTCAGCTCGCTTGTCAGCGGAAAGAGTGAAAGCTTTCAGAGCTTGTCTCGCTCTTTTCCAGCTGCGCAAACATGTTCTCTTCAGATCATGCCTGCGATTGCTGGGGCTCATGGTGTCAGCAATCCTGGTCGTACGACTGGGACGCTTACAACTGAGGGAGTTTCAGCGCTGGGTGGCCGCCCTAAAACTAAACCCCGCGTGCCATGGCGCGCGGAGAGTGATGGTTACTGTGAAATGCGTAATGGCACTGCGCCACTGGCTGCACCCGACTTTTCTAGTACGAGGTGTGCCTATGGGTGCTGTCCTTTCACGGAAAGTGGTCACCACGGACGCATGTCTGACAGGTTGGGGAGGTATTTATGAAGGTCGCCCGGTGAGGGGTCTCTGGAGCAGAGACCTCCAGCGGGCGCACATAAATTACCTGGAGCTTTTAGCGGTGTTTCTCACCCTAAAACGCTTTCTGCCTTTCCTCAGGGGACATCACGTCCTCGTGAGGACAGACAATACGACCACAATATCGTATATTAACCGCCAAGGGGGTTTGCGTTCTCTCCAGTTACACATACTGGCGCGCAAACTGATCCTATGGAGCGGTAGACGTCTCCTCTCTCTGAGAGCGACGCACGTACCGGGAGTGATGAACCTCGGGGCAGATCTACTGTCCAGAGGTATACCACTTTATGCAGACTGGACTCGACATCCAAGGATTGTGAGCCAGCTGTGGGTGCGTTACGGCAGAGCCGCGGTGGATCTGTTCGCATCGAAAGACAACGCTCAGTGTCAGCTGTTATTTTCGATGCGCGATCTAAATGCACCGTTAGGCGTGGATGCACTCGCGCACGATTGGCCCCGGGCCTTCTGTACGCGTTCCCACCCCTGGCTCTGATACCCCCAACTCTGGCCAGAGTGAGAGAGCAACGCCACACACTTATCCTGATAGCTCCGCACTGGCCAGCTATGTACTGGCTAGCGGAGATATATCAGCTGCTGTGCGGGCAGCCATGGCAGCTCCCACTACGCAGGGACATACTGTCCCAAGTGGGGGGGGCGATCTTTCACCCACACCCAGAGCGCTTGGTTCTATGGGCCTGGCCCGTGAGTGGTACAATCTGAATACAGTGTGACATGAAGCTGACCCTGGCAGCTGCCAAGCGAGCCAGTGGCACTCATGCACTATCTGTACAGTCTTCATGCACTCAGTTCGCCCCAGGTCAAACAGAGTGTGGTTGAAGCCCAACCCTGCCTTTATCTTAAGGCGGTTGGTTCAGGTACCACATTTGACATTGAGGCATCCTCCCCGCCACTGTATTCCTCCGGGGAACAGCGGCCGGATTTGCCGTGTCTAGCCCGTGCTTTACGCACATACAGGGACAGATCAAGGGTGCTTCGTCATAATGACCAACCCCTTGTGTCCTGGGCTAACCCTTATAAGGGCAAGCCTGTTACTAAGCAACGGCTCTCCCACTGGTTTGTGGAAGCAATTGCTTTGGGGCCCATACGAGTCAGAGTTCGCAGGCACCCTCGGGTCCGCGAGCTCTTTCGACTCAGGGTCTGGCTGCATCCTGGGCTCTGTCCGCTCACTTTTGTCCGCCTCTTAACAGGCTGGACGTTCTGCTCCCAGTGTGACTCAAGCAGTGCTGGGCACCTGGTTGAGTCAGAGCTCTACCTGTTAAGTTCTGGTTGGTTTGGTGATTTTCGAGATAAGCTCATCTGACAATACGGGAGCTACAATTTCCCATAGTGAGACATCGAACGGAGTGTTATGAATGAGAACTATAGGTTACTTACGTAACCCCAGTTCTCAGAGTAACATGGAGTGAGATGTCTCACCAGACGGCCCTCCTTGCTATGGTGAAGCGAGAAGAGGTGCTTATTTTTGAATGACGCATGCGTCGTAGGGCTGTGCATCTTCACTGGTCTCACGATTCGATTCGATTACGATTATCCTGTCAACGATTCGATTCAATTCGATATCCCGATGCATCCCGATGCATCACGATTCATACCAATGCGTTGCATCCTCAATTTTCTATATTACTGCACATGGCTTATTTTTCATCAATGCATACATGCAGTAAATACATATGAACTCTCTTTTTATTATTTAGAAAGTGCTTCAGAAATCAATAACATAAATGTCTTGACATTAATTTATAAACCAAAATAAATGAATTGTATAAGTCTAGCCTCCCTATATCTGTGTGTGAAGTTGTTCCATCCTCAAAAACAAAAAAATAATGCTTCTGCAGTCTAGCTGCAGCTTCTAGCAACGGTCTTCTGTTAAAAAAAGGACACTGAATGTCCTGAATGTGGCATCACACACAGGACTTGAGTCTGAACACAGCAGACAACAGGAGTATTTACAATAGCATATACAAACAAAAATACTGCATGTGGGTGCACACTTACATTCTCTGTCTTACTGTTACATAAATCCCATGAATGTATGAGATTAAATTAGCTTCATTATATCTCAGTGATTAAGTGAATAATAAAGTTTCTATCGGGTCACTATCAGCCTGTCACTCATTATTTTCAGGGAGGGGGCGGGGTTTGGAGGAACGGAGAGGAGACGGTGATCGCGGAAGCTTTTTTCCTCCTGCCTTCACAAACTTTACACACGTATATATCGTCTGAAAATTGCTAGAGGACATTCATACTTTGCAATCCAAGACTTAATTAAATCCACCAAAAACCTGACATGATTGTAACGCGATTATTTTTGAAAAACATAAATCCCTCTGTCTCTGAGCCGCAGCGACACGGAGTGATTCAGAGCGGGTCCTTCTGCTGTTGGTTCTGGACTGGTGTTCTTGTGTTGGTGGATAAAGCAGACTGCTCCGTGTTTGGTGTTGCTGTGCCGCTGTCACGTCTGTTCCCTGATCTCTGCGTCACCGACCGATTTGATATTAAAGTGACAGAAAAAAAAATGTTATAGTAAAGCCGCGGCCAGAAAATCAGGAAGCAACGTTACTACGCTATAACCGATTATCTTCCGTCACTGCATCGAGACCGAATCGTCCACGTCCGCATCGCAATGCATCGTAGAAACGATTATTTTCAACACCCCTAATGCGTCGTGGCGCAAGCTACTTATAGGGGGTGAATTCCCTGACGCTGACGTCAAGATCACCAGCCAATCAGGATTGGCGTAATGAGATTGATGCTTCTGTTTGCTCCGCGATGAGGCGCATCCCATAGTGAGACATCTCACTTCATGTTACTCTGAGAACTGGGGTTACGTAAGTAACCTATAGGTTTAACTCAGGAAGTATGTAACTTCTAGAATGGGGATTTAGAAAATGACGTTATGATACATAGAAGCCAACGGTATTCTATCGCAATCAATTGTCTTAATACAGCATGTTGGGCGGTTTTGGCGCAGTGGTTAGAGCGTTGGTCATCAGATCAAGGGGCGTTGGTGAACTCCAGTTCGAATCCCGCCCACTGCGTCAGGCCGTTGTGTCCTTGGGCAAGACACTTTACCCGCATTGCTCCTGTGGGTAATGTCCGCAGTAATGACTCTTACATGTCTAATATGTGTAATGTGTACTTGTACTAATAAAAAAATAAAAAAATGTAATGCATTATTATTATTATTATGTATGGCTTTCAGCGAATTTGCCGCTATTTCACAAAATATTAAAGCAAAGAAACAGTTTGTTTGAACCCCACTGACCTAGGATTAGCTTTTGCTCCATTTCCCTCACTTGCTGACTGATCGTTTCTATTTTATTTCATTTCTTCATTGTTCTGTCTTCCTTCCACCTCCTCAAGGTGAATGACAGGAATTATGTGACGCCTACTAGAAGAACTGAGAATCTGCCTGTGTGTGTGTGTTTGAGGGTGTGTGTGTGTGCGTGTGTGTGTGTTTTAACTATTTAACTTTATAGAGGCCTTTTTGACACAGAAACACCTTGAAAATATCCCCATTATTTTTCTTTCCAAATAACATGTTCTTATCCCAAAGTGCTGTAGTAAAATATAACAGTTATGTGTGTAGATGTTACAATGAAATGTCATTGGAAAAAAATTACTTTGCAGCATTCTCAAATGTCACCATTTAGTTGTATTTTTGTTCTGTTTTCGAATAAGGCAAAAATAGCCTCATACTTTGTGAAGCTAATCAACCACCGGTCCCTTGTCTTTGTGAAAAGTGTTGCACTTTAGGCAATTCACAAAATTCCAGGCACATGTAATTATTGATTGCCTGGAAATGTCAAGAAAAGGCTATTATGATTCTATCCGGTGCTTCAGAAAAACACAAAAGAGCCCGTAGCAGGGGTGAACATTTTAAAATGCTTATGGCTGATTTCCTTTTTTATTAATTTTGCTTAGAATTTATAAATAGGTCGATTCAGAAGTGTTCTCAGTGGTCAATAACATATTATCACTCCTGAATGAAAAGCTTTTCACTTCAAACCTTTCAGTAGCTAAGATTACCATCTTTGTTTCTGGCTTGATGATTGTGCGCCGAAGTTGTAATTATATTAGGTGATATTTTGAAAAGGTTTAATCAGCCCTAAAGGTGGTAAAATTGCATCAAACAGAGATATAATTATGTTTTTCAGTTTTGTGAAAACCTCTACAGATTCACAAGGTAGGGAGTTGCTATAGGCTGGAATGTGTGAACATAAAAAAGATCAGACCTCTACAGGGGCCTACCTGGATGCTCTTTGTCTTGATGGGTTAGTGTCTGTGTTTCTTCCTAAAGTTCTACATGAAGCATATAAAATATTTTAGTGGTGACCATGTTTGTTGTTGATGATCCGTTAAGCTAAGGACACCTTTTGTTACATTTTACAGTGATTTTCTACTGGGTAGTCTATCATTCAACCAGTCTATACCTGTTTTGCTACACAATACACACATCACACACTCCAAAGACACAACCAGTGCAAAAAGGGGCCACATTAAAGAGAAAGTGCTGTTGGAGGCTAGGCAGAGGCGCGGGAAGGTATTTTGATTTTGATTGGGGGCGCTAATTACGCACGGGGGGGGGGGGGGGGGGGGGGGGGGGGGGTGTGACGTTGACATACACAGAGCAAAACCACACACACACACACACACAGTGCATAACAATGGACTCCAGTGCACGCTATTACGGGCACTATTATATATTGAAGTCAATGGAGAGAGAAAGATTATCTTTCGATCCCGTTTGAATTGTGCCACGAATTACACATAGGCTATGATGTTTGTCAATTTAAAAGATAATTTTGCAAGTGAAACAAATAAAAATATGTCGTAAAACTGTGAAGTAACACATTTTTTTGTGTGAAACGCTTAATGAATTACATCTCTGGTCTCGCAGACTCTCACAACAACCCACGTCACCAAGATGGCCGTCACTACTGTCTTGTCAAAAAAGTGATTGACTACCCTCACTATCACCACAATGAAACACGTCCAGAAGAATGTCATGCAAAGCTGCCTGCCTGCCTGCCTTTGATTCTCTCTGAACTGCCTGATCTTTTTAATGTTTAATGTCAACCATTTGTGCAGATAGCATGAAGTAGAACAGATTGCCGATGCTAATGTTGCGTTAGCGTTAGCATTTCTACCCCGGGCTTAAATGGTGTATTATAGAATGATCACACCGGTGTGACAGTACTCTTCAAAGGGTTCACGAAATATGACTACTACTCGTACTGTTTAACATGTTGGGTTATTTCATGTTAAGGCTAATAAAAATGACAAGGCTAAGACTGTAATGCTAACTAACGTGCTTGCTACTAGCTTGGTAGCTAACTTGATCCAGCCAGCCACTCCTGGTCCTTTGATCAGACGGGAAGCGAAAGAACGAGCAAGTCCCATTGCTGGTATGATAACAACCTGGCACTAAGCACACAGGCATCTTGTTAAAGTTATCTTATCTTAGCTATCTCTTATTTGGTGGAGGAAAACAATTGTGACATCAGTTATGACATCACTCTGGGATTTGTAGTCTTTTGCGGAAGTTTATGAAGAGAATTATGCAGAAGATGTGATGCAGCATATTTTTGGTATATTCATTTTAATCTCACCAATATATAAGAGGTGTATTGCATCATGTTATCCCTAAATATATGTGTGGGTATATACATTCCTGTGTATTAATAGTTGAAGGAACAAAATACATTTTTCCTCTTAAATATAGAGAGGTTTTTTATAGATTCCTGAAACAATGTTCCCTTTTTCTTTAAAGTAGATTAGCGCAATAGTCTTTTTTCTTTCACTTGTACCCTTTTCATCAAAAGGGTGCTTTAGGCTATTTTTGAGGGGTAAAATGCAGAATTACTTGTGAGTTCTGTTTTGAGTGAAAAGATTACCCTTTTGAGTGTTTTTCTTGGTTAACCATTAGATATAGTGGCTAAATTCGTTCTAAGTTAATTATGCGCATCCTGCAGGCCTTGAGAATTTAGTCACACAGTTAAGAGAGACAATGGTCCTTTTAGACTAAGGGTGAGCTTACTTCGGGTGAATAAAAGTTCAGAGATGATTGGGGGGGGTATGAAGACAGTTAGGCTTGTTGGTGAGCTAGTTCTGAGGATGTCATGGGATAATGACTGTTATATTCCCAACAAGTATGGCTTTCATAAAGAAACACATGACTTGGGTGATAAGATGTGTTTTGTTGTAAAATGGGCCTGTTTGGTTTTCTGCTGGCCAGCGCTGGGTCACTGTGACAAAGCATATTTTGCGTCTGCCAATGAGGGGACCTGAAAAGATGACCAGCTGACCTCACCCCTTCCTTCTGTCTTCTGGTATATATTCTGTTGATTCCTGAGTTCGGCCTCTCTTCACATGCTGTCAGGACCGGAAGGATCTCCGCAGCACGCGAACCAGGGCAGAAGTGGCCGGCTACTTCTTAAAACATTACAATATGATTTTAGTATATTGTATTATATGGTGTTGTAATGTATTATAGTGCATTGCATTATTACCTTTGATAATTAAAACAGATTGTTTAAACTGGTATCTGGGTGTTCTCTGTCTGATTTCCTTCCTGTTATGATTTTAAGCAGGACTCGTCAAAACGACACGCGGAGCCGAGTGGGGTTGTAAAAACCTCAAAACTCCAACACTTTCTAGTTGCGTATTTTTCATAGTCTTATATTTCAACAGTTTTACAACAAACTGTGACTTTTTTGACATGGAAATAATTTTTTAAGATTGACAAACATCATATGTAATTCGTGGCACAATTTAAACAGGATCGAAAGATACGTTTTCTCTCTCCATTGACTTCAATACATAATTTTTCTGAAATAAGGTCCCATGGACCGGAAGTAGATGCACGTGACTTCGCCACTCTATAGAACAAGCACAAATGCGCGAGCACACACACATCTTCCGTAGACACCAGTGACGTGCGGTGAGGTTCATGGCTGGTGAGGCACTGACTCTTTCAGGGTCAGATTTACAAATATCATATTTTGACCATAATCGACATATTCGGTTATTTTCAAAAGCTTTTTTAGTCTGATGCTTCGATTCATTTTAAACAGACCGTTCAACAAAAGGATACCCAAAATCTAAATATTGGATTGTTCTTTCTTAGTAAGATCCCATTTTCATTACAATTGGGGTCTTACCTTGACTTGAAGATGAAGTCCATGCTTTCCTTCTGGACAACAATCTCTATTACTTTTTTGTAAAAGTCCTCCTTATCTTCCTCTAGTTTCAAAAGTCTAGTTTGTTGTTTGCGTCGCGTCTACCCCGTCTCTACGTAGAATAACAGTAGCAACAAGAACCTGTGGGCTCACTTGCGCCCCCTTCATTGCGGCAGAGGTTATGGCTGCCTCCCCTGGTGCTTTTTTTATTGCCGTTGTATGATGAGACCAGCGAGCCTAAATATCATACGTGAAATAAGTTATTTAGAGACTATGGATGGTGAGGATAAATGTAATAAAGGGATCTACAAACATTACATTGGTGACATACAGTGAGATGGTGCAGGCATGCGCTTAGGGCCCGCTTTCCAGCCAGTTTCTGTGGGGTGACGCATTCTGAGGTGAGGCAGATCTCATCTGTGCCTCACCTCACCACACAGTAACTGGCTTGAGCGCGCTCACAAAATAAGTGCCCGCGTTAAATTAGTGCCCGCGCTCCAGCCAGTACTGTGGGCTTACGTGAGGCAGAGCTCGTCCCTGCCTCACTTCTCATCGCTACCCGTAGTTGAGGAGCTCTGCAAATTTGCTGATTTTGACTATAAAAAGCGATTGGAATCATACATAAATCACATTTACAAGTTACAACACAGATCAGTGGAGACATTTTATTATTATTACTATTTCGTTTTTCTTTAGTTGTTTTTCCGTTAAAAGGAGTATGACAGGTGAGGCTCTGCCTCCCCTGCCTCACCTGACTGCACGTCGCTGGTAGACACACACTATTAAGATGTAAAATATTATTTTACCAAAAATGTGGAATTTACATTCATTGAAGTAGGCTATCAAGGCATTGCTAATTCCTGGCTACATATTACACAGATTCTGCGTATTAATGCCCTGCCCCTGCATCTTCTATTTCAATATTTTTAGCAGATTTTGTGTTTTTAGTGAGAAAGACTTCTGAGATACGTTTTTGCGCCTTGTCAGTTACTTGTCACTTGTGTTGTGCGTCACGTTTAAAGTAGCCGACAAAAAACTAACAAAACACTATATTTCCACATCTTTTTAATTTTTCGTCCCTGAAGCTAAATAATTTATTATATAGTTTAAAATTATCATTTGAATAATAATATATAATATGAAATATATCTCATGAAATAACAAAAATATATATAAAGAAATAAAAAAATAAAATCTGACAACACACTCCATAATCGTCCAGGAGCGACGTTTGGTCAGGGTCCCGTGGCGTGCAGTTGTGACGCTCCTAGGCTCCTTCAGCTTCATAAAGGGACGCAAATAGCTTTCAACTGTTTGCAATGTATTCCCATCTGCGGCGGGATTTGACGCTCATGGAAGCACGGCATTCGTTTGTGTCGGCTGCCCTTAAAGGCAATGTGAGCGTCCATTCCCATTGGATAACGGAGAATTGTACACCCGTAAGTAAGTATTCCCCTTACTGTCGATTGATTTTACAGTGATTTCTGCAATACTCAGCGACTAAAAAACACCAGATTATCCTTATTAATTACACAACATTGATTGGTTTAAATTGTGTGCAATGCTTTTGTATTTTTCCCCTTCGATTCGGAGAAACAAATATTTTTTCGGAGTAAAGGATGGCAGAAGACACTACACTACCCAGAATCCCCAGCTATCGTTTAGGACTACACCATGTGCTCTGTTTGACAAACCCCGTGATTAGTGCTCAAGCTCTGTGATTGGTTGACCTCCAACTGCATTCCATATGAAAAAAAAAACGTTTCGTAAAAGATAAAATCATACTTTATTCAGCAGTGCTTGCTTTACTCTTTGAAAGTCATCACATGAATGCATTGTAATAAATGGTTCGGCTGCATTAAATATATTACAACATATGTTGTGTAATTGTTTAATGGTGTTATCTTTATTGCTACCCCCTTCCCCGTCAATGTATAGTGTTGGTCCATAGCGCAAACGTATTAGTTTAACAAAATCCGCATCTAAAATTGTGGCATAGATAGCCTACATTATTTTCCCCTGTGCAATTCTCCATTTACTCAACAATAACACATAATTATCCTTGTGTTTATTTATTTGTTTGATTAATAAACACAAGTTAGAGTCCGTCAGGACCGAGGGTCGGAGCAGCTCATTTGCTTTAGAGAATATTACACCCGGAAGTAAGTATTCTCTCCGCTTCACTTGACAAACCCCGTGATAGTCCTCAAGCTCTGTGATTGGAGTGTGCTCCGAGGGTTACGCCGAGCGTCGAACAGCACTTGAAATGGGATGGAACCACGGCAGACTGTCCAAAACTGGATTTGAACGGGTCCACCGCGTCCCCCCCCCCCCCCCCCCACCCCGTCCCCAGAACTACACATGCTGGCTATTGTGTTTCGCAACATGTTCTCTATCTATGGCACGTCTCTGGGAGTTGTAGTTTTAAAAGACGTTTTCGTATTTCCCATAATAAGAAGTTGCCAGTATTAAACTGTGTACATCTCTGGAGGTTTAGGGGATAGGAAACACTCAAATTTAAAACATATAATTAATACATGGGTGAAAATTGCTTGTGCCCATAATGGGCAGCATTAATATATATACCCACATAATAGCTAAGGTCAGAAGAGCTTTATTTAACAGCTGGTCTTATGTTTGTGACCCCTCCTGTTGTTAATTGATAACATTACATTACATTACATTACATTAATTGATAAGCCTGAAACATGCACTTGTCAAGGTTCAGAGGCACATTTTGCAAATATGGCAGTAGCCATCGATCATCTTAAGATAAGATACTTTATTGATCCCAAGTTGGAAACATTTGCGTTACATCAGCATGTGTAACAGTTGTAAATATGCAGTGGTGTTTATTTGTAAATCATTTAGTATAATCACACAAATTCTGTGTTTTATATTTAATAATTCTGTGTTCTTTATTTATTGATTGTTCAATAATGCAAGGCCAGAGATGAAATATCTACATACATCTTATAATAGTATAATACATATGTATAATATCAGTTAAAATAAGTGCTTCAACATAGTTAACATTGCTGGAGGCATGCACAAATATTGATCGATGTCTTGTAATGAACTATTGAGGAACCTGCGACCCAAGTTTTTCATTCATTGCATAACTACACCGTTTGTGAATATGATATGTCAATAAACCTTAGAAAATCTTGAAATCTTGAAAGGGATGTGCAAAATAGTCAATATATACAGTCTTCAATTAACTATTAGTAGAGAATAACGAGTAATGAATATACTTCCTAGGGATCCTATTAATATCTAATAATAAAAAGAATGAAATTCAATAACATGCTTTAACCACTAGGTGTCCCTTTATATCAGCTGTGCACCTTTATGGTGTAAATATAGCCTATCTACCAATTGGATCAAATATAAAAGTCAGCCGAATTAGTGTTGATACTGCAAGGAGACGTATTGTGTGAAAAGAAATGTAAGATGTTGTTTAATTGCTGATATATTTATGATCCACGTCACGTTTTCAGTGTTGGCGGCAGTTCCTCATGTTTGTCTAGAAGTCTTCTCATCAGGGCTCTATAAATAGAGAACTACGGCAGATATGTAATATTTAATGCAGCCGAACCGTGTATTACAATGCCGTTATGTGATGACTTTCAAAGAGAAAAGCAAGCACACTCGGAATAAAGTATTATTATTTATTTCTTTAAATGTTTTCGGTCTGTTTCCGGTATTTGTTAATGACGATGTGATGTGAGATGTGAGACTGGAATTGCACAGGGGAAAATAACGTATCTTTAGATGCGGATTTTGTTAAACTAATACGTTTGCGCTGTGGACCAACACTATACATTGACGGGGAAGGGGGTAGCAATAAAGATAACACCATTAAACAGTTACACAACATAACAGAAATAATATCGATAGCAGCGTCCCTAGCAACCACCTTGGTAACAATGAAAACGTTCTATGGACGCAATTTCCTGAAGTAATCTTCGTAATAACTAGCAAACTAAAGATCATGTACATCCACTGCACACATAATCTGAAATAACAACTCATATTTCTCACATCAAATGACATCAAAACGCATTTTAATGGCCAAACTAACTTTAAAATAGGCATTTTCCACCGAGAATAAAACGAAGTTCGGCCATGTTTTTTTTTTCTGCAGGGAGAAATTTGAAGATCACTTGACATAGACGCCAGCCATTGGAATGAATGGAATGCAGTTGGAGGTCAACCAATCACAGAGCTTGAGAACTAATCACAGGGCTTGTCAAACAGAGCACATGGTGTAGTCCTAAACGATAGCTGGGGATTCTGGGTAGTGTAGTGTCTTCTGCCATCCTTTACTCCGAAAAAATATTTGTTTCTCCGAATCGAAGGGGAAAAATACAAAAGCATTGCACACAATTTAAATCAATCAATGTTGTGTAATTAACAAGGATAATCTGGTGTTTTTTAGTCGATGAGTAGTGCAGATATCACTGTAAAATCAATCGACAGTAAGGGGAATACTTACTTCCGGGTGTACAATTCTCCGTTATCCAATGGGAATGGACGCTCACATTGCCTTTAAGGGCAGCCGACACAAACGAATGCCGTGCTTCCATGAACGTCAAATCCCGCTGCAGATGGGAATACATTGCAATCAGTTGAAAACTATTTGCGTCCCTTTATGAAGCTGAAGGAGCCTAGGAGCGTCACAACTGCACGCCACGGACACTGACCAAACGTCGCTCCTGGACGATTATGGAGTGAGAGTGTGTTGAATCTGAAGGGAGGCGTAGTGGGTTGTCCGTAGGTGTTCGGGTCAGGGGGTCACAGGTTCAAACCCCACTGCAGTCAGCATGTCGTTGTGTCCCTGGGCAAGACACTTCACCCCAAATTGCTCCTGTGGGGATTGTCCACAGACCACAGTATTGAGTATGTGTCGCTTTAAGTGACAAGTAACATGTAATGTAATACAGACAGATGAGCTCCGCCTGCCTGTCGCTTTCCCGCGCCCCTGAGGCTAGGTGAGGTATTTTAGAGATTACTCATTGGGTCAGTTGTTGAATTAGCCTACCGTCTCAGGGTTGCCAACTTTCACGCATCTGGCGTGTGACACACGCTTTCACTCTCAATCTCACGCTCTCACGCTGCCCAAACTATTCTCACGCCAAAAACAAGAATACCTAAGACTAGAAACGGTTTTTAAAACTTTTGTCAGGTAGTGATCGTCTTCTCAATAGAACATCTTTGATAATGTCTTCTGCCCAATCAGAATCAAGATAACGGCGTGGTGTTGTTCCAGGAAGTCCCGACGGAGAATACTTTTGCATTACATGTTGATAGAAATCAACACGTAATAAAATAAGACCCCACGGTTTGATGATTGATAGGTGTGTGGGCTGTCTTTCATGTTGACACACAGAACAATGGGGGCTATCCACCCTTATCCACAATGTAAAGTCATTCACACAGCCTCATCTCTCTGTGAGGAGCAGCAGGTTCAGCTTTCAGAACAAAGTAACAAAAAACTAAAATGGCATTAATTTTTTTAATATGTCGTTTAGTCAGTGGCGGCGCCAGAGTATTTTGTTGGGTAATCCATTGTAGGGCTAACCCATGCAGTGGTGGGGCTCAAGTCAGTATTTGCAATGTAATTACATACACACTATATCGCCCCCCGTGACAGTGAAACGCCACGCGTGAGGTTTAGATTATTTCCCTGTCTCAATCCAAATTGAACTGTATGAAATAAAACGGCACATTTGTCTTGTAGTAAATAAAAAGGGCGACCTGGAGCCAATCCTGCAATTTCTCCACAGGTGAAAGAGTTGACATGCTGAAAACCCAACCCCTGCAGGGGGGTCTGGAGGGATTCTCCCCCAGGAGATTTGTTGAAATACTAACATAAAATACACATTCTCTCTTGAGAAGAAAAATAAATAAATCTATTACTACACGACATATTTAAAAAAATGAATGGTATTTTTGTTTTTTGTTGATTTCTATCAACACGTAATGTTGTATCGATGTATATAGAGATGTACTACCGCAAAAGTATTCTCCGTCGGGACTTCCTGCAACAACACCACGCCGTTATCTTGATTCTGATTGGCCAGAAGACATTATCAAAGATGTTCTATTGAGAAGACGATCACTACTGACAAAAGTTTTCAAAACCGTTTCTGGTCTTCGGTATTTCCAGACAAGTGGCTACTGAAATCAATCTTACTAACTGCCGTCTGTGCAATTTACTCCGCGCGAGTTGGTGGACTTTATTTTGCTTACTTTAACATCATTTTTCATGGTGGGGCTAAGGTGGGGCTAAGCCATTTCTTGGTATGGCTATAGCCTACCCCAGCCATACCCTGGTGCCGCCACTGCGTGTAGTAATAGATTTATTTATTTTTCTTCTCAAGAGAGTACCAGAATGTGTATTTTATGTTAGTAGCCTATTTCAAAACAAAAAAATTAAAAATCTCCTGGGGGAGAATCCCCCCAGACCCCCCTGCAGGGGTTGGGTTTTCAGCATGTCAACTCTTTCACCTGAGGAGAAATTGCAGGATTGGCTCCAGGTCGCCCTTTTTATTTACTACAAGACAAATGGATTTGGATTGAGACAGGGAAATAATCTAAACCTCACGCGTGGCGTTTCACTGTCAAGGGGAGCGTGTATGTAATTACATTGCAAATACTGACATGAGCCCCACCACTGTATGGGTTATCCCTACCATAGATTACCCAATACAAATACTCTCTCGCAACTGCCGACCCGTATTGCGCATGAGCAGATCTAAGTAGAAATGATAAAAAAGTAAAAGTCTGCTGCTTATTGTTCTACTAGGCCAAAATAGAGTCAAAGAGTATATGAGAGTGAGATTGTGTTAATTAATATATTTGGCAGTTTGGAGTAAGTCTGTAGATTTGTTTGTGTGTGTGTGTTTCATGTATAGCTCTCACGATAATTAATTTTGTTGGATACATTTTCCAGGAAATGATTGCGATAAACGATAATATTGTCGGCACCGTTGTATGACCATTTTAGACCACTGACATAATGATAATATATAATAATAATTCAAGAACATCCTTTCAAACTGCTAGTCCTCATGTAAATGGAAATTTATCGAGTTCATTTTTATTTACGATACGTCAATTAATTGCTTATCGCGACAGGTACACAATAAAACAGTGGAAACAAACATGTGTTTGACTTTCAATAGTGAATGAAACTTTGTGACCTTTATAGACTGTGTCCAATATTGTGTATTTGTATATATTGTATATATATCCTATATATATATATATGCTAAGGTCCCGCTGCTAACACGATAGCAGTCATTTCGTGCGCATATGTAATTAAACCCATGATATCAAAATCTCACTCCAGCCAGGTACCCAAAGTTGGCAACCCTGTCTCTATTGAGCTAACAGCTAATACCCTAGCTAGCTTGGAACATGCTAATGCTTATCAATCACAATAACTATTTTTTTTCCCGGTACTAGTCTGCAATTACTCCACCCTTGGCTTTTGTTCTCAGCTTTGAAAATCATTGAATTGAAGGAACATTTACAAAAAAGGGGTGCATGCTACAGTTAGCATGCTCACTAGAGCTCTATACGAGAGCAATTAGTTTGCACCCTTCATCTATTTATTGCCAACCACAACAAATATTGTAACTTGAGCCCTTCCTCAATATAACATGACAGTCACAATGTATGTAGTAAACAACTCATTATACTTTTAAACACTGCAATACATTGGAGGCTATGATCATCTTTTGAGTCGTAGTAATCCCAGACAGATGTAGTCTTTTCTGTCAACACGGTTTTGCATGCTTGTCACACTGTTACAGTGCTGTCAGGATCCCAGGAGGATGTACCATCCAAGGCTTCTTCACACTCACAAAAGGTAAAGAATTAAATGAATACTTGTTTATCTGTTAGATATGATGAAAACATAGAGTTTTACACACACATGCCATATCTCTCCCATTTCGTCTATAATTCTTTCTCTCTCATTCCTCTCTTCCTGTCCCCAGTGTTCAACGCCACATCGAGTTTTCACAGGAATTTAAGCATGAATTAATAATTAGCAACAGCTGCTGTTCTTGTGTGTGTATGTCCATGTGTGTGTGAGCGAGTTTGTGTGCGTCTGGTGGATGCTAACTATTCTCACGGGCTCACTGTCACCTCAATCACATTTTCACACACTAAGCAGCCTGCCAAACACTATACACACAGACACATAGTGCACACATGTGTGTACATGCAAACATTAACATCCAAATTATTATGCACACCCACACGTGAATGCACATGACACTTGCATCTATCATTCACCACCACACACACACACACACACACACACACACACACACACACACACACACACACACACACACACACACACACACACACACACACACACACAAACATTGTCTATGTATATTTTTGTGCCTTCTTGGCCCTCATCCATTTTGTCCTTTTCGTCTCCTTCCTTGTTTTCTCTTTCTCTGTCGTTGTCCCCATTTGCTCAGCTGCTAACTATGAATTATGTATTATATCCTTATGGAGTGAGAAAAGTTAGCTTGGGGCTATCATTCCCCACTTAACGATCATTAGCTGTGTCTTTGCTCCAATTAGAGCTTGATGGCAATTCATGTCCTTTTTTTACATCCATCCAACTCCTACATAATGTAGCTTATTGCACCTGTTACTGTTGCAGAAAGGACATTTCACAAATGGTGTGTGAAACTAAACTGATACTACTTTTCATGCTGAGATTACATTGATCTTTGTAGTCCAGAACATAAAAATATAAAAAATAGTTGCAAGCAAAAGTAAGATATTTTGATAACATGGGATGAAGGAATGAAAGAGAGCAATACAACGATTAGTTGTTGCCTCTTGGATCCTGCCACACCAGGAGATAGCAAACCCGTTGTTTCTTTTGACCTAAGCCTCCTAAGGTATCCTCCATCAGCCATGCAGTAACATTGGTTCAGAAAGTTATACGCTGTCAAGCAGTGAAGTCTTTATTTTTCTCCAACGGCAGTCGTATGCATATACAGAAATCAGTTGAGACCACAGCTCAACCTTATCTGTCATGAATAACAATGATAAAAGAACAAACACACTTAGATATAAAAGAGTAAAAGGTGAACAGGTGTGCACTGCACACCTGTTTAGAGATGCATTGTCCCCAGTGGATAAAGCCTTCTTTTATTGGTGATCCCCTGATTTTAAGCTCTAGCGCTATAGACCTGTGAGTTTTGGTGAAGTGTCTAAAGACGTTGATGACTAATTAACCTTGCACAATTATCCGGTATTTTTGTGTTTTAATGGTCCATATTTTTCTTTGGAGCAAATAACTGAAATAATATGTGCATTCCCATCAGTTTCTGCTGTATAGTCTTAGTCTTGGTGATACAGACCCATATGACATCACCCTGTAGTTGTTCCATTTTGTTTCAATTGGAAGCAGGGCTGCACTACATCCCTGTCAGATGAGACATATACCACGTGATGACACGTTAGGCTTGTGTTGTGTTCAATTTGTCCTT
Source organism: Gymnodraco acuticeps (assembly GCF_902827175.1). Lineage (NCBI taxonomy): Eukaryota > Metazoa > Chordata > Actinopteri > Perciformes > Bathydraconidae > Gymnodraco > Gymnodraco acuticeps. The sequence continues at coordinate 883,004 of NW_022990526.1, forward strand.
GGCCAGTTTAATTATTTTACGGTCTAGATTTCTTTAATTTTTTTTTTTGCGTGTGTTTATAAATTACCTCGAGGGCCGTATCAAATGGTCTTGTGGACCTTATACGGCCCGGAGGCAGGAGGTTCCCCACCCCTGCTTTAGACGCACCTGAACAGATTTATTTCGCCCTGCTTCCAATTGAAACCTTTGAAACTTTCACGAACAGTTATTTCATAACTGCTTACAATTGTAAGGAAGACATTTAAACCACTCTCTCTGACATAACACCTCACTGAGGGATTTAACTCATTTGTCTAACTTTCAGGTTTTTCTTTTCAGCCGCAGACCCCATGTCGCCTCTTTATGTGCGTCGCTAAGTTCCTCGTACTACTTGTGTACTTTAAAGCGGCACGGCATCGTTAACAATTTGGGAGCGATTTTTCAAGTTGTCCGTCTTTCTTGAAAAATCCGAAGTGTTGCCAAACGTTTGATTTGTAGGTATTTTTCGGTGCGCTGTGTTTCTCTTTCTCCTCGACTTCCATGTGTGTTGATAACTGAGACTTTCGGCCTCCGTAGTGCGAAGCAAAGATCAAAGATTGTCTCTGCTGAGTGCTGACAGGATGAGAGGATTTTATATGAATGAATTGTTTTTTTTACCGATGCAAAGACGCTACAATCGATGCATCGCAAGTTCTACCCAAACTGTAGCCGATGTGCACTCTTTCAACCGGTGCACTCGAATCGGTGAATCTTAACATCCCTACTACATTACATTACATTGCATTTAGCTGACGCTTTTATCCAAAGCGACTTACAATAAGTGCGTTCGACCAACAAGATACAAACTTGAAGAAAACAGAATCATATAAGTACATCAGGTTTCATAGAGCAAAAACATTTCAAGTGCTACTCAACTGGCTTTAGATAAGCTAGTCCTTTATTAGTATATAAGTGCTTTGTTAATAGTTCTATCGCTCGAAGTGGAGTCGAAAGAGATGAGTTTTCAGTCTGCGCCGGAAGGTGTGTAAGCTTTCTGCTGTCCTGATGTCAATGGGGAGCTCATTCCACCATTTTGGAGCCAGGATAGCAAACCCAAGTGTTTTTGCTGATGGGAACTTGGGTCCCCCTCGCAGTGAGGGTGCAGCGAGCTGTTTGGCTGATGCAGAGTGGAGTGCACGTGCTGGGGTGTACGGTTTAACCATGTCCTGGATGTAGGAAGGGCCAGATCCATTCGCAGCATGGTACGCAAGTACCATTGTCTTGAAGTGGATTCTAGCAGTTACCGGAAGCCAGTGAAGGGAGCGGAGGAGCGGCGTGGTGTGGGAGAATTTAGGAAGGTTGAAGACCAGACGAGCCGCTGCATTCTGGATGAGCTGCAGAGGTCGGATGGCACATGCAGGTAGACCAGCCAGGAGAGAGTTGCAGTAGTCTAGGTGTGAGATGAGACTAGAACCTGCGTCGCTTTCTGGGTCAGCTGGGGACGTATCCTCCTGATGTTGTAAAGCGTGTATCTGCAGCAGCGGGTTGTAGCAGCTATGTTTGCAGTGAAGGACAGTTTGTTATCTAGGGTCACACCCAGATTCCTTGCAGTCTGAGTCGGGGAAACAATAGAGGTGCCGATGTTGATTGTTAGGTCAAGAGTGGGACAATCTTTTCCCGGAAGGAAAAGCAGTTCAGTCTTGTCAAGGTTGAGCTTGAGGTGGTGAGCAGACATCCACTGAGAGATGTCAGCTAGACAAGCAGAGATGCGTGCGACGACCTGGGTCTCTGAGCGGGGAAAGGACAGAATTAATTGGGTGTCGTCAGCGTAGCAGTGGTATGAAAAACCATGCGGGCTAATGACTGATCCGAGCAAGTTTGTGTACAAGGAGAAGAGGAGGGGACCAAGAACAGAGCCCTGAGGGACCCCTGTAGTTAATTGACAAGGGTCGGACTCCGACCCTCTCCACGTAACCTTGTAGGTGCGGTCTTTGAGGTATGAGGTGAGAAGGGAAAGTGCAGAGCCTGAAACTCCAAGTTTTTGGAAAGTGCGAAGGAGGATCTGATGATTCACCGTGTCGAATGCAGCAGACAGGTCCAAAAGGATGATGACAGAGGAGAGGGAGGCTGCTTTAGCCGTGTGCAGTTCCTCAGTGACAGCAAGGAGGGCAGTTTCTGTGGAGTGACCTGCCTTGAAACCAGACTGGTGCGGATCCAGAAGGTTGTTCTGATGGAGATAACAGGAGAGTTGTTTAAAGACAGCGCGTTCAAGTGTTTTAGACAGGAACGGGAGGAGGGGGAAGGGGCTTTGGGAGGGTCCAAGAGGGTGGAGAAGATGGAAAATCGTTTTTTGGGATTGGAATAGGAAGATTGGATCTTATCTTGAAAGAAAGTGCTTTTTGCCTGAGAGATCAAAGCAGAGAAAGAGGATAGGAGAGCCTGATAGGTTAGGAGGTCGTCATGGTGTTTGGATTTCCACCGTTTCCGCTCTGCTGCCCGAAGGACGGTTCTATTAGCACGCAGTGCGTCATTTAGCCAGGGAGCAGGAGGGGACTGACGAGCCTGCCGAGATGTGAGAGGACAGATAGAGTCCAGAGAGGATGAGAGAGTAGAGAGGAGAGTTTCTGCAGCAGAGTTTGGAGGCAGGAGTTGGAACGAGTCAGAGGAAGGGAGGGCTGAGAGCACCGATGAGGCAAAGGTAGAGGGGGAGAGGGAACGAAGGTTACGGCGGACAGGTGCAGGATGAGAAGAGATTAGTTTGTTATGTTTGGAAAGGGGTAGAGAGAATGAAATGAAGAAGTGATCGGATGTGTGGAGCAGGTTTACAGAGAGGTTAGAAGTAGTGCAGTTCCTTGAGAATATGAGATCAAGGACATTGCCAGCTTTATGAGTTGGTGGGGATGGAGACAGTGAGAAAGCAAAGGCGGTTAAAAGAGATGTTAGTTCAGCTATCTTGCCTGTCTGGAGGTTGAAGTCTCCGAGAAGTACAGCGGGAGGGCCAGTTTCAGGGATGTGTGAGAGGAGATGATCTAATTCCTCCAAGAAGTCCCCCAAGGCGCCTGGTGGATGGTAGAGAACAACAATGGTTAATTGTATAGGATGGGTTACTGTGACGGCATGGAATTCAAAGGTGGAAGGAGTGAAGTTAGGTAGCTTGAAGAGGGAAAAGCTCCATTTGGGAGAGAGCAGGAGACCAGTGCCACCTCCTCTGCCAGTGGGTCTGGGTGTATGGGAGAAGGAATATGCTGTGGAGAGAGCTGCAGGGGTGGATGTGTTGGATGGAGTAATCCAGGTCTCAGTGAGAGCAAGGAAATCCAGAGACTGCAGGGAGGCGTAGCCAGAGATGAAGTCAGCCTTAGAAACAGCTGACTGGCAGTTCCACAGGCCACCTGAAACTAGATGTTGGATCTCAGTGGAGCATGTGGGATAGACGAGAGCAGGCCGGTTATATCGATTACGAGATACACGGGGCCAGTGATACTACGGAGGGATAGGGTCTGCAAAATTAGTTTATTTTGGGGATGGGCCGGATGCTCTGACCGGTCCACTTCCTGCTCGGCGCCTCTGCAACGCTTTGCGTTGCGTCGAAAAATAGACTTGAATCCGATTTTGAGCGGAGCCCAGCGCCGAGACGCTTCTGGGACGCTGCTGAGCCGTAACACGGCTGGTGGAATAGCAGCCATTGACTAGAGTGGCCGCGATCAGTGCGAATGCCGCGGCGCAGCCGTAACGCGACTGTTACGGGCCGTAGTGGGTGCTGGTGTTTGTGTGTGTGTGCGTGTGTCTTTCTAAATTTCGTTGTACCTGGTGCGATGACAATAAAGGAATTCTATTCTATTCTATTCTCTCTCTCCCTGAGATTGTCTCCAGGTGCCGCTTCTCCTCCAGGTGCTCCCAATCCCCAATCAGGGCCTCCATAAAGGACCTGAGAAAGGCTGCAGTCGCTCTCTCCTTCTCCTCTGGCTGCATGGGTGCAGCACGGTGTCTTCGTCTCTGTGTGGGACCTGTGTTTTGTCAATTACTAGGAGGTGTGTTCCAGCATATATTGGTACCATAGTTTACTTTGCAAGTTGGCTGGTGAGCCTGTTTTCTGTTTATCTATCATTGGTTAATTAAACCTCACTTTGTGACTTCAGAGGTCAGTTTCCTCTCCTTTTTCTCTCGCCCGGTTATTTTATATTTGTGTTACTTCCCTTTGGTTCCCCTAGCCCAGTAGGGAACGTAACAGCGACACAGACGGACCCGGTGGAATCTAGGGGTGAGAGGTTCTGATAAGCTCAGTGAGGTAAAGGCACACCTTTTATATGATCATTATAGTTATAAAAAAATAAGAGAATCAATTAAAAATAGGTATAAAATACTATATGACAGTAAGAAAAAGTTGTTATCAATAAACAAGAATACAGTTTAAAAGGGGAGTAATTTGTAAAATATCCATAAAGAAAAATAAATCTGCTTACAGTTCTGTTTCAAATGAATGTTGAGAGATGTATCCATAGATCTCTTAATTTCACCAGATTGATGCTTTTAACTTCAACATTTAAAAACAAATCTTCCCGGGGGAGCATGCCCCCGGAACCCCCTAGAGAAGGTTATGTCCACCCCCCACTTAAATCATGTTCACATGGATAGGATACTAAATACATTTGCAGACATCTTGGGACCATATATTTCTGTTTTGGTGGTCATGCCACAACATTGCACATGCATGCATGCACGAGTCATGGTAAGATATCAATAATTTGTACGGCCCTCGGAGGATGTTGTAAAAATTGAGAGAGGAAAAAGGTTCCCCATCCCTGGTCTAAAGGGTAGGTTGGTTTGAACTAAGACAGTGATCTGTCTTCATTGGTGGACATATGCAACAAAATATGTTACCTTTATCAGAACAGGTTCAACCTAACCTCATTGGGGCAAGATATCTACAACACCCAACACTGCTATGTGTTGGGAGCTAAATGTTTCCAGGATGGTCTCTGCCTCAGCAGAGTGAGAATACATCTCTAAATAAAAAATAAATCCTCTTTCACCTTAGATTCAAAGTGTATGAGGTAGTATTTGACATACCTTGCCCAAGAACATTTTATAACGACACATTGCAATTGATTGCTACCATTCTAGCTGTTGCCAAAATCAAACCTTTAACCTTTCAGTTACAATTCAGTTGGTTTCTGTAACCGTAATGCCCCCCTCGCCAACAGAGAAAACAAGTTGTTCCCTTTGTCATTAAACCTTTACTACACTGTTCTTTATTTTGTCAGTGTGTTCTCTCCTTACCCAGATTCCTCTTTCCTTCACCAGACAGACTTTTTGCCAAGACCGGATTTTATTCTTGCTGACTTCAAGGCAATTTGCAGGATAAATGTCATCCTTTCCATTATGCTAACATTGCCGCACTTCTCGTCTTACCCCGCAGAGAAAGACACATACACACACTGACAAACACATTCAGACACTGAGTTTGTGTGAGCATGTTCCCTGTTAGCACCCTAGCCAGATGTACAGTGGGTGTCACTGCGGTGCCATGGTAACGAGCCATAAACCCAGACTTAAGTCTTGCCTGTAATAGTGACATGTAGGAGTCCTTCTATTCTCTGTTGGCCACACAGCAGCAGTACAGTTTATCTTTTTAAAGATTCCAAGAAGATGGCACCATAAAGCAGACCTTGGACACAACCATTGCTTGACATACTACTGCTAGATTGTTGTATGCTGTGGGGAATTCTTCAAGACACTATAGATTTCATTTTATGTGGTATAAAATGTACTTTATCATCCTCACAGCCTTTCTCTGCATGTGTCCACCCTTGTCCTCACTTTAGCTTAGAGGGTTATGGCACTTTTCCACTGCAGGACCTAGCATGGCTTAGCACAGCTTAGTTTGGCCTTGGTAGGCCAGGCTCACTTTAAGCTGCCTTTTCATTACACTTTAGTAATGGGGTATTAACTATAGTAACGCAGTGTAGGCGGGGTGATCGGCTGTTCGGCGGGCAGAGCGCAAGCCCCAAGGAAGTGCACCGGACTCTGAGGAACAAATTCATAGTGGCCAAACGGCGGTACTACAATTTCCGTATCACCGGGCCCAGAAATACTTTTTCCCATTGACTAACATGGGGAAAGAAACGTCTGTAAATCAGCGGATAATGTTTTTTAAACTAAATAAACTACCCAGTATGAACTATTTTATAGTCCTTATTAGAATCATTTGGTCCTCAGAGTTGTAAAATGCACTAAAAGCCGAATCTAGATTTATTTTCTCTCTCCATTCATTCTACTGAGCCGAGAGTGGGAGCTCGGGGGCTGGGCTTGAGGGGTGCATGCTCTGTGAGCGCACATACGGGTTCTTCTGCTCTGACAGCCAGGCATGAAGGGTAATCTGTGACGTTTCGCTCTCTCAAAAGTTGGGACATTTTGTCCTCATGCGCCAATGAGCAGCTCTCATAGGAAAGAACGAGACCCCGCCTCCGACGCTGTATCCAGGGTTGCGTTCCGATAATCCAAAAATCAGCTCCTAAATTCTAACCCTATCTCCTATTCCTTGACCTCTGAGTGAAACGTCACGGGGTTAAGGGATAGTGGATAGGAGAATTCAAAAGGACTTAGGAGAAGAGACCGCGGTACTTTAGAGAATCCGAATGCACTTTCACTATCCGACGTCTTTATGATGCGCCAGCGGACGTCATGAATGTGCGTCTGCTACTGTGGGGAAACTATGGAAACTACAGTTTTCTATACAGCGGACTACAACATGGATGTTTAATAAGAACGAGGGACTACTGTAAACTCATCTAGAGACTCTGCACCGTGCTCTGATGCTGTTGCTTTATGCTTTATGAACGTGGACAACAGAGAAACATATTCTTCATGACCAAAGTTGGAATTGAAATAAAAAAGGAAAGTGAAACTTATGCTCCTCACCCTCTCCCTCCGGTCCACATTAATACAAATTATCCCAATACGTATGATTGTATGAAAATATCTTAAAATCATAAATGTATTTATTATAAACGTTAGTCCTTACCATCTATCACTGTGTATATCACCATACAAACATCTTTTAAAAGTTGAACAAACCCCACAAAGCTCAGTAAAGACTGTGAGATGTTGACTTTATTTGATCATTTCAGTAAAAACTAACGTTCATATTTCTCTTTTTGATTATAATACTGTTCAGAAAAAAGCACTTTGGCAACTTACCACATACGTTTTAAAATGCTTAATAAGCACCGTAACTTTCATGATATAATTTCTCAGTCATAATCGGTTGTTTCCGTGAACTTTGTTCAGGGACACCTCGTTAGCACTTGGTCTTGCCGGGACTTGAACTGGTGACCTTCCAGTTGCCAAGCCAAGTCCCTATCGACTTCGCCACCACCTACAAAACAACAATGCTATAGGTAAGCTAACGTTCGCTAACTAGCAATGTGTTAAGGGTCACGCTCACTATACGCAGGGGCGCACCTTGCGAACAGGCAAGGCAGGCAACTGCTTGGGGCCCCCGGACCAGAAGGGGCCCCTCAAAGAAGGTAGATTAACACTAGAACCGCCAGAGGTCGCTGTATACCTAAAACCGCCAATGGGTAAAATGTACCCGCTATTGATTTGCAAGGTACAATGTTATTTTATTTATCATACAGAACAGTGAGTTTTGATCGCACAGGGATGAAACTTATACCAATAGAATCTGTGGACTCTCAGCTTTTCATATGATATAGTTTGTGCAGATAGCATGAAGTATAAAATATCGCTAAGAATGCTGATTTAAACGCTTGGTGTTAGACTTGTGTTTTGTTTAGGTACAAATCTCTCTCTCTATCCATCTATAACTATCTGTAATGTTCTGTTCTATGGACATATAATTGTCTACACAAACAGACGACGCGGACTACTTCTCTCATTCAGAGTGTCCATTTTTATTCAACTGGCACGTAACCTGCACACATGCATTACGTCCTCAACGTGAGCTCAGTCATCCAAGATCTTGTATTCTCCAAGATGTTACACTATCTATAACTATCTGTCTGTCTATCTCTCTATCTATCTATCTATCTATCTATCTATCTATCTATCTATTTATCTCTCTCTCAATCTATAAGGAACCGCAGTAGACAAAAGGCGTTGCTATAGCAACACGTCATGTTTACGCTGCGTTTTCTATGAGGTAAATATTACCCGCTGGCGGATATAGGTGTAAATGGCATTTTTTTTGGCGAGTTTTTCAATCTGACTTCATATTGACAATTGTTAACAACAGAGGGTGCTACATAACACACTTTCAGGAAAAGTCACGGACTGGGAGACTTTAATATGTTATTGAAAAAAAGTTACATACAGTCAAAGAACAGCTGCGGGTAAAATTTACCCGTTGGCGGTTCTAGTGTTAAGAAGGTCCACAGCAACGAAAACATGAAACACCCTTTAATTTACTGCAACGACATGTAGGGTAACCCCCTCAAGGGGTCCCTATGCATAGCGCGCCGTCAAAAGCTCATAATTTCAGTTGCGCTGCTCCGGGAGGGAGGGGCTGTCGGCTGTGCGTGGTGATGAAAAGCTAGTTCGAGGGGCCCCCAGTGAATGTTTGCCTAGGGCCCCCACAGACTCTAGAATCACCACTGACTATACGACCAGTGTTTCAAGTTAATTAATTTTAGCTACCACTTTTACGTATTCAAATATGTATGCTTTGTATGTGTATTTCAGAAGATATACCATTTGCAAAGTTGCCGCCGCAGACCTTGTGCTTGGACGTTCTACCGAGTGGTGGGGTGTGATTATTCCATCCCACCTACACTCAGTGGGTGCAGAACTTCAGGACGTCTGAGGAAACCTACACCTATCTGCAACAAATGTCATGGAGAGGCCTGTGATGATGAATGGGATGCAGCATAGCCTGGGATAGCAGTGGCACAAGGTGCAGAGGAGGAGGGCAGTGACATACGGGAGGGTCTGATGCGCTAATTTAATAGCAACACATTCATTGTACTGATTGTAAATTGTATTGAACATAAATAAATATGTTTACTCTTTCACATATACATGTTTGTCAAATTATTTAAGGCGAGACACGTCAGGCAAAAACATCGTTTTTCAAGTACTGGTAAATTTTGAGATTTTGTGCTATTTTGATTCTATAACATGTTTTCTTTCAGGTTTTTGGAAGGAAAACGTACAAAATACACATTTAAGTGTTTATTTTACTATAGTTTGTCTATTTGCGTCTGTAGATTTCTCCTAAATTCACCAAAAGTTAGCATTCTAACGTAAAATAAAGTACCGCGACCGCTGTGTGCACCATGTCAACAGAGGTATCGCTGGAAAGCTCCGTCTCTCCTGCACAATCTCATCAGATCCAAATATGGTCATTTCCTTTGTATCAGAAATCGTGAAAGCACAAAGGGGTCTTAAACCAAGAAACAAAATCTCATTGGCTGGTGTAAATTTCTGACAACGTGATTCGTTCAGATGCGTCACGTGGTGTGCTAAAACACTTCCTGGTTAGCTTTCCGCTAAAAATTGAAATCTCAAAATGGCAAAAGAACGGCGAAAAAAACGTTCACAGAGAAGACGACAACAATTGTCACTTGCACGAAGCAAGGTTATACAAAAAACAAATGACTCCGAACATGAAATACCTTCACGGAGTGCGTCAATGCGCAAGCTATCATCCAAAGAACAGGAGGGTTTAGCTAGCGCCTCACTGCAATCTTTAAAGGTCGTTTTCTCAAAATGAGTTTTTTCTCCTACTCTGAGTTCGAAATGTCAACTTCAGTAGATCTTACATTCACCAAACCTTCCAGTTTTATTACTATTAATATTACGAAGGCTTTTACAGAAGGGTTTGTTCATATATCATTCATAGCCTGAATTATACAACATTGTATATCTAAAAACATGGCGAAAATTGATATTTTAGGGCTGTTGACAGTATTTTCTGATTTATGGAGTGATAACAAGAGATATCCGTTATCCCTTCTGTAAAAGCCTTAGATACTAATATGACTACAAAATGAAACAAGAATTTTGAAACTGGCTTTATCCAAAGTTCAGATTTCGATTCCTGAAATGTGTTAAAATATGTGCATATTTAATGAGATAATGACTCATTTGCATATTTAAGAAAACTTGTAATACAAAAAACAATTGCCTTATTGTAAGTAATTAACTGGAGAAATTTCTAGCTGATACCTTTAAGTTAAAAAAATTACCTTATTCACCTGGGGTGTCTCGCCTTAAAAAAATGTTTATCAGAATTGACCATTTAGTACATATTTGAATTTCAAGCACCTGTAAGTACTGCCCCATAATAACAACATTTGAGAAAATAACAAATCATGAAAAGAAAATCTTTCTAATAAATTAAGAAAGTTGTTTTGTGGTTTGTTTTGTTTGTTTAGATCTACTATTAACACAGAGGAAATCACGATAAAAATACGTGTTACAAACAAACAGTTTAATCATCGAACAAGTGCAAATAACAAAGTAAACTATAAACATAAATACAAAAGTGTAAAACACAGCAAAACTGAGGTTACCTACTGTAACCCAGCTTCTATGAGTATTGGCGCAGCCCTCTAAGGCTATCGATATTGGGTTATCCCTCTGCGCCCCCGCGCAGCACTGAAACACTTGTAGTCCACGCCCACCCGCCAGGTGGGCCCCACCCTCGGGCCTCCTTCCGGTATAAATAGGAAGGGTGCCCGGCAATCTGCTCCCATACAATATAACTTTTCTTCAGCTATTCGTAGAGCCAGTGGGGCCCAGCGCTTAGAGGGCTGCGCCAATACTCATAGAAGCTGGGTTACAGTAGGTAACCTCAGTTCTATTTCGTATATGGCTTGGCCCTCTAAGGCTATCGCTATTGGGTTAAGGGTGAAGCATGGTGTAGTCTGCGCCCCACTGGGTCCGTCCAGCACTAGAAGCACAGACATACCTGCTTAATAACACCCCCCTGCCTGTTGTGCCATGCGTAATGGCGCATCACCGTCCCTGGAACATAGCAAAACATACCTATTTTCCTGACGGGGTGAAGGCTGGGAACAATACATACCGACCGCTGTGAGAAAGTAGAGACGAAGGTCCCACCTTGTCCTGCGATCATAGAGGGGGAACAACCGCTCTCTCCGTGTCAGCCAGGTAGGAGAGCGCTCAGCTGGATCCCTGACATCACTCACTCTGACCAGGCACTCCGTACGAAGTGTGTCAGAGGAAGGGGAACATCCCTCTCCTACGAGGGGAAAAAGGGCCGCTCTCTGTGTGCCGCAAGGCAGGAGAGAGGCGCACAGCTGGATCCCTGACGTCACTCACTCTGACAGGACACCCAGTACAGGGCGTGTCAGAGAGGAAAGGGAGACATCCCTCAAATAAAATTGAATAAATGAACAGGGGGAAGACCAAGATGCAGCCGTGCAAATATCTTCCACTGACATTCCTCTGCGCAACACCGAGGAGGAGGAAATTCCTCTGGTTGAGTGCGCTTTGATATTCTCCGGGGCAGGGGCGGATCTACCGGGGTGGCATGGGGTGGCAACTGCCACCCTAAACAATAGCCTTGCCACCCCAGCTGCCACCCCAGTTGGCATCTTTGTTTTGAAAGAAAAGTTGTTGCTCATCGGACATTTATGAGAGAAAGTCTCTAATGTCCGAGTGCAAGTGAATGCAGCACAAGATGCACGTCATGTAACCCCTCCCCCGGTCCTGGCGCGAGAGTGGAAATATGATTGGTGGCGAATTCATTTGAACGGGACGACGCAAAACGAGAAGCCTTTCGGAACCAAGCACTAAAGGAATGAGGTAGTTGCGGTCTACAATGACAGAGAAGAGAATGTCAAGTTTGGCTGTACTCAGCAGTGAATCAAAACGCACTACAGCTGTTGATCTTAATAAGTTTGTGAGGCGTTTTGCTGAACAAAATAGTAATCGCCGCATTCAGCTGTAATAGACATGCCAACTTGATGCTCTGCTCACGGATGACTCGATGAGAATAACAAACTGTTAAGATGATGACCTTGTATGCGTGTATATATTTTTTTCTTTGAGGGGGTCTGCCCCCCAAAAACAATTGTAAGTCCTGAACAAGTAAAATAAGACGGTGTGTAAAACTACACTGCCCAGCCAACAGAAAGTAACCACTTTGATTTAACTAGGCCAGTAGGTAAGGACCTTCCACTGGATAATAACTGCAGCGATGTTTTAGCTGAATACACGTTTTTTAACCCTAACTGATGCAGTTAGTCACTTCTTTAATGTTTGTTCTTTCTGATGTAAAGTCAAGGTTGTAACTGTATATCAATAATGATATAATTACTTGTTTTTCAAATTTGAAGGAGGGTGAGCAAGCATCTTGATGAACATTCATCATTAACTCCTCCAAAAAATAAATATAGTTTATTCAATAATAAATGAATATGTGAATCATAACAGTTATTCACTATATCTGTAAAGCGTCTTTGAGCACCTGTAAAAACGCTAACAAATTAAATCTATTATTATTATTATTTATTAACAGTGATTGACAGCTTATAGGAATAATATGATTGTTAATAGTATCATATTCATTCAGACAAACATCGATGAGACAGTTAATTAATGTACTTATTGCAGCAGTCTGCATAGATTTGGAACCCCTGCTGGTCTAAGAGTGAGACAAACTCATTCAGTTATTGTTCAGTTAAAATTCATTAAATTACGTCTGCCACCTTATATGTAAGGCTTTACTGATGTGCCACAATAATATCACCTATGTGATTGAGTTAAAATATTAATATTGTGGCTTTCCAAGTTAACATTGATTGTAGGGGTGTAACGGTTCACAAACATTTCGGTTCAGTACGTAACTCGTTTTTAGGTCACGGTTCGGTTCGGTACGTTTTCGGTACAGCAGAAAAAATTATCACAAAACATTAAAAACATTTTTTTAATTATTATTAAACTGTGACTAATGTATTCAAATAAATACAAAATATAGTCAAATAAACATTAAGGTGCAGCATTTCGATGAACTGAAATAATCTGTATTTGAACTGTACTAGTACCTAAGCAGCCAGCTTGACATTAGGACTTGCTTGTCATTGTATTTTCATGTTGTTTAAAGAAAGATTAACTTGTCCACATTGCTTGCTGAAATGGCAGATCTGCTGGCACTAACAATGTCTCCTGCTGTGGAGAACACCCTCTCTAGGGACAGAGGTAGCACAGCCAGGTAGCGCTTTGCTAACATGGCAACATAAGGATACTTGGCGTTTGTAATAGCTTTGGCTCGGTCTGAACTTTCTGCAAGTGGTGGAGGCTTAAATGCTAGTGGGAGTTGGGTTTGCACTTCAGTCTTTTTTCTTTTGGTACCGGCGATATTCACATTCGGGTGATGCCTTTTCAAATGAGTGTGATGTATTGCCAGCCGCGTAACCAATGTTAGTTGAACAATACCGACAAACAGCTTTGGTTCGGTCCACCTGTCTTTGTCCGTCATCCTTGTACGTAACTACGAAACCAAAATGTTCCCAAACCGGAGACTTCAATGATGCTGGAGGATTTTCAGCTCAACTTTATCTGCGTTCGCCATTTCGACAGTTCCTCAAATTACTGACTACATTTGAACGCATCCCTGTGACCAGCTCTCATAGTATGCCTCTCGTCCAATGAAATTACTTGGTCGCTCTATGATATATACCTGAGATTACTTCCAGAAAGTTGTTCATGTTCTCAATTTGTTTACGTTTAACGCTATATTCGTTCGGTACACACGTGTACCGAACCGAAGGGCCCGTACTGAATAATTTCAGTACGGGTACGTGTACCGTTACACCCCTAATTGATTGATATGATTGCGATTTAAATCAGCATATACTTCTGTCAGGGGATGCCACCCCTCAAAATCTCCTGCCACCCTCTTGCCACCCCATGAATATTTGTCTAGATCCGCCCCTGCTCCGGGGGCTCCACCCCAGAGGAGACATATGCCTGTGACACAGCCTCACACAGCCAGTGTGACAGCCGTTGTGTAGACAGAGGTTGCCCGATCGAGCGCTCTCTGTAATGCACAAACAGGCGCTGAGAACGGCGCAATGCCGCCATGCGCGCCACATAGCAGGACAGCGCGCGCACCGGACAGAGGAGATGAGATGTTGCTTCTTCCTCCGACCTGTAAGGAGGGGGGAAGAAGCCAGCCAGGGTGATCACTCTTGACCTAAAAGAGTTGTGATGACCTTATAGGCATGAAGCCGGGTTAGGGCGTAAAACAGCTGAACTGCATCATGGATCCAGAGACATGACGGAGCCACAGGGAGCGCAGACAGATCACCCTTTCCTCTGATGGAGCCAAAAGCAGTACTACTTTGGCTGAATACAGTTAAGGGGAACCTGATCAGGTTCAAATGGGGTTTTTCTTTAGTGTGCGTAACACCAAAGCAAAATCCCACTGAGGCGCCAGTGTGCGTGACACCGGTCTGAGTCTCCATACTCCTCGCATACCACGGCTGCTGCGTTCTGTGAGCCCCTCGGTTTAATTCGCCGGGAATAACACTGTTCCTGGGATAACGGGAGTGTTTCTTGTCTCCCATGGAACTGCTGGGGGGAGAGGCTTCTCTGTGATGTGCCGTAATGGTCGTCATGGTGACGTGCCACGCCATCGCCGCTGCTGCCCGTGAAGCAAAAAGGCTGCGAGGGAGTTTCCACACGCTGCATTCCACTCTGTCTCTCATCATGAGGCGCGTACACGCCCAGAGGATGAGAGGTGTGTGTATGCTGTCCACACGAGGCGTTATAACAGTGCTCGTGGATTTATTATGACCGTGTGTAAGGCATATCTGGGACAGAGGAATGCCTCGAGCTCTGCAGTTTATAAACCAATAGGTTAAAACAGCAGGCTTCTGCAGTGAATGAAGCACCTCTGGAGACTCCACCTGTGGGAGACCCAGGGGAATCCCCCCCCCCCTTGACCAGCTGACGCTAATGCCGCGCAGCTGCGTCACGGAGAGGGCTGTGTGGGTTGTGACACGCCGGAGGAGAGCTGTCAGTTTCTCCACTCGCTGCCGCGAGAGCGCGCTCTGCTGCTGGCTGAGTTTTTAATTCCACTCCAGATAACGTTTGTCTGAGAGGGAAGAGAACAGCTCTTCTTCCAATTTATTATGAAACCCAGGCTTTGACAGATGCGATACGAGATGTAACGTCTGTAAAGCGACTTCCTCCCTGGAGCGAGCCAGCAACTAGCAGGTCATCCACAGGAAACCACCCTCTCATCCCTCCTCTGTGTAGCGGCTCCAGCCTTCTCTACACAAAAATGGGAGGAGCCAGGAAATATCCAAACGGCAGACGATTGTCTGGTCTGATAATCCCTGAAATGAGAAACCGCAGGAATTCCCTGTGTTTCGGGATGATGGGTACGTGGAAGTATGCATCATTCAGGTGGAAGTGAACCAGTCGTCCTGGTGAACACATTCCAGCATCTGTTTGATCGTCAGCATGTGGAATACTGACAGATCGAGGATGTCTCACTGTCTCACTGCCCCAGTCTTTTTCGGGATTAGAAAAATAACGGGAGTGAAAACCCCTGATTTTCCTCCCTTTGAGGAACCCTGGAAATATCCTCTTTCAACAGGAGTTCCAGCAGCTCGGATTGGAGCGCAATACATAGCTTCTGGGAGGACAGGAGTGTTTCCTGTATCCCATTGAACTGTGGGGGCTTTTTCGTCACCACGCTGCGGGGTGTGACAGGTCGAAGGAGAGCTGTCAGCGTTTCCACTCTCTGCCGTGAGAGTCATGCTCTCATGCGGGCTGAGTTCAATTCCACCCCCAGGTAAACAATACTCTGGGCTGGAATAGGACAGCTCTTTTTCCAATTTATCATGAAACCCAGCTTTGACAGATGCGATATGAGTTGTACCGTCTGTAAAGCCGCTTCCTCCCTGGAGCGAGCCAGCAGCAGCAGGTCGTCCAGGTAAAATAGTACTCTCATCCCTCCTCTGTGTAGCGGCTGCAACGCCGTCTCTACACACTTTGAAAAAGTACGAGGAGCCAGGGAATAGTCGAACGGCAGACGGTTGTACTGGTACGCTATTCCCTGGAATGAAAACCGCAGGAATTTCCTGTGTTGCGGAATGATGGGTACATGGAAGTATGCATCCTTTAGGTCTATAGAGGTGAACCAATATCCCTGGTGAACACACTCTAGACCGCCACGGCTGCGCACAGCGTGAGCGCCGTGCTGGCCGCCTTAGCGATCTCCTCCGCCTCCTCTGGAGCCACGGTGGTGACCGTTCGACCAACGTCACCACCGAGTTGGTCAGCAATGCAATATTATTCGCCGCTGCCGACGCCTGGAACGCACACTGGTGCCTGGCGGGCGACATACTGGTCCTTGGGGTCGGCCAACATAGGGCGCCGTCCGGCGACCAAGTTGGCCTGTCTAACCCCGAAAAACGCCGTTAAGCTCGGTTCCAGAGTGGGGGTGGTTGGAAAAACGTCGTCCGTGAACCCCTCCACCTTGGTGAAGGAGACAAAGGTGGCCACCGGAGCCCTTAAGCTCCTCGGGTTCGCCGCTGCACCTTCTTGGTAACGCCTAATGGCGGGGAAGCGCGGCCAGATTGGATCCGTCCTGCCCGTCTGAACCCGGGAAAACACTCCCGCCATGTCATCCAGAGCCACCCTCTCCCGTACTCGGGGAACGGGGAGACCTCTGCATGCCGCTGCCTTGCCGATTATTTCCGGCAGCTCCAGCATGATGCCCCCCAACGCCGGTAGCGCCGTGGCCACGGAGAAGGGGACCACGTGCTCGACCGCCACCTCTGACTCTCGCTCCGACCCCGTCTCCCCGTCCGGGGAAGAGGGGGAAGGGGAGAGCCGCATGGTGAGCCATGGAGGGAGGCGGGGTAGGAGTCGTCCGACTCCTGCCCCCCACTCGCCTCCAGAAACAGGCTGTCTCTGTTCTGGATGGGCTCCTGCCCCCCCCCCAGACGTCTTCCTCACCCGCAGTAGCTAGAGCGTCCGCCCTTCGCTTCCTGTCGGATGAAGGGAGACGCACACAGTGGACATGCGACCTGCTGGCTGAGAGCCGCGTCCGCGTGCTCTGGCCCCAGACAGGCTGCGCATATCGGGTGCAAATCATAGCTCATAATGTACCCCGTATTGCACGAAGGACACATACGGACACACTCTTTGTTGCTCATGATCTTGCTTTTCTCGTGCTTCAGTAAACTGCTGGTTGCTGAAGAAAAGAGGGAGCAGATTGCCGGGCACCCTTCCTATTTATACCGGAAGGAGGCCCGAGGGTGGGGCCCAACTGGCGGGTGGGCGTGGACTACAAGTGTTTCAGTGCTGCGCGGGGGCGCAGAGGGATAACCCAATAGCGATAGACTTAGAGGGCGAAGCCATATATGAAATAGAACTTCAACTATACATAACATAAGCAAGTGTAAGGCAAGGCAAGTTTATTTATATAGCACCTTTCAACACAAGGCAATTCAAGGTGCTTTACAAAAATGAAAGATATTCAGACAAAGGCATTTAAAAACAGTAAAAGATAATTAAAGAAACATTAAAAGAAAAAATACATGAATAAAACAGTACACGAATAAAAAGTTACAGTGCAGTTTAAGATATGAATAGTTCACACAGACTGTTGCACTGTACTGGTGAACACAGCGGCTCAGTTTCAATTAAAAGCAGCGACAAAAATATAAGTCTTCAGCCTGGATTTAAAAGTAGTAAGAGTTGCAGCGGACCTGCAGGTTTCGAGAGGGGTCTGCCTGCAGACCTCCACTCTCAGGACACCTCCACTCTCAGGACAGGAAGTGCACGCTAAGAATTCCAAAATAAAATCACCACTATCAGTACAGTGCCACTTTCCAAACAGGAAGTGCACGCAAATACAAAATAAAATCGCATCGTGACGGATCGTGACACTTATTATATACATATGTATATATCTATATATATATATATATATAGATATATACGGACACCTTGTATTGTTGTTACTATCAATACAGCCGCAGCGCCACTTTCCGAACAGGAAATGCACGCAAATACAAAATAAAATCGTACTGACACTTATTATCTATATATATAAATACGACATCTTGTATTTTAGTTGCACCCGCTAGACAACAGTGGAAGGTTCGAGAAACAACCGTGTTTGCCGGGTGCACCGCGGCGGAGGTGGGGAGGTTCCAGCTGGGAACCTCCACCCCGCTGCGGGACCCGTGGGAAGGGGTCCCACGGTGCGTCTTGGTCACGCTTCATATCGGCCGGCCCGGGAAGGAAGAGGCACGCAGAGTGGGGGAAGTCCCCCACCCCAACGCAGCACACCCTCCCGGCCATCAGGGTCAAACCCGCAGTTCGGAGGAACCGACCGCCAGAGCACCGGCACTAGGCCGGGCCGGCGTGGAGGCCCTCCGACAGTGGGTCGCATTTGCCATTCGATCAGTGAGAGGAGAGGAGAAAAATGCAACAAACATGGTCAAAATCCGTTAATATATGGATGAGTGGGGGGGGAGGCTGGACACAGGCCGTGGGGGGACACCCGAGACCGGGCAATGTCCCCGGTAGAAACCGGGTGAAATAGCCAAAAAAATAATAAATAAAATAAAAATAGGCACTCGTGACGCGGGCAGAGTCCCCTGTCAACTCCCGTTACATTTCTCCATGGTGTCATTTGAGCGGTGGGGGGGGGGGTCAAAAGGGCTTGACCAAGGCCGACCCAAAGTGCACGGTGGGCGGACTCATCACCTCCGTGATGAGTCTCCATTGTGATTTGAAAACTTCCATCAAACGAGTCCTTCGGTGGACGGGGAAAAAAACGCGTCAGAATCGTCACTTCCTGTAGGCCTACTGACAGTGGAAGTGTCCTGAGAGTGGAAGTCTGCACCGGAACTGTCCTGAGAGTGGAGGTCTGCAGGCAGGCTCCCATGCAGGTTTCTGGGAGCTTGTTCCAGATATTTGGAGCATAATAACTGAACGCTGCTTTACCATGTTTAGATCTGACTCAGAAAGCTGACCCGTCCCTGAAGACCTGAGAGATCTGGATGGTTCATAATTTAGCAGGAGATCAGAAATGTATTTTGGGCCTAAACCATTCAAAGCTTTATAAACCAGCAGCATTATTTTGAAATCTATTCTTTGACACACAGGAAGCCAGTGTAAAGACTTCAGAACAGGAGTGATGTGATCCACTTTCTTAGTGTTAGGACTCGAGCAGCGGCGTTCTGAATCAGCTGCAGCTTTCTAATAGATTTTTTAGTGAGACATGTGAATACACCATTGCATTAGTCGAGTCTACTGAAGATAAAAGCATGGACAAGTTTTTCCAAATCCTGCTGTGACATTAGTCTTTTAATCCTAGATATGTTCTTTAGGTGATAGTAGGCTGATTTAGTAACTGTTTTAATGTTACTGTTGACACTCAGGTCAGAGTCCATGACTACACCTAGATTTCTGGCTTTATCTGTTGTTTTGAACATTGCAGACTGAAGCTCAGCAAGAAATTACTCAACTGTTGAAAAACTACTTTTTGATTTTACTTAGAAATGGGAGGTTTGATATGGGCCTGTAATTGTTCATTACTGAAGTCTCTAGATTATGCTTTTTTAAAAGCGGTTTAATGACTGCAGTTTTCAGGGCCTGTGGAAAAACACCTGAGTGAAGAGACTTGTTTACTATATGAAGTAGATCTGAGGCCATGCTACGTGTTGCAGTGGAAAAAAGCCATTAGTGGCTCAGCTTATTTCCCACTAAACGTATCACTCCTATTTCCTATGTACGTTTTTTCCTGTCCTCTAAGTCAGTGGTTCTCAAAGTGGGGTCCGCTACCCCCCGGGGGTCCGTGGCACTCTGCCAGGGGGTCCGTGAAAAGTTTTCAGATTCATTAATTTAAATTATCATGATATCATTTTTTTTTTTTTTCAACAAATAATATATATATTTTTTAATCTAAAATATTTCATAGATTACGTTCAAATCTAACAAATAGATACATTTAAAAATCAAGCGCGTTACCGTGGAAACAACAATAACTGTTACGTCAGTCAAAGAGCGCCGCTGCAAGCATCATAGATATTTAACACGGCTAGCATACTACGAAGATGGACAGATTTTTAAAACGACCGGTTACGGCTACAAATGAAGTAAATGAAAAACAGACAGGTCCACAGAAAACTACCGGTATGCTTAGTCCTAACTTACTTTAGTTACTGTACTGCAAAAAGCAGACGGCGCTGCGCTCAACACACAGACAGACTCAAAACCATGGACACACTGGCACATAAGTTACATAAACAATTTATAGGCCTAAATTGCATAAGCTACAGTATTGCAATTAAGCAGGCCAGTTTCTTTCAGTCGTACGAGGTGTCAGGTTTAGTAGGAGAACTGACAGGAACGAATGAGCGAGCAGACGAGAGGCGAGAGGACGAGACCAGACAGAGGCGAGAAGAGAGAGTAGAGCGCAAGAGCTATGTAGTAGGTAGAGACTAGAGAAGCGAGCGTAGAGATAGATCTCGAGCATAGAGCTAGCGAGATCGAGCGAAGAGAGGTAGCGAGAGACTCGATCTATATCATCTCTCTCTCCTATGCTCTCTCTTCTCTCTCTCTCTCTCTCATCTCTATCTCTCTCTCTCTCTATCTCTCTCTCTATCTCTCTCTCTCTCTCCTCTCTCCAACGGTGTTTGTTTCAGGGCCGGTTCGGAGCTGGAGACTTGAAAGCACCGGGTTTTCCTGTTCACACCGCCATCGGAGCAAGCAGCCTCTTTAGCTCCGGACTCCGGTACGTTTCAAGCACCAAAAAATTGTCCGGCCCAGAAGGCAAAAGCACCCCACCTTACGTCACGCTTACGTTGACGGCCGGGGGGCAGGGGGCAGAGACAGATCAACTCGCTGAACAACAAACAAAAGCCCGCGTTTTATCCAGTTCTGTACAACGATGGAGAAACTTAACCAGAGTTTCAGAGTTTTCAGTGTTTCTGCCCATAGACTGTATATATAAAGGTTTCTGATCATGGTTGAAGCAACGTGTCTGCGTGTTAAGGTGGAACTTGAGCATTCACGTTGGATCATCATTATAACTCATTATACATCTATAAAAACTATACATATCTAAACTTTACTTCACGTGTTCATTTGAGAACAGTTGTTACATACCTGGGTGAAGGTTTACAGTTCATCTAAATGAAAGATACAACGTTACTCCACACTCATGGTTCAGTTCACCTTAAGAAATAAGGACCGACCTCGGTAAGCAGTTGTGTTTTAAAAAAACCTTTATTGACACGAGTACACTTTTTTATAAGAATATAACTAAACCACAGAAATGAAATGACTCTGCAGATAGAGCCATAAGAAATGAATGCAACTGATTTCATCGCGCGGTTTGGCTTTATGAAGCAGGCACGAAACGGTTACGTCCATGACGCAAACTCTCTCTCTCTCTCTCTCTGTGTTGTGGTGTGTGTGTTGTGTGGTGTGTGTGTGTGTGTGTGTGTGTGTATGTGTGTATGTGTGTGTGTGTGTGTGTGTGTGTGTGTGTGTGTGTGCTGTGTGGTGTGTGAACAAATTGTAATTTAAAACACATTTCCTACATGTCTACACCACCTTGCCCTCTTTGGATTTAATCAAGAAACATTAACCCTGTATAATGTTAACCAAAACTGTAAAATTATGTTATATTACTAAAAACGTATTATTGGGAATCGCGAGAAGTTACGGGGAGAGCGTCCCCGTAACCATGGTAACTCACTCTCACTCCTGCCTGGTGCGCATGGCGCGAGAGGAGAGGGAGAGACGCAGAAGTGAGACTGATTACTTTGAGCAACATGCATGGGAATAAGTTACAATATAATACATTTGTGTATATTTCTCGCTATTCAGATGGTCATGGTGCTGCTGTTGCGCAATGTGCAGTAGTGTCTTCTTTTCGCACCATGACATTATCAGTTATGAATTTGTTTTTCACTGCTTGAGAAAACGGACTTGTGGCTGAGAGCGTGTGAAAAATGTCAATTGTGTGAGAGTTGGCAGCCCTGTGAACTCGCTTGACATTATTATGTATGAAACTGCCAATCAGATTTATTTACTTATTAATCGAAGGTGCCGGAACGCTGTTCTGGATCGTTCCGGCCCACTTTAACCCCTGTGTGTGTGTGTGTGTGTGTGTGTGTGTGTGTGTGTGTGTGTGTGTGTGTGTGTGTGTGTGTGTGAGTGTGTGTGTGTGTGTGTGTGTGTATGTTCTGAAATGCACTTCAAATAATCACTTTTCTCTTGATTTCCCTTTGATATTTTCTTTAGGTACAGTGTTACTTGCAGCTAATTGATTGATTGTTTTATGGATATTCTGTGTTGAGATGGTGCAAATATTTTTAATACATATCCAATATCTTTCTAATACATTTCTCTTGTGTTGTTCTTTCACATAACTAAGACTATAGAAGTGTAAAAAATAGGCTACGTCAGATTATTCCAAGGGACATACAAGTCAAATCAAGTACATTTTTATTTATATAGCCCAAAATCACAAATCAGAATGAGGGGGGTCCTTGGTGTATTCTCTATCTTGTAAGGGGTCCTTGGCTGAAAATCAATTGAGAACCTCTGCTCTAAGTAACCATGAGGCAGAAGTGGTTAAAAATATGGAAGAGGTTGCAGCATCAAGAGCTACAATTTAATGGAGAGATAGAGGGATAAGAGAATAGTGAAGAAGTAGAATGGAAAGACAAAGAAATGGAAGGTCAAAAAGCAGGAAAGATCGTGATGTAGAGAGGAAAAAAGAAGAGTAGAAGGTTGAAAGAAGATGAAATCAGTTGGAAAGGTCATAGTGAGGCTACTAGCCTTTCTCTCCAAAGACAAATGGGAACAAACCTTCTTCAAAGGATAAGACCTGATACTAAAATAACACACCATTTTCTTTCTTTCTCTGTCAAAGCTTAGGTTTCCATGTGGCTTTGAGTGGGTTATCATATCTGTCTTCAATGAAACTAAAGAACATTGTGTTTATCTCTTATCTTTTCACATGTCTCTTATTTATCTGCTTCCTAATACAGCACTTCTTCTCATTCCCCACATTTCCCTTTGTTCTTTCTGAGGATTTATTTTACAGAGGATGCACGACACACCAAGAGGAAATTGACCTCTTGGAGGAAACGGCCGAAAGAATAATATTTGAAAAAGTTGTGAACTTGGATTAACTGGGCAGAAAGAGTTTAGGGTGAAGATAAAAGGGCAGAGAAAGAGCAGGATGTAAAAGACAAATAAAGTGAAAGAGCTGTAATTATGACAGGAGATAAGAATGAAGAAGGCCGGGGGAGGTCTCAAAAAGCTCGCCTGAAGTCGGACAGCTCGGAGTCGGCTTCTTCTTCTTCTCTCGTTTTTTGGCGGATTGCAAACAACTTTAAGGTGCATACCGCCACCTCCGGAGTCGGCTTGACTCCGTTTGCATTTATAAAGAATTCACAAATGTGTTTAATCGTTAATGTCAGATATGCACTAAGTAAATACATTTGTTCCTGCTCAAGATTAGATTCAACTTCATTGTTATTGCACAGATTACAGGTACTGAGACAACAAAATGTAGTTTAGCTTCTAACCAGGAGTGCAAAAGCAGTAAAGTGAAAAGTAATGTACACAATCTACAGAATACAATATAAAATGAATTGAATGATGAATAAACAGTGAGGGGTATGAATACATTAGATATCCTTTAGTTCTTTATTTTAATATTTATAACATAACATAGGATTTCATAAAGTATTTTTAAAATAGTTTATACATTATTCGAATATAGGAATAGTAGATAAGGGTACGTTCCCACCTGCCTTGTATAGTCCGGTTGAATCGAACCCTGGTGCGTTTAGCCGCTTGGTGCGGTTCATTTCAGCCTGTCCTACAAAAAACGACCATATAGGTCGATTGTTCAGCAGCTAAATACGACCCAGAGTCACGTTTTAAAGTGTAGCACCTCTAGTGGTCGTGTAAGAAACAACATGCTTCTGTCGATTGCAAACGCTCCGGAGGTTCTTTTATTCACAAATAGCCCTCTCTGGAAAATCCTAAATTGTGAAATAGTTTGGCCAGTAAAATGCTTTTTTATTAGATTTTTAGCGAGAAGTGTATATTGTACTTTTATAATCTACGTCCAGTGGATGTGTAGGATCTACAGTTTGATAGATATACGAAGATGATTTTAGGTCTCGCCAGGAGAACGTGTATTGTATATGGGGCAGCTTCCATGTAAAGTTAGCGTGGGTGAAAACAGTATTTCCGGTCTCGAAGTTTTCATAATAAAACCGGAAGTATTCCCCACACTGTCAAATGATTACACAGTGATATCTCCATTACTCATCCACTAAAAAACATCAGTTTATCCTTGTTAATTCACAATATTGATTGGTTTAAATTGTGTACAATGCTTTTGTGTTTTTAACCTTCGATTCGGAGAAACAAATTGTTTATTCGGAGTTTAGACACTACAGAGTTTCTGAAGACACTACACTACCCAGAATCCCCAGCTATCGTTTGGGACTACAACATCCGCCTTGCTTTACAAACCCCGTGATTAGCCCTCAAGCTCTGTGATTGGATGTTGGAGTGGCAGTGCGACAAGGTTACGCCGAGTGTCAAACAGCTCTTTGAAATGTAATGGAACCACGCCAGACTATCCAAAACTGGACTTGGACGGGTCCAGCCCAGCCCTCCCCCCCAGAATTACACATGCTGGATATTGTGTGTTTCGCAACATGTTCTATGGCACGTCTCTATTGGGAATTGTAATTTTAAAAGACGTTTTCGTATTTCCCACAATTAGAAGTTGCCAGTATTAAACTGTATACATCCCTGGAGGTTTAGGGGATACGAAACACATTGGTGTTATCAAATTTAAAACATATAATTAATACATGGGTGAAAATTGCTTGTGTCCATAATGGGCAGCATTAATATACCCACATGACAGCTAAGGTCAGAAGAGCTTTATTTAACAGCTGGTCTTATGTCTGTGACCCCTCCTGTTGTTAATTGATAAGCCTGAAACATGCACTTGTCAAGGTTCAGATGCACATTTAGCAAATATGGCAGTAGCCATCGATCATCTTAAGATAAGATACTTTATTGATCCCAAGTTGGGAAATGTTTTTGTTACAGCAGCATGTACTACTTTGTTCTACTCCACTACAATTCAGAGGTTAACCTGGTATTTTTACTCTACTACATTTATTTTTGTTACTTTGCAGATTCTGATTAATGATGTGAAATATAAACAACCCTTAAATCAGACTTTAGTTACACCTGAGTAAAATTCAGCCTTATCAGTTTGTCTGTTTTGCACATCCTCCTGTTAATATCTTTGGACGTCCTGCACTAAACTGTTTTATTGTAGAGATCACTACAGTATCTTCTTGATATTTTCTATTCTATATTTCTATCATTGACCCCTATTTTGTATGTAGGCTACTCTTATATTTAAATGTTGTCATCAAATATAACTTATTCAACAACTAAATTCAATAACGTGCTTTAACCACTAGGCGGTGCGGTTTAAAAAACCAGTGGTCTAGTTAATAAAACATAATAATATCAAACATAATATGACTATTCACTTTATTGTGAAATTAAAACAGAACGGTAAAGGAAAATACAGTTTCAGTCTCTCGATGTGAAGCTTATGCATTGTACCATGTAACAGTCAACTGCATGAGGAGTTGGAAAGATAGTTCAGAAAATCAGTAATATCTTTAAAAACTACAAAAAAGTCCCTTTCTCTCAGCTGTGCACCGTTATGGTGTAAATACAGACTATCTACTAATTGAATCAAATATAAAAGTCAGCCGAATTAGTGTTGATACTGCAAGGAGACGTATTGTGTGAAAAGAAATGGAAGATGTTGTTTAATTGTTGATATATTTATGGTCCACGTCACGTATTCAGTTTTGGCGGCATCTCTTCCAGTTTGTCAAAAGGTCTTCTGATCAGGGCTATATAAATAAATATCTACGGCAGATATGTAATATTTAATGCAGCCGAACCGTGTATTACAATGCCGTTATGTGATGACTTCCAAAGAGAAAAGCAAGAACACTCGGAATAAAGTGTTATTTTATATTTAAATGTTTTCCGATTTCATATCACATAAACACCATATCCCAACGTGCATTGCAGCGTGATCAAAACCTCTGAAAAAATAAATGTGTCTCTGAGAATCGAAAGAGAAAAACCTATGGGAAAAACACAAAAGCATTGTACACAATTTAAACCAATTAATGTCGTATAATTAACTAGGATAAACTGATGTTTTTTAGTGGATGAGTACTGCAGATATCACTGTTAAATCATTTGATCATTGGTTTTATTATGAAAACGTCGAGACCGGAAATACTGTTTTCAACCCGTAACTTTACATGGAGGCTGCCGCATATACACGTTCTCCTGACGAAACCTCAAATCATCTTCGTAATATCTATCAAACTATAGATCCTACATATCGACTGGACGTGGATTCTAAAAGTACAATATATACTTCTCGCTATAAATCTAATCAAAAAGCGTTTTAATGGCCAAACTATTCTACAATTTAGGATTTTACAGAGAGGGTTATTTTATTTGTGAATAAACGACCCTCTGTAACGTTTGCATTCAACGGGAGCACTAGAGGCCGACAACTTTAAAACGTAATTATAGGTCGTATTAAGCGCTTGAACAAACGACATATTTGGTCGTAATAAGGGCTTGAACAATCGACCCATTTGGTTGTATGAGTTGGAGGACTTGTTGGTTCATTTGGGTCGGTGTGAACGCAGTCCGAGACCTCTTAAGTGAACTAAACAACCGGACTCTGGTCCGCTAAAATAGGTGGTCTCGGAACGCTTGCTTGCGAACTCTGGAGCGGTTCATTGCTGGTGTGAACGCAGTCCGCACCAAAACATACGAAGCGTAGTATTTACGTGTCACAAGAACGCGGATGTCTTCAAAAATCTTCAGCGAAAGAGTCTTTCAAGGTTGTTTAGTTAAAGAGTGAAGCAGAATGAAGTGTTGAACAGTGTTGTGTAAAGTAAAAATTCTCCGTCAGCTACATAAAAGTAAGAACACCTGTCGTCTGTGAAACCTCCTCCTTACTGCAGAACGTCTCTCATTATGTTATAATGTTTTTTAACGGACGTTGTCTGATTATATAATCATATGCGCGGGCCGCTAGTGTCTGTTGATCTCCAGATTAACAGCAGCATGAGAATAACCTGCCGAAAGTGCCGATGCTCCATGGCGGAGGCTTCGGTAGAAATTGCCGGGATTTGCGTTTTTACCCCCTTAATGTCTGACCAATGGTTGAACAGCATTTCCGTGCACATGACTTGTGTTTAAAGTTTATAGTCCGTTTGAGTTTTGCCCATGTGAACGCAAACCGAACCTTCTGAAAAATGAAACAATGTAACAAACTGTCGTCTGGTGCGCACCAGAAAACGGACTATTAGGTGTGAATGCACCCTAAGATTACTTAAAATATAGTACCTTATATTTCATCTTTTGTCCCTTTAGACCCTTGCGGTTTATTCTTAAAAACCCTTACCCTTACCCACTCCCCATTTTCCCTCTGCTGGTCTATGGCCTTGTAGAGGGTAACAGGGTACAGAGTCGCTTAGATAAGCGGAGGAGTGCATCTGACGAAGAGATATAGTGGGGCAAAAAAGTATTTAGTCAGCCACCAATTGTGCAAGATCTCCCACTTAAAAAGATGAGAGAGGCCTGTAATTTTCATCCTAGGTACACTTCAACTATGAGAGACAGAATGGGGGGAAATAATCCAGGAAATCCCATTGTAGGATTTTTAATCAATCAATCAATCAATGTTTATTTATATAGCCCAATATCACAAATGTTACATTTGTCTCAGTGGACTTTACAGTTTGTACAAAATATCAGTATGACAATACGATACCCTCTGTCCTTAGACCCTCACATCGTACAAGGAAAAACTTCAGAAGAAAACCCACAGTTTAAAGGGAAAAATGGGAGAAACCTCAGGGAGAGCAACAGAGGAGGGATCCCTCTCCCAGGACGGACAGACGTGCAATAGATGCCGTGTGTAAATTGAAAAGATAATACATTTGCAACATAGGTAGTCCAAATGTTTGGAAATGCATGTGTGTATAATAGGAAGATGAATCCACGAGGATATCCATCCAGGACCTATGATCCAGGACCACAGCGACGACTCAAGATCCAGGACAGAGGAGCGCAGTATCATCCATGACTCCGGATCCCGGCGTATACAGACACCAAAAAGAAAGACATTTGGGGAAGCTGGGTTAATCGGAACATGAGAGTACACAAGTATAGACAGAGAGAAGGAAGAAGTAAGATGTCCCCCGACAAACTAAGCCTATATCAGCAAAACTAGGGGCTGAATCTAATCAGCCCTAACTAGAAGCTTTATCAAAAAGGAAGGTCTTAAGCGCACTCTTAAAAACGGATAGGGTGTCTGCCGCCCGAACACAAACTGGAAGCTGATTCCACAAATGTGGAGCTTGATAAGAAAAGGCTCTGGCTCCCATTGTACTTTTAGAGACTCTAGGAACAACCAACAACCCTGCATTCTTGGAACGCAATGCCCTAGTAGGACAGTAGTATAATGAGTTCTTTAAGGTAAGATGGCGCCTGCCCATTAAGGGCTTTGTAGGCGAGAAGAATAATTTAAAATTCTATCCTGTGTTCTATAGGGAGCCAGTGTAAGGCAGCCAGAACAGGAGTAATGTGGTCCCTTTTCCTAACTCTGGTTAGTACACGAGCTGCAGCATTTTGAATCAGCTGAAGCGACTTGACTGACTTCTTGGTACACCCTGATAATAAAGAGTTACAATAATCCAGCCTTGAAGTAACAAATGCATGGACTAGTTTCTCTGCATCGTTTTGCTTAACAGTTAATGAATTAATTGGTAAATTCCTCGGTAAATAAGTATTTGGTCACCTACAAACAAACAAGATGTCTGGCTCGCACAGACCTGTAACTTCTTCTTTAAGAGCCTCCTCTGTCCTCCACTCGTTAACTGTGTTAATGGCACTTGTTTGAACTTGTTATCAGTATAAAAGACACCTGTCCACAACCTCAAACAGTCACACTCCAAACTCCACTATGGCCAAGACCAAAGAGCTGTCAAAGGACACCAGAAACAAAATTGTAGACCTGCACCAGGCTGGGAAGACTGAATCTGCAATAGGTAAGCAGCTTGGTGTGAAGAAATCAACTGTGGGAGCAATTATTAGAAAATGGAAGACATACAAGACCACTGATAATCTCCCTCGATCTGGGGCTCCACGCAATAAAAATGATCACAAGAACGGTGAGCAAAAATCCCAGAACCACACGGGGGGACCTACAGTAGTCAATGACCTGCAGAGAGCTGGGACCAAAGTAACAAAGGCTACCATCAGTAACACACTACGCCGCCAGGGACTTAAATCCTGCAGTGCCAGACGTGTCCCCCTGCTTAAGCCAGTACATGTCATGGGCAGGCCCGTCTGAAGTTTGCTAGAGAGCATTTAGATGATCCAGAAGAGGATTAGGAGAATGTCATATGGTCAGATGAAACCAAAATAGACCTTTTTGGTAAAAACTCAACTAGACGTGTTTGGAGGAGAAAGAATGCTGAGTTGCATCCAAAGAACACCATACCTACTGTGAAACATGGGGGTGGAAACATCATGCTTTGGGGCTGTTTTACTGCAAAGGGACCAGGACGACTGATCCGTGTAAAGGAAAGAATGAATGGGGCCATGTATCGTGAGATTTTGAGTGACAACCTCCTCCATTAGCAAGGGCATTGAAGATGAAACGTGGCTGGGTCTTTCAGCATGACAATGATCCCAAACACACCGCCCGGGCATAGAAGGAGTGGCTTCGTAAGAAGCATTTCAAGGTCCTGGAGTGGCCTAGCCAGTCTCCAGATCTCAACCCCATAGAAAATCTTTGGAGGGAGTTGAAAGTCCGTGTTGCCCAGCGACAGCCCCAAAACATCACTGCTCTAGAGGAGATCTGCATGGAGGAATGGGCCAAAATACCAGCAAGTGTGTGAAAACCTTGTGAAGACTTACAGAAAACGTTTGACCTCTGTCATTGCCAACAAAGGGTATATAACAAAGTATTGAGATTAACTTTTGTTATTGACCAAATACTTATTTTCCACCATAATTTGCAAATAAATTCTTTAAAAATCAGACAATGTGATTCTCTGGATTTTTTTTTCCTCATTTTGTCTCTCATAGTTGAGGTATACCTAGGATGAAAATTACAGGCCTCTCTCATCTTTTTAAGTGGGAGAACTTGCACAAATGGTGGCTGACTAAATACTTTTTTGCCCCACTGTAGGTTGTTGTGCTCCCTATCTCTGTTTCTTATCCTATATCTAATAGAACTGCTCGGGTCTTGATAGATTGAGTGGAATAAGGACGCTTATGTAAGAGGGTCAGAGGTCAATGGCCACCCATGACCAGCTAATAAGAAGGAAAAACGCACACATGCTACAGTTTCAGATCTTTCTGGAGGGTTATCAAGAATAACTTTTATCCAATGACCTTTTCCCTCTCTGTCTGTGTCTGTGTATTCTCTTGTTCCGATTAACCCAGCCAAATCTTTTTTCTTGTTTTGTATCTATATCTACGTTGGGATCCGGAGTCGAGGCTGATCCTCTTGCTGTAGTCCTGTGTCTTGGATCCTCTATCCTGAGTTCTGGATTAAGTCGTGGACTTCGGGTCGTGGCTGAACCTGTCTCTGCGGTCCTGCCTTGGGTCTCGTCATGCTGCTTCCCTGATGGCTTCCACAGGATTGTAGCTGACATCCTCGTGTATTCATCTTCTTATTACAGACACATGCATTTCCTAACATTCGGTCTATATGCTGTAAAATGTATTATCTCTTCGATTTACACAGGATAGAATTTTAAATTCTTCTTCTCGCCTACAAAGCCCTTAATGGGCAGGCGCCATCTTACCTTAAAGAACTCATTATACCCTACTGTCCTACTAGGGCATTGCGTTCCAAGAATGCAGGGTTGTTGGTTGTTCCTAGAGTCTCTAAAAGTACAATGGGAGCCAGAGCCTTTTCTTATCAAGCTCCACATTTGTGGAATCAGCTTCCAGTTTGTGTTCGGGCGGCAGACACCCTATCCGTTTTTAAGAGTGCGCTTAAGACCTTCCTTTTTGATAAAGCTTCTAGTTAGGGCTGATTAGATTCAGCCCCTAGTTTTGCTGATATAGGCTTAGTTTGTCG
The DNA here is from genome assembly GCF_902827175.1 of Gymnodraco acuticeps. Classification (NCBI taxonomy): domain Eukaryota; kingdom Metazoa; phylum Chordata; class Actinopteri; order Perciformes; family Bathydraconidae; genus Gymnodraco; species Gymnodraco acuticeps. The sequence continues at coordinate 914,190 of NW_022990526.1, forward strand.
GGGGACATCTTACTTCTTCCTTCTCTCTGTCTATACTTGTGTACTCTCATGTTCCGATTAACCCAGCTTCCCCAAATGTCTTTCTTTTTGGTGTCTGTATACGCCGGGATCCGGAGTCATGGATGATCCTGCGCTCCTCTGTCCTGGATCTTGAGTCGTCGCTGTGGTCCTGGATCATAGGTCCTGGATGGATATCCTCGTGGATTCATCTTCCTATTATACACACATGCATTTCCAAACATTTGGACTACCTATGTTGCAAATGTATTATCTTTTCAATTTACACACGGCATCTATTGCACGTCTGTCCGTCCTGGGAGAGGGATCCCTCCTCTGTTGCTCTCCCTGAGGTTTCTCCCATTTTTTCCCCTTAAACTGTGGGTTTTCTCTGGAAGTTTTTCCTTGTACGATGTGAGGGTCTAAGGATAGAGGGTGTCGTTTTTCTCATACTGATATTCTGAACAATCTGTGCTGTTGTATTTGCTGTAAAGTGTCTCTACTGTAGGCTATTTTTATTATATGTACAGCACTTTGGCTTGACCAAAAATCGTTTATAAATGTGCTATATAAATAAAACTTGATTTGATTTGACACAGTAGCCTATGAGCATTATGAACAGTATTAACAGTGTGTATGAATATGCCAATATATATAAAGTATGACAACGGTAAGCAGTGCAAGTATAGTATAAAATATATAGATATTCATTTCATGATGATAAACTTTGTGGAACAATGATGAAAAATGTGAATGGAAGTGGCGACGTAAAACTGACACAAAAAGACAAACTTTTGCTGAGCCAATGGAGAGTTTCATCACCAGCACGGGGTAAAAACCACCAATGAGCACTCAGCTCGATATACAGTGCCTTGCAAAAGTATTCACCCCCCTTGGCATTTTCTTGTTTCATTGCTTTAAAACATTTAATTTAATTAGATTTTTGGAGAATTTGTATTTTGATATACACAATATGCCTACAACTTTGAAGATGCAAAACATATTTTTTATTGTGAAACAAACAAGAAATAATAATGAAAAAGAGAAAACATGAGCGTGCATTAGGGCTGTGCAATTAATCGTATTTTAATCGCGATTACGATTATGGTTTGCGACGATTATGAAAACAGCATAATTGACAAAATACGATTATTTTTGCTGGGTGCGCTTTCGCCCCTCCCTGAAAGCCCACTCGGCCACGTGGGAGTGACATGTGTTGTGAGTGTTCAGCGCGAGCGAAGATGTCAGATCAAGAGCAGCAACTCGTTAAAAAGAAGGGTAAAACTATTTCCACTATTTGGAAGTACTTTGGCTTTCAGGAGTCCGACGTGGAGCAAAACAAAGTACAGTGCAGGATTTGTTACCAGGTTGTGTTGGCACCACACGCTAACACAACCAATCTCTTTAATCAGCTGAAATACAACCACAAAGTGCAATACGACCGGGCAATAATACAACAAAAAGCAGATGCCCGCTCGACTTCATCCACCACATCATCACAGTCATCGATTCTGGACGCATTGTACAGAGCAACGGCCTACGCGACGAGCTCGCAGAGACACAGAGATATTACAGGTGCCATTACATTTCACATCGCTAAAGATATGTGCCCAGTTAGCACTGTTAGCAACCAGGGCTTTAAGCAACTTGTCAACACGTTGGACAAGCGTTACGCGATGCCGTCTCGGTATTATTTCAGCAGGTCTGAGCTGCCTGCGCTATATGACAAATGCCGTGGGGAAGTTGAGAGAGATGTGGCTTCAGCTGACTACTTTGCTACCACAACAGACCTATGGTCTAGCCCAGGGGTGCCCAACCAGTCGATCGCGAGATGTGTCTAAAAATAGAACAACAATATTCTGTTTTATCGTTAATGTCCTGTAACATAATCTTCCTGTGCCAGAATAATGCACTTGAACGCATCAAAGCTTTGTGATTGGCCGGCGTCACCCCATGTGTCGGGGCGTGGCTGAGGGTCTTCAGTACAGGTGGCAAAATTGTCACCTGCCTGCGCTCATCTCTGAAACCAGACCATGTAAACAGGCTGGTGTTTCTTGCAAAACATCTTTAAGAGATGACATGAGCAGCCCTACCAGCATTTGCCATGGTGGCCTAAACATTTTTATTTGGTCTTAAATTGTAGTTCAACATTTATTTCCTGTTACTTCTGGACCATGACGGTTGGCCAGCCTTCAACGTTTAACTGAGTGGAATATGTTGAATATGTTTTACCAAAATGTTGGCTATATGTTAAGGAGTTTTCAGTAGGTTGTGACAGTGCACTGCAACATGTTTGATTTCATTTATTTTGGTCTAATTTATTTTTATTTATCATATTAATAATATATGTTTAGTATGGTTTTGGAAGTGCGCTCCAACATATTTGTTGATCTTGTTTATTGGTCAAATATTATTTGTTTTAAAGTTCAATAAATGGTCAATGAATAATCGTCAAAATAATCGTGATATCAATTATTGACCCAAATAATCGTGATTATGATTTTTGCCATAATCGCACAGCCCTAGCGTGCATAACTATTCACCCCCCCAAAGTCAATACTTTGTAGAGCCACCTTTTGCAGCAATAACAGCTGCAAGTCTATTGGGGTATGTCGTGTCTATAAGCTTGTCACATCTTTCCACTGGGATTTGTTTCCATTCTTCTTGGCAAAACTGCTCCAGCTCCTTTAGGTTAGATGGGTTCCGCTCGTGTACAGCCATCTTTAGGTCATACCACAGATTTTCGATTGGATTGAGGGCTTTGACTAGGCCACTCCAAAACGTTTAAATGTTTCCCCTTAAACCACTCTGGCATTGCTTTAGAAGTATGGTTTGGGTCATTGTCCTGCTGGAAGGTGAACCTCTGCCCAAGCCTCAAATCTCTGGCAGACTGAAACACAGTTTCCCTGTATTTAGCTCCATCCATCACTCCTTCTATTTTTACCAGCTTCCCAGTCCCTGCCGATGAAAAACATCCCCACAACATGATGCTGCCACCACCTTGCTTCACTGTGGGGATGGTGTTCTGAGGGTGATCAGAGGTGTTGGGTTTGCGCCAGATATAGCGTTTACCTTGATGGCCAAAAAGTTCAATTTTAGTCTCATCCGACCACAGGACCTTCTTCCACATGTTTGGGGAATCTTCCACATGCCTTTTGGCGAACTCCAAACATGTTTTCTTATTTTTGTTGTGACTCTTCCATAAAGCCCAGCTCTGTGGAGTGTACGGCTTACTGTGGTCCTATGTACAGATTCTCCTCTCTCTGCTGTGGAGCTTACCAGCTCCTTCTGGGTTATCCTCTGCCTTTTTGTTGCCTCTCTGATCAATGCTCTCCTTGCACAGTGTGAGAGTTTTGGTGGGCGGCCCTCTCTTGGCAGGTTTGTTGTCGTGGCATATTCTTTCCATTTTAAAATAATGGATTTAATGGTGCTTCGTGATGTTCAAAGTTTGTGAGATTGTTTTATAACCCAACCCTGTCTCATACTTTTCCACAACTTTGTCCCTGACCTGTTTGGAGAGCTCTTTAGTCTTCATGGTGTCGTTTTCTTGCTTAGAAAGGCCACTTACTGTGGTATAGAAGACGGAGGCCTTCTACAACAGTTGTATAATAATAATTAATTAATATAATAATTAGAGATAATGAGGCACTTGATTGCACACAGGTGAACTTTATTTAAATAATTGTGTGACTCTGAAGGTCTTTGTTTGGGCTCAATAGCAAAGGGGGTGAATACATATGCACACACCACTTTTCAGTTTTACATTTTTTGTTATGTTTTAAAACGTGCCTTTTGTTCCTTTCACTTCACCAATTTTGCTTGATTTTGTGTGGGGTCTTGCCATAAAATCCCCCCAAAAATATTATATTATTTTTGGTTTTAATGCAAGAAAATAGGAAAAATGGCAAGGGGGGTGAATACTTTCGCAAGGCACTGTACCAGCGAGTCGTTTCCCATCCCGCCTCGCTCTCAAGTCTGCGGGCGTCTTTCGGCCCGTCTACACTACAGGCGTCAAAAAATGCTTTCAACGCTTCGCCCATTCATTTGAATGGAGTGACGTAGGATATTTTCAAACTTCGCCGAACTGCATTGTGGGTAGCATGGCAAGGCGTTGCAAGCATCGCGAGCGTCTATCGGCGTCAAAAGTTGAACAATGTTCAACTTTTGAGGCTCGATGCTTGCTCGAAGCTGGCGTCAGCCAATCAAATCCCGTTTTTGCAATTCCCGCCAGTACAAGCGCTAGCCAATCAAACCGCGTGTATGCTGATCCCGCAGGTCTTGACTATTTTCCATATGTCATAAAATGGAGGACAAATTAATCATTGCCGTGGCAAATGTCCCAGTCTTGTATGACTGTACTCTGTTCACCTACCGGGACCTAAACCGGAGGAACCAGGCATGGCGGGAGGTGGCAGAGACAGTTGGTGAAACTGGTAGATTTTCTGGGGAGTTTATATCCAGTTTACTTCGTTTTAGCATTGAATGGACAGCTAGTAATGTAGCATAATAACATATAATATATATTAATAAAAAAACATTATAATAAGTATAAGCATAATATATAACATAACATATAATACATGCACAGCTATCAAGCATAGACAGTATATTTAGCCAGCTAGTAATGTAGCATAACATATAATATATATTAATAAAAAAATATTATATATAATATAATAAGTATAAGCATAATATATAATACATGCAGAGGGTGTCGTTTTTCTCATACTGATATTCTGAACAATCTGTGCTGTTGTATTTGCTGTAAAGTGTCTCTACTGTAGGCTAATTTTATTATATGTACAGCACTTTGGCTCGACCGAAAATCGTTTATAAATGTGCTATATAAATAAAACTTGATTTGATTCACAGCTATCAAGCATAGACAGTATATTTAGCCAGCATGGAATGTAGCATAAAAATAGCATTCATTAATGGAGGAATAATTTAGTAAATTCACTTTATTATTTATTAACTTTATTATTTCATTTCATTTTATTAGATAATGTCTGCAAGAAGAGATGGAAGAGTCTGAGGGACAGGTTCCGCAAGGAAAATAATATGGAGAAGGAGGCCAAAAGAAGCGGGGCAGGGTCTGCAGGGGGGTACAAGCCCTGGCGTTTCATGGCAGTGATGGGGTTTTTAACCCCATTCATCATAGACCGTGAGACGTCCAGCAATGTCCCCCGGCAGACCCTGCCTCCATCTACCCTGGTGGCAGAGGAAGAGAGCCAGGTAGACAGTGAGTCAGCCAGCCAGTCCGCCAGCCAGTCCACCAGCCATTCCGCCAGCCAGTCCACCAGCCAGTCCACCAGTCAGCCCGCCAGTCAGCAGCAGTCAGCCAGGAGGAGAATGCTGAGGTCCGGGGCAAAACACGGGGGAGGGGGAGGGAGATGTCCCCGTTTGAACGAATTCTGCTGTCTGCTGTCAGCAATTACCAAGCAATTGCCCAGCCAACCCCACCAGTGGTGGAGGAGGACGAGGACTTGCAATTTTTCAAGAGCCTCTTGCCCACCATGAGGCAGATGACAAGGGCACAGAGGGCAAGAGTCCGCCTCGGGGTACACCAGCTAATTTTTGACGTGGACCAGCAGGAGAATTTATAATTTAATAATTTTTTCACACATACTGATCCACATTACATTTTTTTACACTCATCACACACACTTCACTCAGATTCACCAAATAAAACATTATTTCAAGTATGTTATGGCTATACTGTGTCTTCACTTGTTCATGTGGTTTGTCAGTTGCAACATACCAGAAGCTTCATGTATGTCGGTATATATAATGTGCTTTCTTCTGTAATTGGTCATGTGAAAACCTATTGAAATTATGAGTGGTTTATCAGTAAAAACAGGGCTGAAAGAAAAAGGTTGTTAGTCATATCATAATATAATAATATCAATTCAAGAAACATGTTTATTAGGAATGTTTGATTTTAAAATGGCTCATTTGGAATATTTGCTCTTTAAAGAAAATGGGTAGCTCTTAAAAGAGCTTTTGGTTTGGAGGAGCCATGGTGACCCTACACCACTTTATGCTGCCATGACACTACACCAGCGATGTGCAGTCAGGGGAGGCAGGGGAGGCAGAGCCTCACCCGTCATACTCCAATGTAACGGAAAAACAACTAAAGAAAAACTAAATAGTAATTTACTATTCTGATCTGTGTTGTAACTTGTAAATGTGATTTATGTATGATTCCAATCGCTTTTTATAGTCAAAATCAGCAAATTTGCAGAGCTCCTCCGCTACAACTACGGGTAGCGATGAGAAGTGAGGCAGGGACGAGCTCTGCCTCACGTAAGCCCACAGTACTGGCTGGAGCGCGGGCACTAATTTAACGCGGGCACTTATTTTGTGAGCGCGCTCAAGCCAGTTACGGAGCCTACACACGGCGGCGTGTGTTACCGCTTGGCGGTGGGCGTGTCTGAAGCTTGGGGATTTTTTACGAGCAACGCGACCAACAACATGAATGTCCCGCCCCGAACATACAAAGCAAAGCATTCATGCTACATCCATGCTGGCTAAATATACTGTCTATGCTTGCTAGCTGTCCATTCAAACGAAGTACACTGGATATAAACTCCCCAAACAGGCGAACACCTACCAGTTTCACCCACTGTCTCTGCCACCTCCTCCCATGCCTGGCTCCTCCGGTTTGTATCCCTGTATGTAAAGAGGGACTGGTCATATAGTACCGCCACGATCATTTTCTCCTCCATTTTTTTACATATGGGAAATAACTGCGGTCTGGCTCTCCCAACATACACGCGGTTTGATTGGCTAGCGCTTGTAATGTCAGATTTGCATACGCGGGATTTGATTGGCTGACGCCTCCGTCGAGGCGGCAAAAGTAGAACATTGCTCTACTTTTGCAGCGAGCACCGCGAGAGAAGCTACGCTTTGCTCCCACAATGCAGTTCGGCGAATCGTGACGTCACCCCATTCAAAGTGAATGGGCAGAAGCGTTGAAGCGGCAACGCACGCCGCCGTGTGTACGCTCCGTTACTGTGTGGTGAGGTGAGGCACAGATGAGATCTGCCTCACCTCAGAATGCGTCACCCCACAGAAACTGGCTGGAAAGCGGGCCCTAAGCGCATGCCTGCACCATCTCACTGTATGTCACCAATGTAATGTTTGTAGATCCCTTTATTACATTTATCCTCGCCATCCATAGTCTCTAAATAACTTATTTCACGTATGATATTTAGGCTCGCTGGTCTCATCATACAACGGCAATGAAAAAAGCACCAGGGGAGGCAGCCATAACCTCTGCCGCACTGAAGGGGGCGCAAGTGAGCCCACAGGTTCTTGTTGCTACTGTTATTCTTCGTAGAGACGGGGTAGACCATGGCGGTAGACGCGACGCAAACAACAAACTAGACTTTTGAAACTAGAGGAAGATAAGGAGGACTTTTACAAAAAAGTAATAGAGATTGTTGTCCAGAAGGAAAGCATGGACTTCATCTTCAAGTCAAGGTAAGACCCCAATTGTAATGAAAATGGGATCATACTAAGAAAGAACAATCCAATATTTAGATTTTGGGTATCCTTTTGTTGAACGGTCTGTTTAAAATGAATCGAAGCATCAGACTAAAAAAGCTTTTGAAAATAACCGAATATGTCGATTATGGTCAAAATATGATATTTGTAAATCTGACTCTGAAAGAGTCAGTGCCTCACCAGCCATGAACCTCACATCACTGCACTACACCCTCCTCATTCAAATACGAGCAGAAGGTCTCCCGCAGTTGGATGGGTCGGCGTGTGGCGTTGTTTGAGCCCATCATAGGTGCATCGCGCATGGTTGGAGCTTCATCACTCGACTCTGCAACGACAGGTGTGCGTGATGACCTTCCTATTGTCTTCCTGCGGAGGAAGTTGTGCAACACACAGGTGGCCTTCACACACAACTCTGTGACCTCCGGGCTGGTGGTGATGACACCGGTAGTTGAACAGCCTCCTTTCACGCGTGAGCTGACGTCCAGGGAACGGACGCAGCAGGTTGTCCAGCAGCGGAAAAGCCTCATCTCCAACAAACACATGGGGAAGAAGGCCCAGCCGCTCTGCTCCTGGGATGACGGTGTCAGGTGGTAGCTGCAGACTGCCATCTCGGAGGCCCTCTCCAAAAGCGGAATTCCGCAGGCTCCCACCGTCGCTGCTCCTTCCAAAACCTCCAACATCCACTACCCTGAAGAGGTACTGGGCATCCACTACAGCCAGCCTACATCCACACATCACATACACACCACAGACACACACATCAGACACACACATCACAGACACACACATCACAGACACACACACACCACAGACACACACACACACACACACACACACACACACACAGGGGAGCAATACTGCGTTTACCTAGCTATCTTAATTAATGTCATTCATCTAAACTAAATCACAGACTTAATTCATCCATTGCATGCATTCTCTCTCTTTATATACAGAGTCATATTAAAGAAGTAGAAAAACACAAAACGTACCGTAGGCAGATGGTGAGTCGCTCGGCGGGTCCGATTGACAAACGCATACGGGTGTCTGCCTTTGCAATCAGTGGACCGACTTTTCCGAGCAACTCGTCGAACGCGTCTTTGCTCATCCTGAAGTACTGCTGAAACAGTACACCATCCAGGCGGAGCTCTTGGACAAGAAGGTGGTATTCCCCCCGTTGCAGACGTTTTCTGAGTATTGTATGTACCCGTGGCGGCTGGTGGAAAATACTTTTGGTGACCCCTTAAATTAGGACTTCTGGTGATGTAATGGCGCGTTTCCAGTGCAGCGCGGAGCTCGCTTTAATGCTGCGTTCAGACCGGACGCGATGCGAATATTCGCTTCGCTCTAAACGCTCCTATCGCATCGCTCGAGTTTCACCGCGGCTGCCAGCTGTGTTTACTCGCATCATTCAAACAAGACGCGCTGGCTCGGGAGCTACAAAATTAACATATTTTACCGTGATTAAATTGTAATACACGTTTCGAAATGATGCCGACGTAACAACATACTGATACCGGTTAGTAAAAACCATGAATTAATGCTTTGACAAGTCTGCAGACAGACGGCAGGCGAAAAACCCTTTAAAATGCGTGTTTTCTAAATGGAGCTTGGCTAAGCTAACGTTATATACCGTCCACACTCACAACAACGGCCTATACAGACATAACTAAACCAGCGACTGTATTCTCCATGACACAGACAGTCTGTGGTTTGTACTTGTTTAACTTTTGTCTAGTTTCTGAACAGATCGTATCTGTCCCCGGCTGTTTGAAGAGCAAGCATGGGAAACAAAAGATAGCATTTACCTGTTTGCATCCAGCTAGCCATGCCTTTCTGGTGTACCAGCTACGTGAGAAGCCTGGTTGATACGTTTTGTCTTTCACGAGCTTGCTGTGATATATACAAATCGGGTTGGTCCGGTCCAAGGTCTTTAAGTATTAATTTATCTCCCAAACTTCTCCTTTCGAAAGGATTGGAGAGTAGCTCTTGCACGGAATTGCAATATGGTCTAGCTGCGGCCGCGGACAGTACACAACGGTACACGGCGGTACACGACACGCCCACCTGACACGACACTACGGTGGCAGAGAGGCATGGCAGATGAAAAGCGAATTGACGACACTACACGACACGCCCCCTACTACGCCGCCTACGGTGGCTGAGAGACCGTACATGGCATGTTATTGTAGCATTTTAAGCAACTATTAGGCAAATAAATTAATAACCTATCCGTTTGAGAACCCCTTGGAACCCCTTATCCCATTTTGATGGTTGACATCTAATTTGAACAGTGAAAGCCAGAATGACAGCAGGGGTGAATTTCATTTTATAATTTTGCAATAAGTCAAAGATATGTTTACTGTATATTATAAAAATGCTTGTCATGTAGGCATACTGGAGGTACCGTTCCAATTATGTATTAATAATAAGATATATATAGCGCCTATATATATATATATATATATATATATATATCCAGTGCTGGAATTGGGCCGGTACTCACCGGTACGCAGTACCGGCACTTCTGGTTCTGACCCATGGAGTACCGGCACTTCTTGCTCAGTACCGGCATGCTGGCGGTACTCCGGTACTCATGCACCGTGCCAGTACTCAACACTCTCCCGCCGTTCTTATTATACATCCATATATATATATACAGCCGCCCGGTACTCAGTAGATGCGTCATGAGGTGCCGAACGGACATTCTCATCGCTCTAACCGCTGGAGTTTCACAGCGGCTGTCAGCTGTTTACTCCTGTCATTCAAACAGAACGTGCTGGAAAGGGGGCAGGGCTTATATTCTCCATGTAAATACTGTGGTGGAAACGACTATGTCAAAATTAACCTATTTGACCGTGATTTAATAGTAATACACGTTTCAAAATAATAATAATAATAATAATGCCGAAGTAACAACATACTGAAAACTGTTAGTAAAACCATGTTTTAATGCTTTACAATTTACATACCTAGATGCACGTGTGTTGTGTTTATGCAGTGCAACTCCCACCCAGTGGGTGGCTATGTAGAGTGATAGAACAGAGCAGGCACGCCCCCGAGAGAAGGAAAGCAAGTCACGTCACAAATTAGCATTTCTAAAATGTTAGCGTGGATTAATAAAAGTGCAAAAAGACAGCGGTTGTCGCCGGAAGAAACTTCAAATACAGAGAATGCTGTGCCTGTGTTGGAAATTGTGTCTGATGGGGAGCTTTCTTTGGTTGATCCTCCTGCTCCAAGTTCTAGTGCATTAGCATTAGCACTAGCTCCGCCGCCTCCTCCAGAGCCTCTAACGTTAGCTGCTGCTGGCGCAACTGCCACCACCAACACCGGGCAAAGCGATGCACCTGACTGCTGGACAACGGACCAGGTGCAATATTTTTGCAAGACCAATGCATGGCTCCTTCTTAAAGATAAGAAGCTAGGATGTCGGATATGCAGAGATGTCAAATAATGGGAATACACACTGGACAAGGACTGAAACTGTCAACTGAATGGGGTGAGTGTGCAGTGTCTCATTTCGGTGTTGACAAGGGCAAACAACAAGCTAGCCTGAGAAAAAAAATCAAAGAACATAAAGAATCACAAGTCCATGTAAAAGCTGCTGACATCCTTACATCTGCTTCACGTGAAACTATTCAACATCAAGTGCAGTCTATGCATAAATCTGAATTAGACACCACTATCAGAGTTTTTCGAACGGCATATACAATTGGCAAACATAGCCGGCCATTCACAGACATGCCAATTGATTTGAATGTACAGAAACTGAATGGGCTGAACGTGGGCAGGGTTTTGCACTCCAATAAAACCTGTGGCGAAATCATCGACCACATAGCTCATGAGCTGAAGAAAAAAATGGCAAAAGACATTACAGAAAACCAAAGAAAACTCTGTGTTTTGGTCGATGAATCTACCACTATTAGTGGTAAAACGGTGCTTGTTGTGTGTCTACGCTCAGCATTAGCTGATGCTGAGCCCGAAACGTTTTTTTTGGGAGCTGATCGAGTTGGATGGAACAACGGCTGATGACATCACAAAGGCGTTAATGGAGTGTCTTGGAAGAGATTTTAACGAGGACTTTTTAGGTCAGTGTTTCGTTTCTATTGCATGTGATGGGGCTTCAGTCATGCTAGGGAAGAGAACAGGCGTTGCTACCCAGTTGTGTAGTAAATTCCCAAGCCTGTTTGTGTGGCACTGCTCCAATCATCGTCTAGAGCTGGCAGTTGGGGATGTGGTCAAGGAGGTCTCAGGGCTCAATCATTTCCAGATCTTTTTTGACAAACTCTATTCCTTGTTCCATGCCTCCCCCAAAAATCAGAGGCAGTTAGCGCAGTGTGCGCAAGCAGTCGGACAGCGTCTCCTGGTGATAGGGCGTGTTTTGTCCATCCGCTGGGTGGCTTCAAGTGAAAGGAGCGTCAGAGCAGTCTGGGAAAACTACAGAGTGCTTCATGATCACTTCACAAATGCTGCAAACGACACGAGCAGGGATTCCAGAGACAGAGCAAAGTACAAGGGCCTGGATGATGTGCTCACATCTGCAACGTTTGTCAGCAATCTGGGACTGATGTACGATGCGCTCACAGAGCTCAGCGACCTCTCTCGGCAACTCCAAAAAAGAGAGATGACACTGCCTACAGCAGATAGGCTCTTAACTCGAGAAATACGAGTTTTTGAATCCATGGTCACCATGCCTGGCCCACACATGACTACAGTTCATACAGCTCTAGCTGAGAAGTCCTTCAAGGGTGTTGCCCTGCGTGAGAATGGCAGGCTTGTACAGATTCATGCAGGTCAGTTTTTCCACAGTATGGTAGAGAATCTGAGACACAGACTGACTTCCACAACCTCCTCTCATGTCAGCACAAGAGAAATCCCATTACATGGCCGGGAGGCCCGGGACAATCAGCTAATCCAGGACATGAAAGTTATCCATCCTGGAAGTTGGCCTGAAGAGGAGTTAGACGTACAGTATGGGGATGTAGAGGTGCTACGTTTGTGCGAAGTGCTGAAAGTGGACAGAAGAGAGACTGTTCAGGGCTTTCGCGAATACAAGGAAACCAGGGCATCCCGTACACCTGCTGCCATGGAGCCTCTACTGAAAGCAGTCCGAACCATCGCTGTCTCCACTAGTGAGTGTGAGTGGGCATTCAGCTGCATGAACGATATCCTTACTGCAAAAAGGAATGCTCTCTCTGTCAGCCGACTGTCCAGCCTGGTTTTCATTAAATGTAATGGACCATCACTAGGACAGTTCAATCCGGAACAGTATGTGAGGTCCTGGCTGGCAAAGGGAAGGAGAAGTGCTGATGAAAGAGCCTGTCCAGCTCCAGCCCCTGATACTGATGTCCCCAAGGCCTTCTGGAGCCTTTTCTAACAATGTGAAGTATATTGCAAAGCAGCTCACCCAGTGAGAAGACTTTTGGCATAATGTGCCGATTTGTACAGATCCTGGAGATAGAAGGACTTCAGACCAACCAGGGAGTTATCTGATCAGCTTGGTGTTCAATGTAACTCTTTACCATGGCTCAGACTTTGTTACTTGCAGTTACAGTTTCTCATTTTAGATTGTGCAAATTTTGCATTTGTTTTTACATGTTCTTTGTTCATGCTCTTTATCATTTTTCTGAGTTGGAAAGTTAGATTGCATCATAGTTTACTTTATACATATTTGTATTCTTCAGTGGTGAAGTATATTGCAAAGCAGCTCAGCCATGTGAGAAGACTTTTGGCACTTTTTCGTTTTTCGTTTTCTGAGTTGGAAAGTTAGATTGCATTCAAAATGTACAGAAATACTTAATTTTGTTAAAGCTTTTTATAAAAAATGCTTCTGACCAGAGCTTTGTTTCCTTGTCATTAATGTTGAACACCACCAGAGGGGCTCTCACCTGAAAGGTCTCTGCTTCATGTGTCTTCAGCAGAAGATCTAGACTTTGATTGCTATATTTTCAGTTAATATTGACCTTACTGAGCTTTAGCCATATCCGCTGCCTATCATAACAAATGTTAAGTACAGTGAACCTTTCTAAAATATACAGTAGTAAAGAGACAAACCCACCAGCATTATAGTAGCCAAATTCTTGTTTGTAGGCTGTATATATAAAATTGACTTGAAAAAGTTGCTGTTTTTAGAGTACTGGCACCTTTTTCATTCCAATTCAAGCACTGTATATATCAAAATAAACACAATTACACTGCGCTAAACAGCCACATCGACAAACAAACGAGAACCTAAACCTTTTTTTAATATTTTTTTTTGTATGTGGGAAGAGGTGGGACGGCGCCCCTAGCGCCCCTATGGGCCGGCCGCCACTGGTATGTACCCAACAGCGACGCACTATACGTGGCCTCCTGCGAGACATTGCATAAACCAACGCTACCGTTGCTACAAAACCGGCATCCATTTTGGCAATAGTGTAGAAGAACCGGGCTTTTTTTTGCTTTGTATGCTGGGGACGGGCGGGAGTTTCCTGATTGGTTGTTGGTCGCCTTGGGCGCGAGAAATCGCCAAGCCTCAGACACGCCCAGCTTCAAGCTTTTTCGATGCCTGTAGTGTAGACGGGTATGGAAGCAAACAAGAGACAGAAGTATTTGAATTGTATTAGACACCGAATTTATAGCATTGAAAATAATTACTTTGAAAATCATGAATCTGAATTTTTTTTGCTCCGAATTTATCTATGTGAAATAAAAATGTAAAAATTCAAGTTAAAAAAATTCGAATGTTCAAATTCAGATTCCAAAAATTCAAGTGAAAAAAATTCGACGTCAAATATTTCGGTGTTTAAAATTCGATGTAAAAAAATTCGGTGTGTAAAATTCGACGTCAAAAATTGCGATGCAGCCTCATCCGGGCTACTCAGACAGGATAAGCAATCGAGCCCTAATGCAATCAAACCGACTTGGCCTATCAGAGCACGGCTTTGTCAGTCATGTGATCACAACAACCCGGGAGAAAAATGACGGAGAACAGCGGGGCTCGCCGCTCGGGTAAGCAGTCAGTTTGTGCTCTTTATCTTACAAGCAGTGAGGGCTCGACAGCATTTGTATCTTACATTAGCTAAATGAGTGAAGTAGCCTTGTGCCTTGCTGTTAGCAAGCTCCGTAGTTATCATTAACTGAAGTGAATCACAACGTTACCCTGTCCTTTGTGTGTGTGTGTGGGGGGGGGGGGACGGTTTGCAAAGTAACGTAATGATCACTTCGGTTAGATAAGTCAAGTAGACCATGCTACACTATACGAAATACTCTCTTACAAAAGCCCTGCATTTAAACATGTTAATGTTACTTTAGTAAAAGTATGCTAGTATAATTAGGAAAGTGTTGTTAGAGTATTTAAAGTAGACACAAGTTATACTATTATATTATATCATTTGATTTATTGTTATTACCGATGCACGAGTTGACTTAACTGTTGTAGTTGGAGCTCATTTTGAACAATGAGCTAACTAATTATTACTTTCATAATGGTGTAATGTGCCGACTATTTTCTACATTAATAGATGAAGGTCTGGTTTGTTCAAACTCTCAAAATAGTAGGACCAGAGCCCGAGAGACTCTAGGGCTCTGAGTAGGACATGCGGTCATAATTACCCAGAGTCCGAAGTGACACCTTTACAATGTTAAAGCTGTTAGATAAATGTAGTGACGTAAAAACTAAAGTATTTAAGATAGTGTAGTGGAAAAGAGATAATGTTTTTTTTTTTAAATGTTACCAAAACAAAATCTCTTGTTTTGGACTGACAGTAATGATTCAAGAAATAGTAGATAAATAAATACACACACATCAATGTGTTGTGGATGGAACACAACAAATGGTGCTCTTACCTGTGATGCCTCCTCCACACATTATAACCAGACTGTATCATTCAAACTATAAGTAACAGTTCTAGCTACTTGACTTCAGACAAACAATTCAAAAGACAAAATCAACACAATTTATTGAAAGACCAATCTTTATTTCTCTCCTTTTGTTTGTGTTATTAAACCCTGTCAATCTAAAAAACTGAGCAACTCAACAGTTAACTTTATATTTCTTATTGTCCAAAGCATCTATTACACTATTTGTTCCCCTCTCATATTCACAGGATGGATGATTAGAGACTTTGGGGGAAACCTCAGCTTTATGAACGTCCTGTCTGTTGCTTTGACCGGAGAGGGCTGAGGGTCTTTCCCTGCGAGGAGTCCTCCTCGCAGGGAAAGACCCTGCAGGCCTGAGGGAGGAGGACCAGACCTGATGGAGGAGGACCTGCACCACCTACAGAACTTAGCCCATGCTGGGCATAGCTGTTACCACCTGCACAGGCCTAGCCTGTCAATTAACAGATTAACATTGAGTGTAACTTATGTATATTATTTCGTTTTTATTTAAAAAAAAAAATGGTGATGGTTCATGCTTGATAACTTTTAGTTCACATTTCAATAAATTGTATTTGCACTCCTTTTGTCCGTTATTCTTACTGAAAATGTTAGATTACACATTCACATCTGACTGAAGATTGGTACCATTTATTTATGACGTTCCAAACTCGGCGGCACAAGGCACAAGGGATGTGAAGCTCATAAAGTGAGGCAAATGCATTTGATCAGCTGACTTTTTTTTTGCCAAACTTTATAGGCCTGACAATCACACTGTCTCTGAGGTGCAACGTAAAACACAAAACAACACAAATGAAGTTCCTGTTAGACTACAAAACTAGTCAGTGTGCAGGTCTTTGTGTTACAATACAAGTGTCTCTTAGTGAATGTCCTGTACTGCTCTTAAATCTCATCACATCAGCTTCTCCTTTCCCTCTTGGATGTTCTTCTGGACCCTCAGAGAAAGAGAACATGGTGAAGCAGTCCTGTCTCTCAGGCATGTCCTTTCCTAACAGAAATATCAAAAAACATATTATTGCAGAGCAAGTGTGTTATTTAAGAAAGAGGTTTGTTTGTTCATAAATATAATGATTTTTTTATTTGAATGTGTTTTTTAAATCCAACAGTGTACTGCAAAGATAATCAGATTATGAATAAACCGTTCTAAATTCATCAACATTGAAATAAATGTATTATTAAAATAATATTTAACTGTTATCAAAACTTAGTGCAACTGTGGAAGCTTGCTCTGTCCGGTTGTCTCACTGAAAGACAAAGGGTGGCAGCTCTCACTATGTGATGTTGCTTGGTAAAATGTAAATGTAACCTTTTGCTAATAAAGTGCACTCAACATCACTGATGTGTAGGTGATCTAGTATTTATTCATGTTTAATGGCATGTCTATCAGTGTATTGGAGTCATTACTTTATGCATTCTTTGTAAAGTATGAAAAAGGTGTACCTTGAAATCTGTGCTGAAGTTCTCTGCTGCTAGGAGTCCAGATCTGTCTCTCCTCCTCTGGTCCAGCCTGTCTGGATCACCTTGAGGACACTTTGAACAAACAGATGTAAAGTTACAGACTTCTTTACATGCAAACAACTTGTTATCTTCTTTTAAAAACAGGTCATAATCTTATTGTTATACTTCAGAAATGGCTGGATATCACAGTCCTTATACTGTATCAGTTTGAGTATTATTGTGTAGGTCCTTTTTATTTTACTGTTACTTTGGATGAGGTTTTCATGAGTCAGTCAAATTAATTTGTTTTCAAATGCCATATTCATATGTATCACACACGTAAGGGTAACACACAAACCTATTGAACAAATGCAATGCAATGGATAAGCTTAATTTCCACTGAAGTCACAGATAACGTCATATATCATATTTAAACAAATCATGTCCTTGTCACTAAAGCATTGACTACGCTATTCATCATCCTTAAATGCAGGAATTAAGTTACATGTTCCGTTCTACAGCCACGATAAGGCTGTTTCTCAAGTGTGATGATAATACAATTAAAAGAGGCATTGGTAATAATATTAAAAACAACACTGTTTGGGTCGTTCGTCGGATAGGCGGTTAGCTGCAATAAATAACTCCAGTTCAACAAACCATATTACAATATCTAAGGGAGCGTTATTTCTGGACCATCTTGAAATGTGACGTTCATATTTTAAAGATACACACATTTCATTGTGAGGTTGATTTAATATACAGTAAGCCTCTCTTCAACAATACGTTGACGTTAGCTAGTCTATTGTATGCTATAGTAGAGCATAGCGAATTTAAATGAACCTTAACAATGCATACAGTAACCTAAATAGCAAACTAACTATCTAACGTACAAGGATGACCTTATTTTAGCAACCTCGCACAGAAGCCTTCTGGTAGACAGTAGCATCCCACTTAATGTTTTACACTCTTGGATGCTACGCATAGCATCGTTAGCACAGATGGAGCTACGATTGCTCAAATGCTACCCCAACTCTAAACATTCATTAACGTTAGCTTAATAAAAACACCAGTAACATAACATAAAGTACGCAGGGTTGACTTACCGAAGAAACTGCATTAATGGACGGTCTGTTTCAACCGCAGATAAATCCTATATTTGCATGACGAATAGTCCACCAGGAGCCAACACAACAAACACGGCCGAGTTCAAGTAGTGTTCTCCTCATGAGCTGAGCCGCTGTAGCATCACGGAGCTAACGGAGCTAGCAGAGAGGAGCTAGGAGCAGCAGTCCCGTTGTCATGAAGGGGGAATCTAACTATATACAGAATATGTTTTTGTAGATCCAGGCTAGAAACATGTTCATTTTCTGATGTTAAGTTGGACATTTTAACAAAGGGTCTACGGGAATTGCTCCCATCTGCATCCATCGCCTACAGTTTGCAGCATTGGGCTTCACCGCACTGTCCCGGGGTTTGCCGCTTGGCTCTGATAGGCCAGAAGTCGGTTTGATTGCATTAGGGCTCGATTGCTTATCCTGTCTGAGTAGCCCGGATGAGGCTGCATCGCAATTTTTGACGTCGAATTTTACACACCGAATTTTTTTACATCGAATTTTAAACACCGAAATATTTGACGTCGAATTTTTTTCACTTGAATTTTTGGGATCTGAATTTGAACATTCGAATTTTTTTAACTTGAATTTTTACAATTTTATTTCACATAGGTAAATTCGGAGCAAAAAAAATTCAGATTCATGATTTTCAAAGTAATTATTTTCAATGCTATAAATTCGGTGTCTAATAAAATTCAAATACTTCTGTCTCTTGTTTGCTTCCATTTCAACGTCTCATGTAGGCGAGCCTCCAGAGCAAATCGGACAAAATGACTAACCATCATGCAACGCACTAAGCAAGACGGCGATCGCAATTGCGCAGGTCTGCGTCGGTCTGGCTCATCTAAAAAACAAGCCTAGTGTGAGCGTCCATTCCCATAGAGAGGCGAAGTCCCGCCCTTCTACTTCCGCCCCATGGGACCTTATTTCGGAAAAATTATGTATTGAAGTCAATGGGGAGAGAAAACGTACCTTTCGATCCTGTTTGAATTGTGCCATGAATTACACATATGATGTTTGTCAATCTTAAAAAATAATTTCCATGTCAAAAAAGTCAGTTTGTCGTAAAACTGTTGAAATATAAGACTATGAAAAATACGCAACTAGAAAGACTACAAATCCCAGAGTTGCGTAAGTGATAGCTAAGATAACTTTAACAATATGCCTGTGTGCTTTGTACCAGTAATCATACCAGCAATGGGTCTTACTCGTTCTTTCGCTTCCCGTCTGATGAAAGGACCAGGAGTGGCTGGATCAAGTTAGCTACCTAGCTAGTAGCAAGCAGGTTAGTTAGCATTACAGCTGGCTTAGCCTTGTCATTTTTATTAGCCTTAACATGAAGTAACATTAAGTAAACCAAAGTGTTAAACAGTAGAGTAGTAGTCATATTTCTTGAACCCTTTGAAGAGTACTGTCACACCGGTGTGATCATTCTATGATACACCTTTAAGCCCGGATGCCCCAGAGGGAGACATGCTAATGCTTACTCTAACGCTACATTAGCATCGGCGATCTTTTATTACTTCATGCTCAGTGGCGTTTTTATATGTACAAAAGTGGTGGGGCACAAAAAACTTAGATGTCTATAGCTTCTGCAGTGAGGTTCATGGCTGGTGAGGCACTGGCACTGACTCTTCAGGTTTACAAATATTATATTTTGACCTAAATCAAAATATAATATTATTTTCAAAAGCTTTTTTTGTCTGATGCTTCAATTAATTTTAAACAGACAGTTCAACAAAAGGATACCTAAAAAATGTAATTTTATCATTTAAATATTGAATTGTTCTCTTAGTAAGATCCCATTTTCAATAAAATTGCAATCTTACCTTGACTTGAAGATGAAGTCCATTTGCCTATCCTTCTGGACAAAAATCTCTATTACTTTTTTGTAAAAGTCCTTCTTATGTTCTTCTAGTTTCAAAAGTCTATCATAAATCTAATCAAATCAATAGATTTATGATTCGAAAATTATAAAAGTAGGGTAGACATGTGGATATTATCCGGCTGAACAAAACGTGCATTTATCTAACAGCTATGTTTCCCACAGACCTTATTTGGAGCTATTTTCTAAAATCCTATGGAGAAATCTCATTGCTTTTTTGTCGAGGGAAGCCATGCGCAGCTTACTTCCGGGTTTTAGGACGCCTCACTGCAGCTCTCTCGTCTCCTCTTCACACACCACACTTTTCGCGGCACACATACTTACAGCCAATCAGCTCTGAATGATGTGAGATGACGTATGGTGGGGATGGCAGCACTATGCCCCTATGGTCATTATTTGTTTGCCACACACATTAAATAGGAAAATATTCTGAGCATGCGCAGTGTCGTTTTTACAGTCACCGTTCACTTAGACAGATAGAGGGAGGGGCAGGATCGGGTTTTGTCCCACATGGCTCTAAACAGCTCAATAGGCACACACTGTAGACACTAATTAGAAGAACACAGACTAAAACAGCAATGTACAGACGAATCAGATGATTAAACATGATCTTAAAATATATTTAATATATTTTTTGCATTTTGTTGTAATCATTATTTTTAATACTTTCTGCTGACACAAGGTGGGGCTGTGCCCCTAACCAGTTGCCACTGTTCATGCTATCTGCACAAATGGTTAACATCGAACATTAAAAAGATCAGGCAGTTCAGGGAGAATCGCAGGGAGAATCGCAGGCAGGCAGGCAGGCAGGCAGGCAGGCAGGCAGGCAGGCAGGCAGGCAGGCAGGCAGGCAGGCAGGCAGGCAGGCAGGCAGGCAGGCAGGCAGGCAGGCAGGCAGGCAGGCAGGCAGGCAGGCAGGCAGGCAGGCAGGCAGCTTTGCATGAAATTCTTCTGGACGTGTTTCATTGTGGTGATAGTGAGGGTAGTCAATCCCTTGTTTGGCAAGACAGTAGTGACGGCCATCTTGGTGACGTGTGTTGTTGTGCGAGACCAGAGATGTAGTTCATTGAGCGGTTTCACACAAACAAAGTCTTACTTCACAGTTTTACGGAACAACTTTTTTTTTTACTTGCAAAATTATGTTTTAAATTGACAAACATCATATGTGTAATTCGTGGCACAATTCAAACGGGATCGAAAGATAACGTTTCTCTCACCATTGACTTCGATACATAATTTTTCCGAAATAAGGTCCCATGGAGGTCCACCGGTTAAGGGAGGGACTTCGCCTCTCTATTGGACAACGGAGGATTTTACACCCGGAAGTAAGTATTCTCCTTACTGTCGATTGATTTTACAGTGATAACTACACTACTCATCAACTCAAACACACCAGATTATCCTTGTTAATTACTCAACATTGATTGGTTTGAATTGTGTACAATGCTTTTGTATTTTTCGTAAATATGACGCTCTTTGTATAAAAACAAAACAAAACGTACCTTCTTATATATTGACTTTCTCCACTTCAAACAACTTTGTTTCCTCCGGCTTCAATTTCCATCACTCTCGTTCGTTCTTTCCAGCGCCATATAGAGAGAGTTACAACAGCGGAAGTCCAAAATGCTCTATCGTCACGTGGTTCATGGAGACTCAGATTGTTCCCGGAAGTTCGTGGCGGGCCATTTGAATGCATTAATAGGAGATAGAACTGTGATTTTTGGTAATTAGTAGTCAATAAAGGTATTGATTTGCAACATATCAATATGTGCATGTAGTCACATCAATATGTTTAAAAAAATGCGCTAATATTTGAGGATTAAGATAAAATAAGAAGTAGCCTACTTTATTGATACCAATTTGGGAAATGTTTGCTTTGTAGCATAATTATTTCATTCCTGTTATTTTCTTATTTTTTTATAATGATCATATAAAAGGTGTGCCTTGAAAATACTTGTTTACATGAGATAACTTAGACTAAAGTCAACGATCTAAAACACTCATTACCTCCCTGAGCTGACGTTATAAGATTTGTCTGACAGGAGAGAGCTCTCCTCTTCCTTGTTGTAGTAAAAACTACTTATGTGCGTTAGCACTCTCTCATTCACTCTCTCTCTCGCTCGCTCACACAAAATGCGCTCGTCATGCCACACACACAGCCAAGCTATGACACACAAAGACCCAGAATAACTTTTAATGCTGTATCCTATTCTTTTCGATGGCTTTATTGTATGATATGACAGATGAACAGATCGCCACTGGGCTTACAACTAAAGACACAGCTATGCAAAAAACGTAGCATGTGTACGGCTCTGAGAATCTGCCTTAATAATAAATTGTATTTTTATAGCGCTTTTCTCGAACCCAAAGACGCTTTACATTTGGGGAAGGGTAGACAAACAAGGACAGGCAATAAAAAAACAAAAACAGAAAAGCAGTCAGGAGGAAGTTGGTTGAGAGGGGGGGGGGGGGCTTATGGATATACAGAGTTGAAGAGGTGGGTTTTGAGGCGGGACTGGAACAGGGTGAGGGACTCAGACTCACGGAGGTCTTGGGGGAGGGAGTTCCAGAGCTTCGGGGCTGCCACAGAGAAGGCTCTGTCCCCAAAGCTCCGGAGTTTGGCCTTGGGGATGGAAAGCAAACCGGCTGAGGTGGATCTGAGGGACCGGGGTGGTTGGTAGAGGATGAGGAGGTCAGCGAGGTAGGGGGGGGGGCCAGATGGTGGAGGGCTTTGTAAGTGAGGACCAGGAGTTTGTAATGGATGCGGTATGAAACGGGGAGCCAGTGGAGTTCTTTGAGGACCGGGGTGATGTGATGCCATGATTTGGTGTGGGTGAGGAGTCTGGCGGCTGCATTCTGGACACACTTGAGTCTATTGAGGGATGTAGTGCTGATGCCGTAGAGGAGCGAGTTGCAATAGTCAAGGCGGGAGGAGATGAAGGTGTGAATGAGTCGTTCGGCTGCGGGGCGGGTGAGAGAGGGACGGAGTTTGGCAGAATTGCGGAGGTGGAAAAATGTGGTTTTTACAACTTGGCGGATGTGGGGCTCAAGGGAGAGGGTGGGGTCAAATATAACGCCAAGGTTGCGTGCCTGGGTGGAGGGGAAACAGGGGTGCCATCAATGGTGACTGTCAGGTTGGGGATTTTGCTGAGGGTTGATTTGGAGCCGATGAGGAGGAGTTCAGTTTTATTGCTGTTGAATTTGAGGAAGTTGTGTTGCATCCAGGATTTTATTGCAGTCAGACAGGATTCGATGTGGGTGAGGGGGGGGATTTGGTGCTGAGGTAAATCTGTGTCGTCAGCGTAACAGTGAAAGTCCAGGTTGTAGTGGCGGAGAATCTGACCAAGGGGGAGGATGTAGATGATGAAGACGAGGGGGCCGAGTTCTGAACCTTGGGGAACACCTTGGGTGACTGAAGCTGTGGCAGAGGAGTGGTTGTTGAAGGAGATGAAGTGGGATCTGTCGGAGAGGTAGGACTGGAGCCACCTGAGCAACACACTCTCACTCCATAATCGTCCAGGAGCGACGTTTGGTCAGTGTCCGTGGCGTGCAATTGTGACGCTCCTAGGCTCCTTCAGCTTCATAAAGGGACGCAAATAGCTTTCAACTGATTGCAATGTATTCCCATCTGCGGCGGGATTTGACGCTCATGGAAGCACGGCATTCGTTTGTGTCGGCTGCCCTTAAAGGCAATGTGAGCGTCCATACTCATTGGATAACGGAGAATTGTACACCCGGAAGTAAGTATTCCCCTTACTGTCGATTGATTTTACAGTGATATCTGCACTACTCATCGACTAAAAAACACCAGATTATCCTTGTTAATTACACAACATTGATTGGTTTAAATTGTGTGCAATGCTTTTGTATTTTTCCCCTTCGATTCGGAGAAACAAATATTTTTTCGGAGTAAAGGATGGCAGAAGACACTACACTACCCAGAATCCTCAGCTATCGTTTGGACTACACCATGTGCTCTGTTTGACAAACCCCGTGATAGTCCTCAAGCTCTGTGATTAGAGAGTGTGCTCCGAGGGTTACGCCGAGCCTCGAACAGCAATTGAAATGGGATGGAACCACGGCAGACTGTCCAAAACTGGATTTGAACGGGTCCACCTCGTCCCCCCCTCCCCCACCCCGTCACCAGAACTGCACATGCTGGCTATTGTGGTTTGCAACATGTTCTCTATCTATGGCACGTCTCTACTGGGAGTTGTAGTTTTAAAAGACGTTTTCGTATTTCCCATAATAAGAAGTTGCCAGTATTAAACTGTGTACATCCCTGGAGGTTTAGGGGATAGGAAACACTCACATTTAAAACATATAATTAATAAATGGGTGAAAATTGCTTGTGCCCATAATGGGCAGCATTAATATATATATACACATGCCAGCTAAGGTCAGAAGAGCTTTATTTAACAGCTGGTCTTATGTTTGTGACCCCTGTTGTTAATTGATAACATTACATTACATTAATTGATAAGCCTGAAACATGCACTTGTCAAGGTTCAGAGGCAAATTTTGCAAATATGGCAGTAGCCATCGATCAGCTTAAGATAAGATATACTTTATTGATCCCAAGTTGGAACATTTGCGTTACATCAGCATGTGTAACAGTTGTAAATATGCAGTGGTGTTTATTTGTAAATCATTTAGTATAATCACACAAATTCTGTGTTTTATATTTAACAATTCTGTGTTCTTTATTTATTGATTGTTCAATACCTGACAAGGCCGGAGATGAAATATCTACATACATCTTATAAGAGTATAATACATTATGTATAATATTAGTTAAAATAAGTGCTTCAACATAGTTAACATTGCTGGAGGTATGCACAAATATTGATCGATGTCTTGTAATGCACTATTGAGGAACCTGCGACCCAAGTTTTTCATTCAATGCATAACTACACCATAGTTGTGTAGGCCTATATGATATGTCAATAAACCTTGGAAAATCTTGAAATCTTGAAAGGGATGTGCAAAATAGTCATTATATACAGTCTTTAATTAACTATTAGTAGAGAATAACGAGTAATGAATATACTTTAGGGATCCTATTAACCCTCTGGAGTCTAAGGGTATTTTCTCGATTTTTAAATGTTTTCTTAAATCACCTTTTAAATATATTTCTTCTAACATGGCACCCCATGTGTTACATATCAACATGTTCAGGACAATCTCTGGTATTGCTATATATGCATATTACTCACCTTAGAGCACTGTTTGATGAGATAAGTAGCTCAAAAGCTTAAAATTTGACATCCGATTTTCGGAAGATCTTCAAAACTTGTGAAAACACACATTTACTCATGTGATCGAATTGTTTTGGTGTTTTAGATTTGGTTACCAAAGTCTTAGGATCACAAAAGCAGTGAAATATTTGAATTACACTGTATATAAATGTGTTATTCATGTCTAAAATTAAAAAAATTAAATTCGAATTTTGAGTGAAACAGGTGTTTATCACTCTACTTTCACCACAGCAGGGACTGAGATACATTAGGACTGAATAATGACTTCATATTACATACCAAGGTTCATGTGATGTGTACAAATACAAATTGAGCATTCAACCTTTTTTTTTCAACCAACAATTTATTATAAATATGTTTTTTTAAAACCAAATATTTATATAAATATAAGAAACTGGAAAATCTAACTATTTACAATATTGAACATCAGAACTTTCAACCAACTATTCATTATAAATGTCAATACAGTGTCAAGGTCTGTCTTCCAAGACAGTGGGTCTGGCTGCTGTGAAGATGGGGGTGATGGTGCATGGGCTGCTGTGTAGGTGGGGTGTACAAGTGCTATACGAGACCTCCACAAGACCTCCTTGCTGGCTGGATTGAAGGTGATGGCTGTGGTGGAGCCTTTGTGCTGAGGTGTATCTTGACCTGGTGGCAGCCGCAGATGGAGGTGGAGGCAGCTGTAGTGATGCTGGTCCTTGATGGTGATGGCTCTGGTGAAGGCCCTTGAGCCACAGTAGATCTTGACCTGGGGGCCGGCACAGATGGATGTTGTGGCTGCTGGATAAACGCCGCCTGTGGGCCACTAGGCCCAGACAGCTGTGAAACCTCTCTGTAAAACGAATTAAAATGTAGGACAATAATTACAACTAATTTCATTGAAATAAAGTTCAAGTAAAATGTTGCTCAAGCACAAATAACAATGTACACATAAAAATAAAGTTTGGGAGGTTGGAGAAGGAGTCTCTCTCGATCTCTCGATCTCACACACACACGCACGCACACACACACACACACACACACACACACACACACACACACACAGGTATTTCTAGTTACTTTACATTCAGTATAAAATCACAGACACACATATACATAGGCTACATCTGATTACAAAGTCTCATCTGTACAGGACGGTAAAATAATAAATAAATAACAGAAAAATAATAACAGGCACACATATAAATAAATCTATGACAAAGTCTCATCTGTACAGAACAGTATGATACTATAGAGGCTTCCTAATGACGTCACGGGATTTTGCGGCAGACATCTTGGAGTACCACTCTACTGGCGGCAGCGTTCAAAAATGGCGAAAATGAAAGGCTACTACGAATCACTAAACCCGGAGTATAAGACCGTTTACAGAGAAAAATGTGCGTCGATTGGTTTGGTGGACCCTCATTTGATTCCGTTTAAGGATTACAGCACCGATATAAATTCATGGCCTTCACTTTCCTACTGTGATATCGTGAACTACCTGTTTTTTTCGCCTATTCCATTGTACACCATGGAGGAAATGAAGGCGTACAAAGGACTCTAGGCACATAAAGAGTTCACATCCGGGTGGATCCGCGACGTTTGCGTTGCGTATCAAGGAGATGTGGCTATAATAGCTGGAAAAGTGAGTAAATATGTTGTGAGGTCCTCTTCAGCTGGCTTTTTAAATACCCCTAAAGTCCCCCAAAATAAAATGGGTGAGGCTGCTTTTATCCACTACGCTACCAAGAAATATCAGAGGCCAACTCAGTGGAAATTTTTAAACACCAGCTTTTATTTTTGTTGTACCTATATCTATATGTTTACTTTATTTTATAGGGTTTTATATTGTTGCATCAATTAACTTAGTCTTGTGTCTTATTATGTATTTTTATCATCATACCTTTTACCTCGCCGTGTCTCTTAACCTTTTAAAATGTTATATGTTGTTGCTATGTACCTGTAAAGGTCTTAACATCTGATCTGAGGGGAATTTCTCGTGGTTTATTTTTAACTTGTGATTGTAAAGCACTTTGAGCTACATATGCTTTATGAAAAGGGCTTTATAAATAAAGCTTTATTATATATTGCAATATATTTACATTCCAAAAGTTGTGAACCTATTCTTGGTTGTCAGCTTCTGTTATGTGCTACCTAACATATGACAAGGTGGTTCTAAATAGTCAACAATCCAATAATATTTTTGTATTTTATTTTTCAGGTATTGCATTCTCAGAGTATTGGGCTGCCGCCAACATGTCCGTGGGTACTGATGAAGAAGGATGGTGCAGTCATCACAGCTAACTGCAACTGCAAGGCTGGTTTGGGATCAACATGTACCCATGTTGCATCTCTCCTTTTCTACATAGAAACATCTATACGGATACGTGATGCCAAGACAGTTACCCAGGAAAAGGCGTCCCCTCTCAAAAGAAACAGAAGTACTAATCAATCTGAATGACAGTGTATATATTTATTTGATTTAACTTGTTTCTTTCACATCAAATCTATATAAAGAACATGTAAGTACACGGCACCTCTGTTGTTTCCCCGACTCAGACTGCAAGGAATCTGGGTGTGATCCTAGATAACAAACTGTCCTTCACTGCAAACATCGCTGCTACAACCCGTTGCTGCAGATACACGCTTTACAACATCAGGAGGATATGTCCCCAGCTGACCCAGAAAGCCACGCAGGTTCTGGTCCAGGCTCTCGTCATCTCACGCCTAGACTACTGCAACTCCCTCCTGGCTGGTCTACCTGCATGTGCCATCCGACCTCTGCAGCTCATCCAGAATGCAGCGGCTCGTCTGGTCTTCAACCTTCCTAAATTTTCCCACACCACTCCGCTCCTCCACTCCCTTCACTGGCTTCCGGTAACTGCTAGAATCCACTTCAAGACACTGGTACTTGCGTACCATGCTGCGAATGGATCTGGCCCTTCCTACATCCAGGACATGGTTAAACCGTACACCCCAGCACGTGCACTCCGCTCTGCATCAACCAAACGGCTCGCTGCACCCTCACTGCGAAGGGGACCCAAGTTCCCATCAGCAAAAACACGTGGGTTTGCTATCCTGGCTCCAAAATGGTGGAATGAGCTCCCCATTGAAATCAGGACAGCAGATAGCTTACACACCTTCCAGACTGAAAACTCATCTCTTTCGACTCCACTTCGAGCGATAGAACCATTAACAAAGCACTTATATACTAATAAAGGACTGGCTTACCTAAAGCCAGTTGAGTAGCACTTGAAATGTTTTGCTCTATGAAAGCCTGATGTACTTATATGACTCTGTTTTCTTCAAGGTTGTGTCTTGTTGGTCGAACGCACTTATTGTAAGTCGCTTTGGATAAAAGCGTCAGCTAAATGCAATGTAATGTAATGTAAGTGTAACAATCAAAACAAGTTGTGCACACTAAAATGACACAAAAATCATCATTATTTAAACTGACACTCAAAGAGCAAAACCTCAGCTCAAATATCCAAAACTCTAAACACATGTTCAGCTCTGCACCCAATTTGCAATTCAACTTTCCACTTGTTGAAAAGTAAAAGTATAACAACAGTATATTTGTGTTTCTGCACATATTTGAGACTTGAACAATCTTTATTTGCAGAATTCTCTATATCAAACGCCATAAAACAGTGTGCTTGAGCACGATGGTGTGTAGTTGGTTTTACAAAATGTCTATACTATGAATGAAGTGTGTGCCATTTGGTGCAAAAGTTTGGTTTTGGTAAGTGTTTCTGTAGTTCTGGGTGCAGTGCTTAAGTCTGCAGTATATATGAGGTGTTTTGCACTTTGTGTGTATGGTTTTGTGAATTGTGTTTAGTGTTTTGAGAAAATAAGCCCTGCTTTCAAAAAAATTTGTTTTAGCATTGAAAAAAACTGTAATATGAACACAATGTTAATCTATCTCTGTTATGTGAGGTGATCTCTGCAGCTTACAGTTAAAGAAGCATGTACTTGTTTTTCAATGGGTAAATTGGAAACCTGTAATAAATATAATACTTTGCCCTTTCAATTGTTTTTTTTCAAAATGTATTTACCCAAGCTTAATCAGTCTGAGTTGCAGTGCCAGTCTCTGGTTTAATCAGTCCTTCTTCTTCCCCAGTGGCTCCCATGACTGCATGGTGTGGGCTCTTCTAAAGATGGTATATCAGATACCATGCTGTAGAGATCAAGTAGTGCGATGGATGACCTTTTTCTGGCGCGTAAACTTATAACTGGCATGTGTAGCAGGGGAAGGTGCTGTAATT
This sequence comes from Gymnodraco acuticeps, assembly GCF_902827175.1. Taxonomy (NCBI): domain Eukaryota; kingdom Metazoa; phylum Chordata; class Actinopteri; order Perciformes; family Bathydraconidae; genus Gymnodraco; species Gymnodraco acuticeps. The sequence continues at coordinate 943,507 of NW_022990526.1, forward strand.
TTCTCGTGGCCCAATTTGACAGACGGTGCCCAGTCAGGATGATTTTTGTCAAAAAGTGCCACTTGTAGGTCAGTTATATCCTGGGTGAACTGTTAATTAATACAAATTTGACCTCTTTTGACAGGACAAGTCAGACTTTAGATATATTTAAAATGCTGGTGTCAAGACATTGGAACATGACAAATAATTGAGGGAACCAAAAGCCTCTGAAAAGGTGCCAGGGACTGTACAGCCTTTACTGTTTACATATAATCACATGGCCAGTAGGGGGAGGAATTTCTTTAAATTACAGTTAAACGAAGCACTGCAGGGGATTGACAGACTGGTGTGAAGATGACCAAGGGATGACTTTACTTTGTAGATACTCCACAATCTGATATGTCGATCGATGACAGACTCCAGGATTCCTATTTCCTTGTTAAGATCCATGTCTTAGTACGTGGGTTATATGTTCATTTTGAATGTTTGTATGTAAAACCCGACACTTACCTGACGTGAAATTATCCCCACAAACGCGAGTATAGTTGTGGTTGGATGGTTTGAGATCCTCCCGAAAGTTCATGTGTTGCTTCACCCTGGTGTGTTATAATAACCGCCGGCAGCCTGTAAAATGACTTCGGCCCCCTGTTTCGATCACCTCTGTTGCCGCAGCCAACAATGGCACAGAAGTTAACCATTGTATGTCCGGTAAAAAAACAAACATTGAACAGGTATGACTTATTACGGTGTCTGTTTTGGTACTCCAGTTTGGCCGTTGCGCTGACCGTGACGTCATATGCAAAGCCTCTATAATCGATGGCAAAAACATGTCACTGTAAATGTCTCCTTTGTGGGACGAATACATGATTAATTTAATCCTCTACACATGTAATCTCACTTTTACACACCACAATAACGTTAACACAGCGTAAACGTTTGCTAATGGAGAGTCTATTTTGTCCCAAGAAAAAGTTCATGACTATCGATACAAAATATATCAATAAACCTATTGTTCTTTTTCGCGGTATTCCCCACACATTGCCAGTACACTATTACTGTAATATTTACACTTACCCATGTCCAAATGGATCCTTGTTGTTGTCTTTGTATTCTTCTTCTTCAGAAGAGTTGAAGACTTCAGGTTCTGAGGCTCTATCTTCACTGCTGCTAGCGAAAAAAATCTCTAGCGAAGTCGGCAAAAAGTTTTTTTTAGCCATTTTCTCATGCATTTTCTCTGTCTCTCTCTCTCTCATGCGGCTTTCACACCAGCGCTTTTCCCTTTCTAGCTCCGAGCTAGAGCTTTTCTGGTTCAGCTCCGGTTTCCCTTTTCTGCTCCCGCTCTGTTCACACCGCCCAGCACCCGACTGGTGCTGCCGCTGCTGCGTCATGACGTCACCGTTTACATCGCTGATTTGCTCCCCAACGGCATTACGGCGCTCACAACAACGGGGAACTGCGTCGGGTCGATGATCGTGTTGCTTTTAATCACACGAAGCCAGAATAAATTGAATAACGACTTCTCCAACCTTATACTTTGCTCCAGAGTGCCGTGGTTTATTGTTTATTAATGTGTTTCTGCAGCATTTACCGACCGCTGCAGTGTTGGCTGCTCTTCTACGGGAGTTTATTCTCCTCCGTTAGCTCCCGGTTAGCTCACACTGCAGCGGCCGCTCTAAAGTATTCACTGTCCGACTCACACAAGCAGCTGATACATATCCCCAGTTCCCCTTAGCCTAAGTCAGGGGTACTCAAATACAAATCTTAAAGGTCCAAAATAAATGTTTCAATAAGACAAAGGTCCGTTTATTACGGTCATTCAAACTTTTAAACAATTGCAACAAGATTCTTAACACGAGGTTACAAAAACAAAATGAATCTGTATGCAGCAGTTTTCATTGTTATTGTGTCTGTGCTTGATCCCTCAGAGTTGCAGTGTAAGAGCTGCACAGTTATGAATAAAGGCAGCTGCACCCTTTTTCATTCAGCATTCCCATTATTGCTTTATAAATGTCTTGCCCCCTTGTGTGTCCACTGAGGTTCGTCAGGCCCAACACATCTTCAACAAACTCCCCCTTTGCCTCATCATAAAAACTCACAAACACCAGCAACTGAGCATTGTCAGTGGTGTCAGTGGAAATGCACTGTGCATTTTTTATTCCATCACAAAGCTGATGAATCAAATCACCAGCCAGTATTTATGTTCTTCTGGTTGCTGTGGAATCTGAGAGGGGGATTTGCTTGATTTTACCTGTTATTTCCTCTTTTTGTTTGCCTTCAACATGGTCTCCATCACTTCAGTCATGCATTCTTTTATACTGCAGTTATTATCCAGTGGAAAGTCCTTACCTACTGGCCTAGTTCAATCAAAGTGGTTACTTTTTTTTGGCTGGGCAGTGTAGTTTTACACACCGTCTTATTTGACTTTCTCAGGACTTAAAACAGTTTTTTGGGGGCAGACCCCCTCAAAGAAAAAAATATATTTACACACGTAAGGTCATCATCTTAATAGTAGTGTATGCTCATCCGTGAGCAGAGCATCAAGTTGACATGTCTATTACAGCTGAATGCGGCGATTACCATTTTGTTCAGCAAAACGCCTCACAAACGTATTAAGATCAACAGCTTTAGTGCGTTTTGATTCAATGCTGAGTACAGCCACACTGACAGTCTCTTCTCTGTCAGTGTAGACCGCAAATACCTCATTCCTTCAGTGCTTGGGTCCGAATGCTTCTCGTTTTGCGCCGTCCAGTTCAAAATGAAATCGCCGCCAATCGTATGTCCACGCTCGCGCCAGGACCGGGGTTACATGACGTGCATCTTGTGCTGCATTCACTTGCACTCGGACATTAGAGACTTTCTCTCATAAATGTCCGATGAGCCACAACTTTTCTTTCAAAACAAAGCTGCCAACTGGGGTGGCAGCTGGGGTGGCAAGGCCTATTTTTAGGGTGTCAATTGCCACCTCGGTAGTTGAAACTAGGCTACTAGCTACAGTACAGATGGAACTAGATGAGCTGTTAACTCTCGCTCTGAATCTTTTTTTTTTTAAATTCTCGCTCTGACTTAGACAGGTTGAAAGAGACACACACATTTTTCCCACCCGCATTCCGCGAAGACCCGCCCTACTGTGCCTCTGATTCGCAGATTGTTTGGGGGGGGGAAACGCTGACTGGATGCTGAATGTGATTGGACCAAAGCGTTGACACACACAGGTGGAACACAGTGGAACAGTCAGACATGCAGAGCGCTGTTTGCAGTGGACATAGCGGAGAATTTTGACTCGTTGTGAATGCGTTGTGGCGATGTCTCACATATAATACAGAGAGATAATACATATGAAAAGTATAATTTGCTCAGAGTCCGGAGACAGTGGTGGTTCGGTCCGGATCCGGACCGGAGTCCGTAGTTTGAGGATGCCTGGCCTAAGTGAATGTGTGTCAGTCTGAATTGACGCTTTTTGGTATCACAACGCTGTTATGAAAGTTTCTCTGGTATAAAATGGGGTGATGTTAGCATAGCAACCGAAGCTAAACTGACTACTTGCTATTGCTATCCTATAGCTTGGTTTCACGTGACGTCACACCGTTGCGTTCCTTTGGCGCGAAATTCCATTGGAGGTCAGGAAGTAATTTTCTACAGAGGATGCTGCTGTTACCATTGTGAAAATGCCGGTGTGTTGTGTAGTTTACGGTTGTTCCAATCGATCCGGCCGAGAGAAAAACAAGAGGTTTTACCGAGTGCCGAAGGTTGTCGTCCATAAAGCTGAGCAATTTAAGAAGCTAACCGAAGAACGCCGGAAAAAATGGCTTTCAAACCTACATCTGCGGTCGGGAGGAGCAGAGTCGTCTAATGCACGGGTCTGCAGCGACCACTTCATCAGAGGTATTAGCTAACTTGGTTTTTGTGGCTTTGTTTAGGTATTATTGGGTTGTGGTTAAATGCGTATTTACTTAGTAATACTGATCATGTTTAAGTTACCTGTAGTCTAATATGGACTTTGTTGGGACTTTTTAGGGTGCCCTAGCGCTTTGGGTGACGTTGAGTCGGTAGACTAGGCTCCCACTGTTAGCCTTGGTTACCACACAGCAAGTAAGCCCAGATCAGAGGCATCTCTTCGACGAGAGCAGAGGATGGAGCTCAAGGAAGACCAACAAAGACAATCAGAATGTGCAGAGGCTTTGTTGGATCTCCTGCAGACAACCGAGAGCCCAGAACCGACGCAGCCCCCGTCTGACAGCCCACAACCAGAGGACACCAGTGGGATATTAAATGACCAACAAGGTAAATTAACCACCAGCATTATTATTAAATATTACAAATGTGATTGTCAGAAAATCAATGCAAACTTTGAATTAGGTTTAGAAAATAGAGCACTAATTTGAGAATCTGCAATAATTGGAACAGAGAACTTGCATGTCTGTAAAAAGGTTGTCAAAAAGATAACTTCACAAAAATTCACATTCATATTTGACTATTTTAAATAACTAATTATGCTTGCTACTGCTATATTGTATGCAGATGCAGGATGCCAGACTGATTTAACGATGGAGGACATCGAGAGGATGGAGGATGTTCTGAGACAGAACACAACAGAGCTGGGAGATCTTCGGACAAAGGCACTGGACACAAAGTTCAACCAGGAGTCCTTTGAGAACAACGAAGAGAAAACAAAGTTTTACACCGGGCTCCCCAACTTCTTAGTTTTACTTCAGGTTTTCAACTGTGCGAGCCCTACATCACCTGTGGCCCTATGTCTGCTCTCCAAATTTGAACAGTTCATTTTAGTTTTGCTGAGGCTGAGACTAAATCTCCCTCTGAAAGATTTGGCTTTCAGGTTCAACATCTCTCTCTCCACTGCTTCTAGAATTTGGCATAAGTTAATTGGCATACTTCACGAGAGTACAGAATTTATAATTGAGTGGCCAGAGCGACATGTACTTCAAGCTACAATGCCAATGGGATTCAGACAGGCATTTGGATGTAGAGTTGCTGTGATTGTTGACTGTTTTGAAGTTTTTATTGAGAGGCCCTCTAATTTACTAGCTAGAGCACAAACATGGTCCAACTACAAGCATCACCATACTGTTAAATTTCCGATTGGTGTTGCTCCCCAAGGCTATGTTACCTACATATCTTGTGCCTGGGGAGGAAGAGTTAGTGATAAACAGATCACAATACAGAGTGGGCTCCTAAAAAACCTGTTACCTGGAGATATTGTCCTAGCAGACCGTGGGTTCGATATTGCCGATAGTGTGGGATTTTACTGTGCTTCACTAAAGATGCCTGCATTCACCAGGGGGAAAAGTCAGCTGTCAGCATACGAGGTGGAAGAGACAAGAAAAATAGCTAATGTGCGTATTCATGTTGAAAGAGTCATAGGATTAGTCAGAAGAAAATATCAGATTCTGCAAAGCAGGGCTGTGCCCATAGAGCACAGCTAACAAAACCAGGTGAGGCACTAGCATTAATTGACAAGATTGGGGTTATTTGCTGTGCCTTGTCTAATCTGTCAGTGTCTGTCGTCCCATTGGAGTAAAGTCATGGAGCTGTAGTCTTGTAAATAAGAAACCATGTATTATTCAGTATCATTTAATCTTTTCAGTAAACATCTTTTTGTGTTCAAACATCTTGTGTTCAAGTCTTTTCAGTAAACATCTTTTTGTGTTGAAAATTGTGTAGCCCTACTCAATATACAACGTTCATCTACATTCAGGCTTAATTCATTCAACAATATTCTAGAGATGACAATTGGTCTGGTGACGCTCCCATGTATGGCCATTGAGGGTTATTGTAAATGTAAATAAGAAACCATGTATTATTCAGTCTTAGTATCATTTCATCTTTTCAGTAAACATCTTTTTTACAATAGCAATATATCACACAGCCCTACTTCCTCTAGTGAGTGTGGTCAGTGAATATGAAGGTGCTGTAATGCAGGTTAAAGAGCTGCCACTGTGCAAATGTTACGTTCCCTTGTAAATATAGGGGTACAAAGGGAAGTAGCGACACACAACATAACCGGCCGAGAGAAAAAGGAGAGGAAACTGATCTCTGACGCCATAAAGTGGTCTTTTAATTAACACAACGAAAAAGGGCTCACCAGCCAACTTGTCAAACAAAGCTTAAGATAAGGGGAGAGCGACTGCAACCTTCCTCATGTCCTATATGGAGGCGCTGATTGGAGATTGGGAGCACCTGGGGAGATCAGAGGGAGAGAGAAAAAGACACCCACACACACCCAAACACCAGCACCCACTACGGCACGTAATAATAATGCAACAAGGAGAGAACCACAACTTCCGGGACCAGGACTGACCACAGGTGCTGGTAATCACGCCTTCTCTCCCTCCTGATCATCTTGCAACTGAAACTGAAAAATGGAACAGCAGACAGGGAGAGGAGGCTTTTAGTCACCTGATAGTTATGCACTAACATGTTCTTGTGGAAAAAAATGAGCACACCAACTCTTTATGACTTTTACCTTTCCCCTTGTAAGTTGCTGTCCCAACACTTCAGGGAGAACACATAGTCTGAAGAAACGCTCAACTCTGGGAATGATGTTGTCCCACAGGTCCACATCACGCACAATTCTCTCTACAAAGAGGTCATTTTTAGTCCAGACAACAAAGTCGCAGTAGTCAACATCAACGAGGTGGAGCTGAGCCTGTATTTGATGGTAGTAGGCATGTCTCCTGTCCAGCTTCACAGTGCCCCCATCGTTGACGAGACAGAAGCCCTGTTCTCCAGCACACAGGCGAAGTTTGGCCTCCTCTTGTTTGCTGTGTGGGCACTAAAAGTTCAATGAAAAGAAAAGTAATATATTGTACTGTAAATAAGTGTCTGCAGCTCAAAATGTATTGGGAGAGGATCCCCAGACTCAGGATCACGTCACAATCCTATACTTACCCGCTTTACTGTAGCACAATACTGAACAAATAACTTACCTTTATCTCACAGATACCAGTTTCATGGCAGGTGCACGTGACACCTCCGTCTGGCGACGCTCCCATGTATGGCCATTGAGGGTTCAGCCAAAGCCCGCTGTCTTTACAGCTGAAACCCTGGTGGTGCAGACTTTGTACTCCTTCATACTGCTTTCGGGCAGTTGCCTCGTATTTGCATCCATACCACACACACACACACACACACACACACACACACACACACACACACACACACACACACACACACACACACACACACACACACACACACACACACACACACACACACACACACACACACACACACACACACACACACACAAACACACACACACACACACCACACACACACACACACACACACACACACACACCACACACACACACACACACACACACACACACACACACACACACACACACACACACACACACACACACACACACACACACACACACACACACACACACACACACACACACACACACACACACACACACACACACACACTGAATATTTTGTGAATCATGTTTTGTAATGATAATGAATTTAGTTATAAGTTACTTGTACTGTAACTTACTGATATACGTGATATAATCAGCGTATACCACGGGTAGAATTGTAAGTTACTTTTCACAACAAGTCGGTATCCCTCCGCGTCTGAGAAAAACTGTATACAGTTTGCTTTTCTGATTGGCTCCCTAATCCCTAATAAATACCTTGTTGCAGCTGTAGAGAACTTGTATGCCTCTGGGTAGCATATGGACTTGATCAAGGACTTTGATGGCTGTGCAAGACTAGTCTGTAGAACCTGCTTCAGTCTTGAGGCTGTGATCCTTCCTGCTCTTTGGCTAAACCATATTGCTGATAAGCTCTGGTTTCTGGTCTCCTCCTCTACTGCCTGGACCTGTGGCTGTGTCAGCTCTTCCTGTCTGAAGTCCTGGCATGCATTCTGCAACTCTGTTGGGGATAGCTGTAGCATCTCTGGTGTCCTATACTGAGGTAGTGGTTTAGGTAGCTTGCTCACAGATTTAGGGACAAATTCTCTGTAATATGGTTCCCTGGACATCAGTGCAGCACTTCTTGGGGAATTTCTGCTCAAAGTCTTGAAAAACTGCATATACCTCTCTGATCCTCGCTCCAATTTTGAACCCTGGACTGTGGGACGCTGAAATGTGTGCTTCTCACCTGTCCTTCCAGCAATGGCATCATCCAGTTTTTGCTTTTTGGATTTTGCGGATGAAAAGTCTATCATCGCAACTGGAGCAGCAGGAATCTGCACATGTGAGAGACAGACCAACATGTATGTGAACATACATGTAGGTGCAGTGTAACAATGAGACAGGCAAGGACGGCATGAACAGCTGACTGACCACTGGGGTCTGAATACCTTTTTGACATGTGATGGCATTAGCCACTTGCACTTCTCAGTGGTGCAGGATGCAGTCTCTCATCTTCACACCTGCTTCGATTGCAAACAGAACTGCTCCAACATGTGAGCAGGATTCTGACAAACTGTATAGACAGAGACATACTAGAATAACTAGATTGATCGTAAAAGCTAGTAATGGTATAACATGAATATTATAGCAGGCATTATTTTGTCTGAGCTTAAGTGTTGTGTCAAATATGCTTTGGGTTGGGATATTTATTTTATGACTTACCCAGCCATACAGTTACAGTGTGCTGTAACAACCTCTCCATCTTCTTTAGCTACAATCCACGTTTTTAATGGTGTTTCTCCAGACCTCTGGGAATGGTTGACCTACACAATTGAAGCTCCAGTTCACAACTTGCGAGTTGGTAACATACATTTAACAACATCACAAGCAACACATAACCAGATGGTCTTGGTAAAGAGGTTGTTTTTAATATTAACCTCAACATAGAGTGATAAACAACGTGCAGGCTGTTCAAAGGCTCTGAGCTGTCTATACACACAAAACACAATATATCCTAAGCTAAACACATAACAAACATACACATATATACACACACAACACACTCACAGGCCAGTTAATGCTGAAGGCAAGGCGACAGCCGTAACACTGCCTTACATGAGTCCATGTAGCTAAAGTCAGCTAGCTAGATGTCTCCTAATAATGCTACTTAGAGGTAAGAAGGTATAGTTAACACTCACCCGGGCAAAAACAAGGCGACATTTGTTTAATGCCTCTTTGGTGCCGAGGTCATTCACCCATCCACACACGAAGTAGTTGAAAGCTTCTAGGCTTTTATACGCTTTCATCTGGCTAGCCGTGTAGTAGGAGGTATGAAGGACGAGGTAGCTGGTGATATCCATCGCCTGGACAGCGGGCAAATCGGATAAATCACGAGAAAAGTCGTTTTTTTTCAGCTGATACAGATCGTATCCGATGTGTGCTGTGATTTGTTCACGATATCTGCGGCGTGCAGGTTCATTTAATTGTTTGACATAGTCGGTGTCCTCCATGATTCCTGCGTTGATGAATGATTGCGTTTTCACTTCCTGACCTCCACTTGAATTTCGCGCGTCATAGAAGTCACGTGACTGAAACCAAGCTATTGTGACATAAACCGTTTTCTACAGGCACATTTTACCGGCGTATTTTTATTATGATTCTACTTGTGATAGTCGGACACGACAACCTGTGCAGCCCATCTATTGATTCCATCCGATAGCTGCTATAATACAAAACAAAATGTCTGCCTCTCTCCACAATGATCAATAACAGTGAACGGATGGTCAAAGTAAGGTACAAATAAACAGAATCACACGAAGCCTGGTTAGTCTTGCCTGACTTTATAAAGTGTGTTTATAAGCACTACTGCTTGTCGGCAGGCATGACAGTCGACCCATGTTCAGGGGAGGTGGGTTTAGTTTCCTGCACACCTCGACGTAAGAGAGACGTAAGCGACGCCACCTCTTAGCTCCGAAGCTCTTGCCTCTAGACCAGGGGTGGGGAACCTTTTTCCTCTCAAGGGCCATTTCAATTTTTACAATATCCTCAGAGGGCCGTACAAATTATTGACCTATTAAAAAAACTAAAATCACAGCCCATTCATTTCATTCTGTGCAAAGAAAAAGCAACCTCTTAATCCAGATATCTCACCATGACTCGCGTATGCATGCACGGTGTGGCATGACCACCAAAACACAAATATATGGACACAAGATGTTTGCAAATGTATTTAGTTTCCTATCCATGTGAACATGATTTAAGTGGGGGGGGGACCTAACCTCCTCCAGCACCCCCGGGAAGATTTTTTTTTAAATGTTGAAGTTAAAAGCATCAATCTGCTGCACTTTGAGAGCAACATTAGGAGATCTATGGATACATCTCTCAACACCCAGATGAAACAGAACTGGAAGCAGATTTATTTTTCTTTATGAATATTTGACTAATCACTCCCCTTTCAAACTGTATTCTTCTTTATTAATAACAACTTTTGTTTACTGTCATATAGTATTTTATACCTGTTTACTTTATTCTCTTGTTCTCTTGTCAACTATAATGATCATATAAAGATGTGCCTTTACCTCACTGGTTGTAGAAAAAGCTTCTTATATTCGTTAGCATAGCTAGCTAACCAGATGCTAATAACAACAAAGTTATTGACTGTATGATCAGTATGACCGATGAACGCCACTGGGCTTACAACTAAGACACAGCCACGCAGAAACTGCGGCATGTGTACGGCTCCTTATGGGTACTGCAATTTGTGAAGTGCTGGAGCAGCGTTCCGGTGCTCTCCGTCAGAACTGCTCCTGTCAGTCGAGACATATACCACGTGATGACACGTTAGGCTCGTGTTGTGTTCAAGGACCCTGACCGGAAAAACAGGCACTCGCGTGTTTAATTTTTTTGCAGTCTAGATTTCTTACATTTTCTTCTTTTTTGCGTCTGTTTATAAATTACCTCGAGGGCCGTACCAAATTGTCTTCGCGGGCCGTATACGGCCCGGGGGCCGGAGGTTCCCCACCCCTGCTCTAGACCGACAATTTTTTGGAGCTGGAAGTGAACCGGATTCTGGAGCTAAGAGCCGGCGCCGCTGCGGTGTGAACAGGAAAAAACCGGCGCTTTTCAGGCTCCAGCTCCAAGCCGGAGCTGAAAAAGCGCTGGTGTGAAAGGGGCATCATAGACGTAAACTGATGGGAGACACGTGGTTTATGTTTTTTTTAATTGGTGGGTAGATCCTTAGTGATTTCTCGATGTCCATTGGTCATTTCAGACCATGATGGCTGCCGGCTGAGATTTCCTTGACGGACACACAAATCCACCAATCCCACACAGTGTAAAGTCAAGCTGCTTTGAGCGGCCATATTGGCTGCAGTGCCCTGGTTACAGTCTCACAGGAGATACCGCTGGAAAGCTACTCTTCCAGCGATTCCACGGATATCGGAATCATATTTCTACTCCTTATAATCGAAAATATATGATTAATTACGTAAAATTACTCCAGAGGGTTAATATCTAATAATAAAAATAATGAAATTCAATAACATGCTTTAACCACTAGGTGTCCCTTTATATCAGCTGTGCACCTTTATGGTGTAAATACAGCCTATCTACCAATTGGATCAAATATAAAAGTCAGCCGAATTAGTGTTGATACTGCAAGGAGACGTATTGTGTGAAAAGAAATGTAAGATGTTGTTTAATGGCTGATATATTTATGATCCACGTCACGTTTTCAGTTCCTCATGTTTGTCTAGAAGTCTTCTCATCAGGGCTCTATAAATACAGAACTACGGCAGATATGTAATATTTAATGCAGCCGAACCGTGTATTACAATGCCGTTATGTGATGACTTTCAAAGAGAAAGCAAGCACACTCGGAATAAAGTATTATTATTATTTTTAAAAATGTTTTCGGTCTGTTTCCGGTATTTGTTAATGACGATGTGCTGTGAGATGTGAGACTGGAATTGCACAGGGGAAAATAACGTATCTTTAGATGCGGATTTTGTTAAACTAATACGTTTGCGCTGTGGATCAACACTATACATTGACGGGGAAGGGGGTAGCAATAAAGATAACACCATTAAACAGTTACACAACATAACAGAAATAATATCGATAGCAGCGTCCCTAGCAACCACCTTGGTAACAATGAAAACGTTCTATGGACGCAATTTCCTGAAGTAATCTTCATAATAACTAGCAAACTAAAGATAATGTACATCCACTGCACACATAATCTGAAATAACAACTCATATTTCTCGCATCAAATGACATCAAAATGAATTTTAATGGCCAAACTAACTTTAAAATAGGCATTTTCCACCGAGAATAAAACGAAGTTCGGCCATGTTTTTTTTTTCTGCAGGGAGAAATTTGAAGATCACGTGACATAGACGCCAGCCATTGAAAAGAATGGTGAAAAAAAACGGGGTTTGTCAAACAGAGCACATGGTGTAGTCCAAACGATAGCTGGGGATTCTGGGTAGTGTAGTGTCTTCTGCCATCCTTTTGTTACGGTGTGCAGGAAGCAGGACCCAAATGCAGATTAGAGTACAAATAATTCCTTTATTTCAAGGCTAGATATACACAAAGACAGAACAGGACACTCACCGAAGACCACGTCAACACACAAGACGAACCGACACTGAACACAGGAAGAGACAAGACTAAATACAGGAAAGGGTAATCACAAGACGAGACACAGCCGGGCAGGGGAGGAGAAACACAAAGGCCACAGGTGAAAACAATCAGACAACTAGACACACCAGGGAAACTAACGACGGGAGGAAAAACACAGGAAGAAGGACCAGACAATATACAAGGATGAAAATACCCATAACCAGACATACAAAACTACAACACAGACATATCCTAACAGTACCCCCCCCCTCAAGGGACGGATCCCAGACGTCCCAAAACAAAACCACAAAAAGTCCAAAACCACAAGCAGGGTGGGTGGAGGGGGTCCGGAGGAGGGACGTATCACCAGGCCACCAGGGTGGGTGGAGGGGGACCGGAGGAGGGACACAAAACTAGGGCCAACAGGGTGGGTGGAGGGGGTCTGGAGGACGGGCTTGGGCTGACAGTCCAGGTGCAAGTCAGAGCTTGAAAAGGGGGTTATGGAGGGGCGAAGGCAGTGGTAGGAAGAGTCAGGGGGCCGGGCCCGAGGGTGAGGACCGCGGCACTCAGGGGACAGGGCTCGAGGGCGAAGACCGCGGCTCTCAGGGGGCCGGGCTCGAGGGCGAAGACCGCGGCTCTCAGGGGGCTGGGCTCGAGGGCGAAGACCGCGGCTCTCAGGGGGCCGGGCAAACCGGGCAGAACCCGGTGTCGGCCGGACAGGAACCGGCGCTGGTGGGACAGGCCTCGGCAGGATCCCCCACGGAAGAGGACCAGGAGTTGGCAGGACCCCCGCCAGGAGGGCAGTCGGCAGGACCCCCAACGGGACAGGACACAGGATTGGCAGGACCCCCGGCAGGAGAGCAGTCAGCGGAACCTCCAACAGGACAGGACACAGGGTTGACAGGACCCCCGGCAGAAGGGCAGTCGGCGGGTCCCCCAACGGGACAGTACACAGGGTTGGCAGGACCCCCGGCAGGAGAGAAGTTCGCGGGACCTCCAACAGGACAGGACACAGGGTTGGCAGGACCCCCTGCAGAAGGGCAGTCGGCGGGACCCCCAACGGGACAGCACACAGGGCTGACAGGACACCCGGCAGGAGAGTAGTTCGCGGGACCTCCAACGGGACTGGACATGGAGCCGGAAGGACCCCCAGCGGAACCTCCATCGGCATAGGACATGGGATTGGCAGGACCCCCGGCAGGAGAGTAGACGGCGGGACCCCCAACGGGACAGGACATGGGATTGGCAGGACCCCCGGCAGGAGAGTAGACGGCGGGACCTCCAACGAGACAGACATGGAGTTGGCAGGACCCCCAGCGGAACCTCCAACGGACCAGGACATTGGGTAGGGACTTGAGACGTGACTCAAGTAGGGACTCGAGAGGAGACTCGAGAGGAGACTCGAGAGGGGAACCAAGGGGGAACTCGAGAGTGGAACCAAGGGGGAACTCGAGAGGGGACTCGAGAGGAGACTCGAGAGGAGACTCGAGAGGGGAACTAGAGAGGGGACTAGAGGAGAGACTAGAGGAGGGACTAGAGGAGGAACTAGAGGAGGAACTAGAGAAGGGAACTCGAGAGGGGACTTGAGAGGGGAACTAGAGAGGGAACTCGAGGAGGGACTAGAGGAGGGACTAGAGGAGGGAACTCGAGAGGGGACTGGAGAGGGGACTCCAGAGGGGACTCCAGAGGGGACTAGAGGAGAGAGGAGGGGCTAGAGGAGGGACTAGAGAAGGGACTCGAGAGGGGACTCGAGGGGGAACTGGAGAGGGGACTGTGGCAGCTGGGGCCGGGACTGGGGCCGGGACCATGGCTGCTCGGGCCAGAACTGGGGCTGAAACCATGGCTGCTGGGGACTGTACTAGGTCTGGAACCATGGCCGGAAATATGGCTGTATGATCCAGTTCTGAAGCCGGAAACATGGCTGTATGGGCCGGCTCTGGAGCCGGAATTGAAGCCAGAATCATGGCTGTAAGGTCCGGTTCTGAAGCCGGAAACATGGCTGTAAGGTCCGGTTCTGAAGCCGGAAACATGGCTGTAAGGTCCGTTTCTGAAGCTGGAAACATGGCTGTCAGGTCTGGTTCTGGAGCCGGAAACATGGCTGTAAGATCCCGTTCAGAAGCCGGAAACATGGCTGTAAGGTCCGGTTCTGAAGCCGGAAACATGGCTATAAGATCCCGTTCTGAAGCCGGAAACATGGCTGTATGGGCCGGCTCTGGAGCCGGAACCATGGCTGCTAGGACCGGTACCTGAGTACTGGCTTCCTGACCTTGCGTTTTTTTAGAAGTCTTTTGGAGGCTCCGTGGACCTCCAAACGCCAGGCGGGATCCCAAGAAAGGGTCAGAGAATGGAGACTGGCACTCAGGGCTGCGTGAGAAAACTCTGAGAAACTCAGGCAATGAGCCTCTCAACCATGGCATGTTGTCCACCTCCATTTGTGCCTTTTTGAGGACAGCCTCTTTGTCCCTTTTAGCCAAGGTTCTACTCCATTCAGCATAATGACACTGTTGGTCGGTTCGTAATGTTACGGTGTGCAGGAAGCAAATGCAGATTAGAGTAAAAATAATTCCTTTATTTCAAGGCTAGATATACACAAAGACAGAACAGGACACTCACCGAAGACCACGTCAACACACAAGACGAACCGACACTGAACACAGGAAGAGACAAGACTAAATACAGGAAGGGGTAATCACAAGACGAGACACAGCCGGGCAGGGGAGGAGAAACACAAGGGCCACAGGTGAAAACAATCAGACAACTAGACACACCAGGGAAACTAACGACGGGAGGAAAAACACAGGAAGAAGGACCAGACAATATACAAGGATGAAAATACCCATAACCAGACATACAAAACTACAACACAGACAGATCCTAACACCTTTACTCCGAAAAAATATTTGTTTCTCCGAATCGAAGGGGAAAAATACAAAAGCATTGCACACAATTTAAACCAATCAATGTTGTGTAATTAACAAGGATAATCTGGTGTTTTTTAGTCGATGAGTAGTGCAGATATCACTGTAAAATCAATCGACAGTAAGGGGAATACTTACTTCCGGGTGTACAATTCTCCGTTATCCAATGAGAATGGACGCTCACATTGCCTTTAAGGGCAGCCGACACAAACGAATGCCGTGCTTCCATGAGCGTCAAATCCCGCCGCAGATGGGAATACATTGCAATCAGTTGAAAGCTATTTGCGTCCCTTTATGAAGCTGAAGGAGCCTAGGAGCGTCACAACTGCACGCCACGGACACTGACCAAACGTCGCTCCTGGACGATTATGGAGTGAGAGCGTGTTGACCTGAGTGCAGTAACTTCAATACCGATATCCTGGAGTCGGGTAAGCAGGATGGTGTGGCTCACGGTATTGAAGGCTGCACTCAGGTCGAGGAGGATGAGGATGTTGAGGGAACCGGTGTCAGCAGAGGTGAGGAGGTCATTGAGGACTTTGATGAGTGCCGTTTCTGTGCTGTGGTGGGGACGAAAACCAGACTGAAGAGGTTCAAAAAGGTGATTTGTTTGGAGATGGCGGTGGAGTTGTTTGGAGATGATGCATTCTATTGTTTTTGAGAGAAAGGGTAGGTTGGAGATGGGGTGGTAATTACTGAGGGAGGAGGGATCCAGACCGGGTTTCTTGAGGATGGGAGTGACAGCAGCAGTTTTGAAGGCAGAGGGAACGGTTCCTTGGGACAGGGAGGAGTTGAAAAGGTTGACAAGGTAGAGGCAGAGGACGGGGAGGCAGGACTTCAGTAGAGGGGTGGGTAGGGTCAAGCGAGCAGGTTGTGGGTTTGGAGGAGCTGATCAGTTTGAGTATTTCAGGGGGGGTAACCAGAGTGAACTGGGAGAGGTGGCCGTGGGGAGGAGGGCTTGGGAGGTCCAGGGAGATGGAGGGAGAAATTCTGGCGGTGGGTGTTGGGGGAGATGTATGTGTGTCAGATGCAGTGGATAGGGAGTGATTAATGGCAGTGATTTTGTCAGAGAAAAACTGGAGGAATGAACTGCATAAAGTGGAAGTGGATGAAGAGAGGATGTCAGCACAGGGTTTGAGGAGCTTGTTGACGGTGGAGAAGAGGGTCCTGGGGTTACGGGAGGGGTTGGTAAAGATGGTGGAGAGGTAAGCAGATTTTGCAGCAGTCTCTGTAGGTAGTGAGATGGAGTAAGTGATTCATGGTGAACTGTGAGGGATGATTTCATGGTTAGGCGTTCAAGCTGGCGGCCGGTTTGCTTCAACTTACGGAGTGCAGGGGTGAACCAGGGTAAGGTCCCATGGAGCTCCCCCAGAAGGGGAGGGACTTCGCCACTCTATTCACACTGCACGCCAAAGGACCCTGACCAAGCGTCGCCATTGACACACAAGCACACACACAAGTAGAAGTGAGGCTGGAGGGGTTATGGCCCCTACACACGGCAGCGTGCGTTAACGCTTCAACGCTTCTGCCCATTCACTTTGAATGGGGTGACGTCACGCTTCGCCGAACTGCATTGTGGGAGCAAACACAAGCTCTAGCCAATCAAAGCTGCTTGTGTGTCTGGGGCGGGAGATTCAGGTGATTGGTTGTTGGTCTAGCTTCAGACATGCCTGCCGGCAAGCGTCAACGCACGCCGCCGTGTGTAGGGACCACTAGGCTTAGCTTGTAACTCCCATTTAGGTCAAGCTGGGGTTACATATGTTACTTGTAAAATTATATTTGAAGAATACATATTTCGGTAAATATTTGCAGTAAAGCTAACAGAAACCTCAATATTAATGGAATAAATTACTTTTTACGAGAAAAATAACAATGTGTTTCATTTCTTGAGTCAGTAAAAGGGTCAATGTTTGTAAAGCAAAAATAAAACTATAGCCTGCGAGCATAAAACAACTGGACACAGCTACCTTGCCCAGTCATACTTACTGGAGGGTGGAGGCTTCCTATAATTTATATTCAAATTATAAATACAAATACATTTAATGTGTCAATTATTGAACTTTAAAGGTGCCTTAGTTACATTCTGACACTGTTCTGCTTCCCCCTGTTTCAAATCGTTATGCTAAGCTACATGTAGGCTAACCAATTGCTATCTCTTGAGAAAAAAGTAAATATGCGTATTGTAATGAAATTGTGCATATTTCCCCTGACTGACAACATTTTTTCAAAGTTTTGTCATGACAAAGTCAAACAGTGGCAAAGAAAATGTGTTGAAACCGATTTTCTACAGGATATAACATTCTAAATTGAACTTTAAATAATGTGGACCACCATCCACTAAAAAGTGTATGGCTAAATGTCAATTGGATTTTCTTTACTTAAAACATAGTGCCTCTACTTCTTTTGGAGGTTAAGGGGTCAAACTCCAAGAAACACTATTGATCCAATGCAGCATTAACATTCATGCTGACGACTTTAAAATGCAGTGCCTGTCAGTAAAGTATACGCCAGAAGGCTAAAGGCTGGAACGCTCCCACATTACAATAGATGATTAGGAAATGTTCTGGTGCAATTATCATCATGTTCTGTGGTCCGTTTTTGTGAGCTGGTTCAGTATGAATATTTCTTATTTTGTTTTCCTCTGTTTATTTCTTTCTGTGCTTGCTTGCTTTTTTCATTACTGTACTTTTGGGTGTGATTTAAGGAAAATGACCCTTATTCGTAATAAAAGGGAAGGAGGGAGAAAGTACAGGGTCTCTGAAATGTGGCTAGCTTTGAAAGGTCAGTGTGTGTTTGTGTGTGTGTTTGTCAGTAGCAATGCCTGACTTAAGGCAGCATTACATTTGAATTCCAAATAAATATACTTTTCTCCATTCGTTCACTGTGTATAACACACTATTTCTACTTTCCTCTACCTTTTTACGTTCCCTCTTTCGGACCTGTGACCTGTTCAAAGCCTGTTGAAAATTCAATTTGCACTCACTGACTCTCAATCAGTCCCAGAGTCCCTGTGTTTGAGCAGCGTCACATTCTCATATGTCATTTATTTTCACAAGGAACACACAACAGTAATATCTCACACACTGAGTCGTGTGGCATCTATTTTGACAAAAATAAATAGACAAATGGATTTGGATAGGGAGACTATGAAAATAATGGTTCTTATAAATATGGGTTTGGGCTATCTGAGATGTGGCTTTGTTGAACAGTGTATCAAGTTGAATATACATTACCCTCACCTTAAATATATTCACATTTTCTATCAATATTTTCACTTTCTCCGCAGCTCTTTTAATACTTTCTCTCCCTTTTGGTATCTTTTGTGTTTTTTTCCCACCATGAGCATTTATTTTCCTTTTTTTCTTTCCCTTCTACGGAGCCCTGGAGGGTTCATAGAGAGAAAAATAAATAAAACGTGGCCACGTTTTACTTTCTCGTGCGCACGCTTTAGTAACTCGTGCGCACGAGTTACTAAAGCGTGCGCACGAGTTAATAAAGCATGCGCACGAGTTACTAAAGCGTTTTTATTTAAATTGAGGGATTCCTGTCCGTGACTCACAGTATCTGCTGCCCACAGCTGTTTTATAGAAGGAAAACCTCCTTCACTTTATGAAATCTCTGCGGCACCAGTGGCCTGTACTACGAAGCAGGATTTGCTATTTACACTATTCATTCATGAAGTATGACGCTGCGCTGTCAGCACGCGTCTCCATGTTTGTCTCCATCGCGTTTGTTAGGGTCAGTTAAGCCGGGTAAATCGAACATATCCAGGTCCAGGGTCTGTTGAACTGGCTTCGTCGTACAGGGCACTGGAGGCAGTAACGTGTAACTCAGCAGAATCTGAGAAGAGCAGCACCAGCTGCAAAGAGCTGTGCCTTTTACTGTTTACTTCACTGCGTTTCCCTTCATTAGAACCGCTGAATAGAGATCGAGGCTGCTATGTTTAACCACACACACCTATACACACATCGAACTACCAGAGTATTCCCCCTCGCTTTATGAAGGAGATGTCCTGTCACCGGGGCGCATGATGTGTGTGTGTGTGTGTGTGTGTGTGTGTGTGTGTGGTGTGTGTGTGTGTGTGTGTGTGTGTGTGTGCTCAGCTCCGCTCTGTGTGCGTGTTCGTGTGTATCCGACACCACCGGCATTTGTTTTCAAATTACCATGAACAGCACACGCACACACACAAAACGAGGCCACGCTTTATTAACTTGTGCGCACGCTTTATTAACTCGTGCGCATGCTTTAGTAACTCGTGCGCACGCTTTATCTCCGTTTCCCTCTGTTCTCTGTCTGTGTGGGTCAGACTTTCTCTCACAGTGGGGGATAGAAAAATAACATCATAATCTCAAATCTGCCATGGCACACTTGGGATTGCACACATTATATGATGCCATACTTGGAAGTGCACAAGAAGAACATGTAAATGGGAGTTGATCAAGAGAAGACAGATTGATTTAAAATGTTATTAGCTTTTTACAAACATTAAAATATAAAGCTAAATACTATACTACTATATAATTAGATCTTGAAACCTTTGACAGAGAGAAGGTACAGATGTAACACTCCAGATCGGACTCACATGGGTGTGTCCAGTCAAAAGCCCAGCGGATCCCAGTGGCTGGGGGTGTTGCCAAATTGCTAGAGGGCGTTGCCCAATTTCCCCATTTGTTCAATTACAGGATTTAACCATGAGATGGCGCTTCATTCACAAAATACACAAAGACAACTGGGTGTTGTAGAACTTAGTCTGTTTGCAATGTTTGCAGCTCTGCAGTTGTGTTTGCTGAATACTGTAGCATTTAATCACTTATTTGTTACTGTATGGTTTTCACAAGCTACTATAATGAAAAAACATCAATATTTTAGATCAAATAAAGTATATAGTTTGCTTTATGCAGTATATTTCTTGTAATATTGTTGGGGTGTTTTTACACAGTACAGTAGATTGAAGTAAATCAACTTATACATTAAGATAAGATAAAATGGACCTTTATTAATCCCGTGGGGAAATTCAGTAGTTCAAACAGCAACAGGGTGAGAGTGAAAAACAGGACAGCACAGATTCACACAGATTAATAAAATCAAAAATAAGATGAGCGATACAAATAATAATAATGAGAAACTATGAAATAAGAAATGAATAAAACTAAAATGTAATTATCATATCATATATTATAATTTATAAAACGGACAAGTCAAATCAAGCAATCTGATTGGTTCTTAGCCGTGATATACTGAGCGTATACCACGGGTAGAATTGTAAATTACTTTTCACAACAAGTCAGTATCCCTCCGCGTCTGAGAAAAACAGTATACCGTTTGCTTTTCAAACTGGAACAAGAAAGCAGCGGAGAAGTAACGGGGCAGAAACCCTCCTTTTTACGCAGCGGTCCAGACATAGACATCAAACGGCAAAACATATTCAGTGTGCAGTTCCTTTGGCATTAGGGCAGGGATATCTAGATACTTTCCAAGGTTTGACATAATTAATTGTGCTACTTTTAAAGCAAGCAACGATATTTTCAAATCTGTAATCAAAGAGGTCCGTAAAAACACTATCGACCAATCAGATTGCTTGATTTGACTTGTCAGTTTTATAAATATATTTACATTTCTTCCGTTCCGAAACAAACTTACAAAGCATAAGATGGAAACATTTAAGATTAACTTCGACCTCCGGGGGGGTCTTACTATGGAGGAATGGATTGAGGAGTGTTTATCTCCAGAAAAAAAAGCACCTAAACGACGACATGCAGAGCTACGTGAAGAGCAGGCAGACCAACTGGAGAAGTACCACCATTCAAAAGATTTCTGATGCGGGTCTTGAAACAAAGCAGAGAAATTATGACCGTTAGTGGCCACAGGTGCGAAAGCTGTCTCCAGAGCTACTGGAAGCCGAATCTCGGGGACCGGAGAAAGTGGAGCAATATTCTCGCCACGCCAAGCAACAGCCTAGAACAACCTCAACCTATACCAGTAACCACGTAAACCATGCTACTGATGCTGGACAGTTTTTCAGTGGGTGCACAATAAACGGCAACATACACATGAATGTAAATAAATAGCCAAATAATCGATCAACGCCGTCTGTCTAATATGCTCGCTAGCTGTTAGTGTTGTTGCATAGCAACCACCTCGCACTATGTTTCGTGCAGAAGGTAACGGAGGGACTATTTGATTTTGAACATCATTATTTACTAATAAAAACTATTTAAATTAGAGTGTGTATTTTTATTTCATATTGCCACACTTGGTAACCGTTTTATAAAAGCAATAGCTCACTTCAGGCCGTGATATATGCTCATTATATCACAGCTAAGGGGTTGTCGACTGTCGTAGACTGAAACGTATCCCAGGAAACTCTAGGGGGAACACTTACCACAACTCATAGAATCCCACTGTATGGTTGTTCCTAATCTTGAGAAATATTTAAAGTGTAATGTCTTAACATTGGATTGTACAGTTCATTTATTTCTGTTGATGAAAACTAAGGTTGTCATTTATTTTAGGGAAATGTCTTGAGAATGGCAGCTTTAATGCTTAACTGTTGTTTAACTTGTGTTTTTTAGGAAAAGTGTTTGTGTACTGGTGCCTGAAGCAGAGGCAAACGTTCCTGTCAATGTTGCATGACTTGCTTTTTTATTGTACTGTTGATCTTTAGCAATGCACATCCATACTTGAAAGGAAGTGCCCCATTTGCATACAGGAAGCACACAATGAACAATTCTTTGCAACTGTTGCCTTTACCAAGACAGCTTAAGTTTGCACACTTACAGTAGGTGGATAGCTAGAAGTGCATAATACATATTATTGCAGCTTAAGGGGCATCAACACATTGCAATCTGTATAAAATTCTTTGAACCTCTTGGGAATTAATCCAAAGCGAGAGTCTGTGTCAATCTCCACTATTATTCGCGATGACAATGCTAGGATGAATAAAGCAGGCCAAACATTTCCAATGAGATGGCGTGTTTAACATAACAAAAGGATGTTTTTCCCTGCATCTTATTCTGTTTTTCTGAGAAACCCTGATTTCATTCAGGCAGTCAGTCAGTCTGCTATCATCTCTTTTTTTGCATTGCCTTTTGTAAGCCCCCATAAGCCCCCATATTTCCTTATACCCTTCACAACATTCTTTCATTCGGTCTATCTCTCTGTATTTCTTGTTATATTTCCTCATCATTTTCTGTATTCTCTCATTCCTCTCTGAGGATTTGCCCAGGACATAAAAAGCTTGTATATTTAATTATTTATTTGTTTCTCATTTGCATGAGGGCAGAGGGGGTGATAGTGTGCATGTGCATGTGGGCTGGATAAGAGGGGTCAAAGTATAAGTATGATGTAGTTATGGGTTTGCAATCAATGAATTTACATACAGTAATGGGGAATGTTTGGCAGGCAGAATGCTGCACCCAGAAGGGAAAAAAGTCTGACCTCTGACAAATGGACTGATCACAGAGGCAGAGGGAGACAGAGAAAGAGAGACTGACCTCGGAGAAAAACAGAACGATCTCCCACTTAATTTCACAGACACTCATTTACAGACGTTTTCATAAGAGAGGGAGAGAGAGGGAGCGGAGGGAAAGAGATTAAATTGCTTCATGCATTGATAATATCTTATATTTTGTATTAGAGGGAGACGGGACGGAGCCAAAGAAAGAGAGAGAAGGAGAGAGATCGACAGGCTGACCAATCTCTGGGCGATCTCCTTAATTTCACAGACGCTCATTTACAGGCATTTTCATAGAAGAGAGGGAGATTAAATTGCTTCATGCATTGAAAATGTCGTATTTTTTGTAAAAGAGAGGGGAAGGAGATAGAGGGCGTGAACCCGTTGGTCTTTTGGTCTGCAATTCCACTGAATCCAATTCAGAGTTAGACTGCTGCCCATTCCATCGCTCTATTCATCACATTCTTATGGCTCTGAAAAGGCAAATACGACTGAATGTATTGATTTAAAGGACCAGGCGGG
Source organism: Gymnodraco acuticeps (assembly GCF_902827175.1). Taxonomy (NCBI): domain Eukaryota; kingdom Metazoa; phylum Chordata; class Actinopteri; order Perciformes; family Bathydraconidae; genus Gymnodraco; species Gymnodraco acuticeps. Next base: position 966,886 of record NW_022990526.1, read on the forward strand.
TGATATTCAACATTTTCCGTATCATCAACAGAAGAACAAAAGCATCAAAGGATTTAATCTAATGTTGCAGGTGTAGCCGGATAGATGTGTTCTCCTTGCCATAGAGCTCCACTTTTAACTAATCACATCAATGACCAGGGGCCTCATTTATAACGCCGTGCGTAGGATTCACGTGGGAAGGTTGCTTACGTAAAAAACCCAAAAAATACGTAGATATTTTCCGACAATTTCCGATTCACCAAACATTGCGTACCGGCGAGGAAAGTGCGGACAGCACTTCCTACGCCGGTTTCCCTTTATAAATCACAATCGACTCGAAATGCGGTGCAGCTTTTGCGGGCTTCACGTAACGCCCAGATTTGCCTATAAATAGTCAAAGAAACGCCCATTCATTCATTCATTCATTTTGACTGACTGCATGAAGAAGATCGCAGGAAATGACGACAGAACAGCTAAAAAAGACATCTCACACCGTGTCAGATTTTGGTTATTTTGGGGAGGTCGGGATAAATCATATTGTTTGGTGGATGCAGTTTGAACCAGAGTAGCAGCAAGGAGGTCGGATCGTCACCAAAATAAATAAATAAGTGGTCCGAAAAAGGTTAATGACAAAATAAATACACATAGCCTTCCTCAGGCAGTGTGTTTGTACCGGGGACAGAGACACCCCCTTGATGAGAAACTCTAAGAAATGATCGGGGAATCCCTCCGGAGTGGAGTCATGACGACTGGATCTGAATTATGTTTTTGTATAGAGAGGCGAAGTCCCTCCCCTTCCGGGAGCCTCCATGGGACCCCGGAAGCGGAAAATTATACATTGAAGTCAATGGAGAGAGAAAGGTTATCTTTTGATCCCGTTTGAATTGTGCCACGAATGACACATATGATGTTTGTCAATTTAAAAGAACATTTTACAAGTCAAAAAAATAAAAATGTGTCGTAAAACTGTGAAGTTACACATTTTTTTGTGTGAAACCGCTCAGTGAACTACAGGTCTCTGGTCTCGCACAAAACGCGTCACCATCACAAAGACGGCCGTCACGTTAGCAAATTTCACCTGTTTCTTTCAGAATGAGGCGAAAAGTATAAAACGAGGTGAACATCACTACAAGTCTGGGCATGTTGAGAGCTGTACATACACGAAAGGGGAGTTAGTCGGTTCTGTAAGAGCAGCGGGACCGGCTTTACAAGGTTTGAGTAATATGAGTGCAATGTGTAACGTTAATGTCAGCTAGCTAACATTAGCTAACAAGGTACACTAACGTGTTTTGTTTTAGTAACTAGTTTTCTCCTTAAGAAATTCGTGGTCTCTGTGTATGCTGTGGATAACATTAGTGTTCACAAGAACAAGGTACACTCCCGTGTTTTGTTTTAGTTGCTCTTCAGATTGAAGCGGCCAGTTTTATATCGACTATACTGTATGTGTGATCTCCTTTTTCTCGTTGTGTCACTTGAGTTTATTTGCTGTGTGTAGATTCAAGTATTTTGGTTATCTAGGCCAGTGCTTGAATTGGAATGAAAAAGGTGCCAGTACTCTAAAATCAGCAACTTTTTCAAGTCAATTTTATATATACAGCCCACAAACAAGAATTTGGCTACTATAATGCTGGTGGGTTTGTCTCTTTACTACTGTATATTTTAGAAAGATTCACTGTACTTAACATTTTTTATGATAGGCAGCGGATATGGCTAAAGCTCAGTAAGGTCAATATTAACTGAAAATATAGCAATCAAAGTCTAGATCTTCTGCTGAAGACACATGAAGCAGAGACCTTTCAGGTGAGAGCCCCTCTGGTGGTGTTCAACATTAATGACAAGGAAACAAAGCTCTGGTCAGAAGCATTTTTTTATAAAAAGCTTTAACAAAATTAAGTATTTCTGTACATTTTGAATGCAATCTAACTTTCCAACTCAGAAAACGAAAAACGAAAAAGTGCCAAAAGTCTTCTCACATGGCTGAGCTGCTTTGCAATATACTTCACCACTGAAGAATACAAATATGTATAAAGTAAACTATGATGCAATCTAACTTTCCAACTCAGAAAAATGATAAAGAGCATGAACAAAGAACATGTCAAAACAAATGCACAATTTGCACAATCTAAAATGAGAAACTGTAACTGCAAGTAACAAAGTCTGAGCCATGGTAAAGAGTTACATTGAACACCAAGCTGATCAGATAACTCCCTGGTTGGTCTGAAGTCCTTATATCTCCAGGATCTGTACAAATCGGCACATTATGCCAAAAGTCTTCTCACTGGGTGAGCTGCTTTGCAATATACTTCACATTGTTAGAAAAGGCTCCAGAAGGCCTTGGGGACATCAGTATCAGGGGCTGGAGCTGGACAGGCTCTTTCATCAGCACTTCTCCTTCCCTTTGCCAGCCAGGACCTCACATACTGTTCCGGATTGAACTGTCCTAGTGATGGTCCATTACATTTAATGAAAACCAGGCTGGACAGTCGGCTGACAGAGAGAGCATTCATTTTTGCAGTAAGGATATCGTTCATGCAGCTGAATGCCCGCTCACACTCACTAGTGGAGACAGCGATGGTTCGGACTGCTTTCAGTAGAGGCTCCATGGCAGCAGGTGTACGGGATGCCCTGGTTTCCTTGTATTCGCGAAAGCCCTGAACAGTCTCTCTTCTGTCCACTTTCAGCACTTCGCACAAACGTAGCACCTCTACGTCCCCATACTGTACGTCTAACTCCTCTTCAGGCCAACTTCCAGGATGGATAACTTTCATGTCCTGGATTAGCTGATTGTCCCGGGCCTCCCGGCCATGTAATGGGATTTCTCTTGTGCTGACATGAGAGGAGGTTGTGGAAGTCATTCTGTGTCTCAGATTCTCTACCATACTGCGGAAAAAACTGACCTGCATGAATCTGTACAAGCCTGCCATTCTCACGCAGGGCAACACCCTTGAAGGACTTCTCAGCTAGAGCTGTATGAACTGTAGTCATGTGTGGGCCAGGCATGGTGACCATGGATTCAAAAACTCGTATTTCTCGAGTTAAGAGCCTATCTGCTGTAGGCAGTGTCATCTCTCTTTTTTGGAGTTGCCGAGAGAGGTCGCTGAGCTCTGTGAGCGCATCGTACATCAGTCCCAGATTGCTGACAAACGTTGCAGATGTGAGCACATCATCCAGGCCCTTGTACTTTGCTCTGTCTCTGGAATCCCTGCTCGTGTTGTTTGCAGCATTTGTGAAGTGATCATGAAGCACTCGGTAGTTTTCCCAGACTGCTTTGACGCTCCTTTCACTTGAAGCCACCCAGTGGATGGACAAAACACGCCCTATCACCAGGAGACGCTGTCCGACTGCTTGCGCACACTGCGCTAACTGCCTCTGATTTTTGGGGGAGGCATGGAACAAGGAATAGAGTTTGTCAAAAAAGATCTGGAAATGATTGAGCCCTGAGACCTCCTTGACCACATCCCCAACTGCCAGCTCTAGACGATGATTGGAGCAGTGCCACACAAACAGGCTTGGGAATTTACTACACAACTGGGTAGCAACGCCTGTTCTCTTCCCTAGCATGACTGAAGCCCCATCACATGCAAAAGAAACGAAACACTGACCTAAAAAGTCCTCGTTAAAATCTCTTCCAAGACACTCCATTAACGCCTTTGTGATGTCATCAGCCGTTGTTCCATCCAACTCGATCAGCTCCCAAAAAAACATTTCGGGCTCAGCATCAGCTAATGCTGAGCGTAGACACACAACAAGCACCGTTTTACCACTAATAGTGGTAGATTCATCGACCAAAACACAGAGTTTTCTTTGGTTTTCTGTAATGTCTTTTGCCATTTTTTTCTTCAGCTCATGAGCTATGTGGTCGATGATTTCGCCACAGGTTTTATTGGAGTGCAAAACCCTGCCCACGTTCAGCCCATTCAGTTTCTGTACATTCAAATCAATTGGCATGTCTGTGAATGGCCGGCTATGTTTGCCAATTTTATATGCCGTTCGAAAAACTCTGATAGTGGTGTCTAATTCAGATTTATGCATAGACTGCACTTGATGTTGAATAGTTTCACGTGAAGCAGATGTAAGGATGTCAGCAGCTTTTACATGGGCTTGTGATTCTTTATGTTCTTTGATTTTTTTTCTCAGGCTAGCTTGTTGTTTGCCCTTGTCAACACCGAAATGAGACACTGCACACTCACCCCATTCAGTTGACAGTTTCAGTCCTTGTCCAGTGTGTATTCCCAAAGATTTGACATCTCTGCATATCCGACATCCTAGCTTCTTATCTTTAAGAAGGAGCCATGCATTGGTCTTGCAAAAATATTGCACCTGGTCCGTTGTCCAGCAGTCAGGTGCATCGCTTTGCCCGGTGTTGGTGGTGGCAGTTGCGCCAGCAGCAGCTAACGTTAGAGGCTCTGGAGGAGGCGGCGGAGCTAGTGCTAATGCTAATGCACTAGAACTTGGAGCAGGAGGATCAACCAAAGAAAGCTCCCCATCAGACACAATTTCCAACACAGGCACAGCATTCTCTGTATTTGAAGTTTCTTCCGGCGACAACCGCTGTCTTTTTGCACTTTTATTAATCCACGCTAACATTTTAGAAATGCTAATTTGTGACGTGACTTGCTTTCCTTCTATCCGGGGCGTGCCTGCTCTGTTCTATCACTCTACATAGCCACCCACTGGGTGGGAGTTGCACTGCATAAACACAACACACGTGCATCTAGGTATGTAAATTGTAAAGCATTAAAACATGGTTTTACTAACAGTTTTCAGTATGTTGTTACTTCGGCATTATTATTATTATTTTGAAACGTGTATTACTATTAAATCACGGTCAAATAGGTTAATTTTGACATAGTCGTTTCCACCACAGTATTTACATGGAGAAGATAAGCCCCGCCCCCTCTCCAGCACGTTCTGTTTGAATGACAGGAGTAAACAGCTGACAGCCGCTGTGAAACTCCAGCGGTTAGAGCGATGAGAATGTCCGTTCGGCACCTCATGACGCATCTACTGAGTACCGGGCGGCTGTATATATATATATGGATGTATAATAAGAACGGCGGGAGAGTGTTGAGTACTGGCACGGTGCATGAGTACCGGAGTACCGCCAGCATGCCGGTACTGAGCAAGAAGTGCCGGTACTCCATGGGTCAGAACCAGAAGTGCCGGTACTGCGTACCGGTGAGTACCGGCCCAATTCCAGCACTGATCTAGGCACAGCTGTGTGTGACTCCCTCTGGTACACTGGTATGTGTTTTCCTAATGTAGAGAGCATTGATTAATTAATAAACTACACACTGAGTCTAGATCCTGACCAAATCCTTTTTTATTGTTGATCAAATGTTTTTCAAAAATGTATTCATACACATTTAGAAAAATACAATGTACAATCACAACCAATACAGTACAAATTACAAAAAAACAAACAATAACAACAATCAGACAAGAGGACAAAACTATGGAAAAATAAACCCTCCCACCCCCAGATCCGGACCATCCTTGTATTATTGCTCATTCAATCTATTATAGCATGCTAACAAATGGTACTTACTTTATTTTTACAGATCTGCATGGGAGACGATGGCGCGATGCAGAGCGTTGTCTAGATTGTGCACGGGGGATGTACAAATGCAGCATTGGCAATATTTGCCATGTGGCAGATCAGCTCCACAGATGTTGAATGCCAGTGGAGGAAGCCTGGCACTTAAAAAGTAGTCCAGCCGGTGTCTCAACTTTACCAACAGCGAGAGGAGACATACAACCCACTGGCCAGAGACATCGCCAACTGTCAACTGGGGGGTTGTAAACGAGGCCGAAGGGGTGAAGGCTTTTGTGGAGGCCTATCAAGTGACAGTGTTCGAATCGAGTCTGGTCTCTTTGTGAGTGAGTCGGGTGTTTTGGGAGCATCACCCGATGGACTTGTGCAGCCATCTGCCCTGCTGGAGGTGAAGTGTCCACACAGCCAGAGGAACATGACCATCACGGAGGCAGTCCAGTTACCATCCTTCTGTCTTCGTGAGGAGGGTGGGTCATATATTCTCAAGGAGAATTACCCATACTGGCACCAGGTCCAAGGGCAGCTGCACATCACAGACCGGAGTCTCTGCTACTTTGTTGTGTGGACCACGAAGGAGGCGATCATCATCCCCATCCCCAAAGACCCTGCATGGCATGGAAATCTCCTCCTCCTGGAAAAATTCTACACCCAGCATATGCTCCCTGTGTTGGCCAGTAGAGAGGAGGACATTTAAATAAAAATACTCTTAACAATCTCGGACTCTGCGTTGTGTTTCGTACGTGTGATGGGGTGTTATGCAGAGGGGAGGAAAACAGGACACAGCAGATTGGGATTGTGGTGGAGATGCTGAGCAGTTATTTAATTGTTGCATGTAATTATTATTATACTGCGTGCTTCTTAGTTATTCCATATTTTGCTGTAACATGGATCTGTATGTAACTCTATATTTAGGCCCATTCCCAAACCGCCCCCTACACCCTACCCCTCCGTTTGCGCGTTCACGCGGAGGGTCCGCCATATTGAGGGCTGTTCCAAACCAACGAGTGTGGAGCGGTGTGGAGGGGGAGTGGGCTATCAAGCCCTCAAACAACGAGTCTGCAGCGGTGCTGACTTGAGACCGGTCTCTACCTGACCGGAGTCACACTGTGTGTGTCCGTCAGGAAACACGCTGTTTACAAGTAGTTCCAGCAAACATCCACTGATAAACTGCAATGTTAACAACCTCATGATAACCTCATATGTTTTAACTTAGGATCGTACCTGTGTTTATTCTAGAAAAAGGTAAATGTGTGCATTTTATTATAAAGTTGTGTACATTTACAGACTGTTGCAAAAACTAAGAAGCTTATAAACATCAGGTTTAAAACTAAAAGAGCTTTACAAAAAAGTAACACAATGAAAGATGTTTGGAGTTTTATTTGAGTTATTAATTTACATTTTTTGTCTAAGATGCTGATTTGAAACCGTTGTTACATACAGTTACGGCATTTCCTGTTTCTGCCGGAGAGAGGGGAGGCCGTCCCAAAGCTTGCTGCTGTATTTACTCCCTCCATCTGATAGGAGGGAGCCTCGTTGAGCTGCGAGTGTGGCTACAGACGGAGTTCACTCCATCACGGAGGGGTAGGGTCGAGGGAGTGGTTTGGGATTGGGCCTTACTTGTTATCTACCACACTTCCTTCTACATCATACACCATCATTATACATGATGGTGTATAGGATATATATATTTGTATACATATCTGTAAATTGTATAATTTTATTTAAACGTCTTTTTGATCTCTCTGTCTATAAACACAAACTGAGTAAGATTGACAATAAAGTTGACTTTGAAAAATATATATATTCTTTATGGAAATAGTTGACTGTTGTCAAATGAATCCAAATGAAACGTTGGACTGAACTACAACTACGCCTTTAAATCTCTACGGACTGTTTTTCAGTGGGATGGCAAGTTCCTATCTTTAAACATTTATTAGTTTTTTCTCAGAACAGATTTGATTTTCTGAAGTTAATTTAACTTTGCCGACCATGTAAGGTCATTATTAAAAGGTACAATCAATTTGTTTAGGGTTGACTAAAATAATGAAAAACATTTAATTTGGATAATTTACTGACAGAATAAGAAACTCAATGATGCTCTACTCACCTGTTCCCTTTTTATAAAGTGAAACAGTTGAAACGATAGATTTTAGTAAACTTAAAAACAACCTTCTCCAAAAGCTATCAAGGAATATTCCGAATACTTGTTTTAGAACTTTATTACATATTTTTATATAAATAGTTTGAATGATCCATAATTGACAGAAGCTTGTGTTTACACTGACCTGTTACTCATATATTAATGTCTTTGTAACTTCAGTAAACCACTACCTCACTAATTTCTTTCATTCATCACGGTTCAGTAAACTAAGTGATACATGAACCAGTTTAATCATTATAATAACGTAGGATTGCAACTCTTTGAAACTGTAGGTGGCTCTTAAAAGAGCCGTTGTGTTTGGGTGTGCTGGTCTCAGGTCAGTCTAAGCCCTCTCTCCGCGGATGCGGCGGGCCAGCTGGATGTCCTTGGGCATGATGGTGACCCTCTTTGCTTGGTTCATCTTACTGGGGGGGCAGCTACATGGATGTCGGTGAAGTCCACAATCATTGTGCAGTTGAAGGCAGAATGAATTTATTATTGACTCCGAATGAAGCACAACTTCATGTCATACAATACATTGACTTTATTTGTAATTGTGTAAAAACATATGAGCATTGATTAGCAAGCAGGACCTGCAGGAACAGAGAATGGTGATGGATGGAGCTGGGAAGAGAGAAGAATAAAGAAAACAGATCAACTTTATTATCGGATATTAAAAATTCTATTTCAAAACAAGTTGCCGCTCCTACAGTTTTCTAGTATGTAAAGATGATTTCACATGACCTATGCAAAATATCACACTCAATACATGTGTGTCATTGGGGGGTGCATTGTGCCTTTGATGTATATAAATAATATACCATAACCAAATACTATTACGTACAGTGGAAATCAGGTTGCCAGAGCAGGTCAGTGTGCATGTTCCTCAACGTCTCAGCAGTTACAGGTGAGGTAAAGAAAATAAAAGAGAAAAAGGTCAGTAACAACACTTTGAATAATTATCTCTTTTAACAATGTTCTCTCAATAAGCACACAACGACTGTCTTTCCAACAAACAGATTGACTCACCCTCACTGTCATCACAATGAAACACGTCCAGAAGAATGTCATGCAAAGCTCCATGCCTGCCTTCGACTCTCCCTGAACTGCTTCCTTAGCATTGATTGATTGATTGATTGAAAAGTTCATTAACAGCTTGTATATTGGGTACAGTACAGTACAGCTCAAAACATACAATTGTTAAGGGGACGCATACCAGAGAAAGACTTTCGTCTTGTTTACATCAGGGTCCCCCATTTCCAATTCATCATATCATTTAAGACATATAAGACATATTTGACATACAGATGGCTTATTTACAATTTACATACAGGTGGTTTTTTACATACAGATTGCTTATTTACAATTTTCATTTTAGATTTCGTTCTAATACATCCTAACCGGACATTTAAGACATACCAAGTCTACAGATATACAGTTAGTAACAGAGTCTAAAATGCGAGTATATACATAGATGGGGGGGGGAAGCTGTCCATTGTACGACAGGTTGAGATTTGTAAATCTGCACCCGGTGGAGGGCGCAGTAGGCTACTCTTCAAAAGTTTCACGAAATACTTACCATCATGTTTGGTTACTGTTTAACATGTTGGTTTACTTCATGTAATAAAATAATAACTTCATGGTAAGGCTACTAAAAATGACAAGGCTAAGTAATGTAATGCTAACTAACGTGCTCGCTACTAGCTAGGTAGCTAACTTGACTATGTTCCATGCACAACATGTATATTACCTATGATATTACCTGATATGTCTGATCCAGCGACTCCTGGTCCTTTCATCAGACGGGAAGCGATAGAACGAGCAAGTGGTATGATCACTTTTGTGATTACAACCTGGTACAAAGCACACAGGCATCTTGTAAAAGTGAACCAACCACTTTGAGCATTATCGCCTGTGACATCACTTACGCGACCCAGAATGGGATTTGGGATTTGTAGTCTTTCTCGTTGCGTATTTTTCATAGTCTTATATTTCAACAGTTTTACGACAAAATGTGACTTTTTTGACATGGAAATGATTGTTTAAGATTGACAAACATCATATGTGTAGTTCGTGGCACAATTCAAACGGGATCAAAAGATACGTTTTCTCTCTCCATTGAATTCATTGTATAATTTTTCGCTTCCGGGGTCCCATGGACCGGAAGTAGATGGGCGTGACTTCGCCTGGTGGTTTGTGTCCCAGCTGTCGATCAGCTGTGCGCAGAGATCTCCACTGCAGCCTGTGCATCTCAACCCCCCCCCCAGCAGTGGCGGCGCCAGAGATTTTCTCTAGGGGGTGCTGTGGGGTAGCTTGACGTTTCATAGAGGGTGCTCAAACATTAAGGGTTTCCCATTAATGCACCAGCGCTACAGTTTAATTTTCTACTGCAACACTCCCCACACACACACACACACACACACACACACACACACACACACACACACACACACACACACACACACACACACACACACACACACACACACACACACACACACACACACACACACACACACACACACACACACACACACACACACACACACACACACACACACACACACACACACACACACACACACACGCACACACACTGTACCCGCGACTGTTACAATGAAGGCTCGCTAATCAGCTCACGGTATATAGGTGTGGGTAAAGTGCTATTTTTACAAGTGAGGAGTGGACCTCACCTCCTCTAGGAGGGTCCTCACCTCCTCTAGTGGGGAAGATTTTTTTTAAATACTGAAGTTAAAAGCATCAATCTGGTGCACTTTGAGAGCCAAAATGAAGAGATCTATGGATATACAGTATCTCTCAACATACATATGTAACAGAACTGTAAACAGATTTTCTATTTCTTTATAGATATTTTACAAATCACTCCCCTTTTAAAACACACCGTTTGAGACCCACTGAGATAACTAGACTAAAGTTAACTATCTAAACACTGAGAGTCCTTTACTTCACCTGAGCTGAGGTTATCTTAGACTCTCAGTCTGACAGCAGATAGGTCTCCCTCCACCTTGTTGTTGAAAAAGCTCCTTATATCCGTTAGCTTGGCTAGCTAGTACCAGATGCTAACCACAACGATCTCCGGTAGATACCCACTGGTGCGCGAGCTCTCTCTCTCACTCGCTTGCGCACGCACACAAAATGGCTTGTGCCACACACACACAGAGCAGAGCTTGAATGAAACAGACCCAGAAGTAAGCTACTTGTACTCACGAGGCCTATTATGTGCAGAATCCCTCTCGCTTTTAGGTGGTTTTGATTGAGTGTCCACACGTGGACGTTTAAGGACTAAAAACGATCCATTTGTCACTTTGCTGTTAGCAAATCATTTGGGGCTCCAGCTAACAGGAAGTCACTCAAGTGTCACAAAGTAATTTAGCCTATAGATAGGTCAAAAATCGAATGGGTGCTGGCCATTGGCCTAATCATATCACCTGTGTTGGCTTTATGTTTTTGGTCAAACATGTATTTGTTTCACATTTGCATTGATGTAATCAATAATTTTTCTGATTTAATTTAATAAAAATAATAATAATTTTCGATACAAAAAAAAAAAAAACACATTTATTGGGGGTGCTTAGGGGGTGCTTTGGCAATCCTGGGGGGTGCTTCAGCACCTCCTAGCTCCCCCCTGGCGCCGCCCCTGCCCCCCAGTTAAAGGAAATACAACTAATGTGTTGCGTTATATTAGCTGTACAATTTACCACATATGGTGTTCTTAGTTTCCATACCTCCTGTGTTTTACGAGCAATTTATCAAGTCTTGGCAAGCGGCATAAGGATTAAACGTGTTAGTAGCCTCAGTGCTTGAATTGGAATGAAAAAGGTGCCAGTACTCTAAAATCAGCAACTTTTTCAAGTCAATTTTATATATACAGCCCACAAACAAGAATTTGGCTACTATAATGCTGGTGGGTTTGTCTCTTTACTACTGTATATTTAGAAAGGTTCACTGTACTTAACATTTTTTATGATAGGCAGCGGATATGGCTAAAGCTCAGTAAGGTCAATATTAACTGAAAATATAGCAATCAAAGTCTAGATCTTCTGCTGAAGACACATGAAGCAGAGACCTTTCAGGTGAGAGCCCCTCTGGTGGTGTTCAACATTAATGACAAGGAAACAAAGCTCTGGTCAGAAGCATTTTTTATAAAAAGCTTTAACAAAATTAAGTATTTCTGTACATTTGAATGCAATCTAACTTTCCAACTCAGAAAACGAAAAACGAAAAAGTGCCAAAAGTCTTCTCACATGGCTGAGCTGCTTTGCAATATACTTCACCACTGAAGAATACAAATATGTATAAAGTAAACTATGATGCAATCTAACTTTCCAACTCAGAAAAATGATAAAGAGCATGAACAAAGAACATGTAAAAACAAATGCAAAATTTGCACAATCTAAAATGAGAAACTGTAACTGCAAGTAACAAAGTCTGAGCCATGGTAAAGAGTTACATTGAACACCAAGCTGATCAGATAACTCCCTGGTTGGTCTGAAGTCCTTCTATCTCCAGGATCTGTACAAATCGGCACATTATGCCAAAAGTCTTCTCACTGGGTGAGCTGCTTTGCAATATACTTCACATTGTTAGAAAAGGCTCCAGAAGGCCTTGGGGACATCAGTATCAGGGGCTGGAGCTGGACAGGCTCTTTCATCAGCACTTCTCCTTCCCTTTGCCAGCCAGGACCTCACATACTGTTCCGGATTGAACTGTCCTAGTGATGGTCCATTACATTTAATGAAAACCAGGCTGGACAGTCGGCTGACAGAGAGAGCATTCCTTTTTGCAGTAAGGATATCGTTCATGCAGCTGAATGCCCGCTCACACTCACTAGTGGAGACAGCGATGGTTCGGACTGCTTTCAGTAGAGGCTCCATGGCAGCAGGTGTACGGGATGCCCTGGTTTCCTTGTATTCGCGAAAGCCCTGAACAGTCTCTCTTCTGTCCACTTTCAGCACTTCGCACAAACGTAGCACCTCTACGTCCCCATACTGTACGTCTAACTGCTCTTCAGGCCAACTTCCAGGATGGATAACTTTCATGTCCTGGATTAGCTGATTGTCCCGGGCCTAACGGCCATGTAATGGGATTTCTCTTGTGCTGACATGAGAGGAGGTTGTGGAAGTCATTCTGTGTCTCAGATTCTCTACCATACTGCGGAAAAACTGACCTGCATGAATCTGTACAAGCCTGCCATTCTCACGCAGGGCAACACCCTTGAAGGACATCTCAGCTAGAGCTGTATGAACTGTAGTCATGTGTGGGCCAGGCATGGTGACCATGGATTCAAAAACTCGTATTTCTCGAGTTAAGAGCCTATCTGCTGTAGGCAGTGTCATCTCTCTTTTTTGGAGTTGCCGAGAGAGGTCGCTGAGCTCTGTGAGCGCATCGTACATCAGTCCCAGATTGCTGACAAACGTTGCAGATGTGAGCACATCATCCAGGCCCTTGTACTTTGCTCTGTCTCTGGAATCCCTGCTCGTGTCGTTTGCAGCATTTGTGAAGTGATCATGAAGCACTCGGTAGTTTTCCCAGACTGCTCTGACGCTCCTTTCACTTGAAGCCACCCAGCGGATGGACAAAACACACCCTATCACCAGGAGACGCTGTCCAACTGCTTGCGCACACTGCGCTAACTGCCTCTGATTTTTGGGGGAGGCATGGAACAAGGAATAGAGTTTGTCAAAAAAGATCTGGAAATGATTGAGCCCTGAGACCTCCTTGACCACATCCCCAACTGCCAGCTCTAGACGATGATTGGAGCAGTGCCACACAAACAGGCTTGGGAATTTACTACACAACTGGGTAGCAACGCCTGTTCTCTTCCCTAGCATGACTGAAGCCCCATCACATGCAAAATAAACGAAACACTGACCTAAAAAGTCCTCGTTAAAATCTCTTCCAAGACACTCCATTAACGCCTTTGTGATGTCATCAGCCGTTGTTCCATCCAACTCGATCAGCTCCCAAAAAAACGTTTCGGGCTCAGCATCAGCTAATGCTGAGCGTAGACACACAACAAGCACCGTTTTACCACTAATAGTGGTAGATTCATCGACCAAAACACAGAGTTTTCTTTGGTTTTCTGTAATGTCTTTTGCCATTTTTTTCTTCAGCTCATGAGCTATGTGGTCGATGATTTCGCCACAGGTTTTATTGGAGTGCAAAACCCTGCCCACGTTCAGCCCATTCAGTTTCTGTACATTCAAATCAATTGGCATGTCTGTGAATGGCCGGCTATGTTTGCCAATTTTATATGCCGTTCGAAAAACTCTGATAGTAGTGTCTAATTCAGATTTATGCATAGACTGCACTTGATGTTGAATAGTTTCACGTGAAGCAGATGTAAGGATGTCAGCAGCTTTACATGGGCTTGTGATTCTTTATGTTCTTTGATTTTTTTTCTCAGGCTAGCTTGTTGTTTGCCCTTGTCAACACCGAAATGAGACACTGCACACTCACCCCATTCAGTTGACAGTTTCAGTCCTTGTCCAGTGTGTATTCCCAAAGATTTGACATCTCTGCATATCCGACATCCTAGCTTCTTATCTTTAAGAAGGAGCCATGCATTGGTCTTGCAAAAATATTGCACCTGGTCCGTTGTCCAGCAGTCAGGTGCATCGCTTTGCCCGGTGTTGGTGGTGGCAGTTGAGCCAGCAGCAGCTAACGTTAGAGGCTCTGGAGGAGGCGGCGGAGCTAGTGCTAATGCTAATGCACTAGAACTTGGAGCAGGAGGATCAACCAAAGAAAGCTCCCCATCAGACACAATGTCCAACACAGGCACAGCATTCTCTGTATTTGAAGTTTCTTCCGGCGACAACCGCTGTCTTTTTGCACTTTTATTAATCCACGCTAACATTTTAGAAATGCTAATTTGTGACGTGACTTGCTTTCCTTCTCTCGGGGGCGTGCCTGCTCTGTTCTATCACTCTACATAGCCACCCACTGGGTGGGAGTTGCACTGCATAAACACAACACACGTGCATCTAGGTATGTAATTGTAAAGCATTAAAACATGGTTTTACTAACAGTTTTCAGTATGTTGTTACTTCGGCATTATTATTATATTATTTTGAAACGTGTATTACTATTAAATCACGGTCAAATAGGTTAATTTTGACATAGTCGTTTCCACCACAGTATTTACATGGAGAAGATAAGCCCCGCCCCCTCTCCAGCACGTTCTGTTTGAATGACAGGAGTAAACAGCTGACAGCCGCTGTGAAACTCCAGCGGTTAGAGCGATGAGAATGTCCGTTCGGCACCTCATGACGCATCTACTGAGTACCGGGCGGCTGTATATATATATATATATGGATGTATAATAAGAACGGCGGGAGAGTGTTGAGTACTGGCACAGTGCATGAGTACCGGAGTATCGCCAGCATGCCGGTACTGAGCAAGAAGTGCCGGTACTCCATGGGTCAGAACCAGAAGTGCCGGTACTGCGTACCGGTGAGTACCGGCCCAATTCCAGCACTGAGTAGCCTATATAAAACCATGCTCGTATCTACAACCTATATAAATGCAAAACGGCGTCAGTCTAGACGTAATTCTGTCCTCCTGCTTACCGCGTCATTTATGAGAAAACATTTCATAACATTAACACATTACATACATTTCTAGGAGTACATCACATAAAAACTGAAATAAAGATCACTTCCCAGGGTGTATGTTCCCAGTTGAGTCACAGACTGCCTTGATGTATTGCAACTTGGTACTGTGACATCAGTGGCGAATGGAGAGATCACAGCCCAGTAACATCACAAAACACACACACACACACGCACGCACGCGCGCGCACACACACACACACACACACACACACACACACACACACACACACACACACACACACACACACACACCTCCCGGTCAACTACACACAACTACACAACTAATAGGAGCTGTCGGAATAATTCCCTGCTTGTTATACACACGTAATTAGTTTTCAAAGTAGCTTTCCGTAAAATATAGTATCAATTACTTCCCCTCTCTCGCCATCCTCCTTGGAGACAGGTGAATCCTTTGCGCTCACATTTTCTGACGTGACAGTGTGTTAATTGAGCTATTAGCCAGAGGTGTGTGTGTGTGTGTGTGTGTGTGTGTGTGTGTGTATGTGTGTGTGTGTGTGTGTGTGGGTGTGTGTGTGTGTGTGTGTGTGTGTGTGTGTGTGTGTGTGTGTGTGTGTGTGCATACATGTGAATCTGTACAGGTGTAGACATTCCTTTTATGATTCTGCTGTGAAATTACAAAGCTAAATCTTACTATAATAAGTTATAACACATATTTTGTCATTGTCACACAAGGGATATACATTAATCTGAGGTAAATGTAGAACCAATTGTTTTTTTCTTTTATTCTGAATGTTCTGATCTTGACTACACTAGTATGCTTGTCTTGTATATTTCTGTCTTATTTCCAAAAATATCATCGAAATGTTGGCAATGTTCACGGGAAATCTTACTCATAGACATTTGTTTCCCTGTAATGTAAGCAAAAGTAACATTGTTTTGTTTTCTTAGGTTTCGAGTCACTATTGGCGCTGCTCCTTACACAAGAGTTATGTTTTAGGTGTTCACGCCAAAGACATTTTTATTCTCTCTCATTTTCTGTTTCTTTTGCAGCATTTTTCTTTTCCGTGGTGAAACTTTAGTCATTGTTTGACTTTCCCTAAGTGAGCCATTTGTGCATGTTTATTTTTTGTCCATACAACCTCTCCTTCCATTTACCAAGTTTAGAGCCAGTAGTCTGGTGGATTACAAGGTCACCCTCCTAAATTCAGCTCTAGTCTATCATTTTGACAGTCTTTTGTTGTGGTTGTGGTTGTTTGGCAATCTGGCCCTAAAATTGCTTTTTTTATAATACAAAAGGCTCTGAGGAGGCCTGAAGTATGTAAACCATTTGAAATTGGCATAGACATTTTTTTATAAGACATGTGGACACATTTGGGGCACAAAATGTCAAACTGTTCCCTAAATCTGTCTGGCATTTAAAATGGAAAAAATCCTGAAACGCTTTGAATGATAAGTTCAAAGGAGCACAGTTAATATTTGGATCACAGACATTTCTATAAACAGAGACCATTTTAATTTAGTAACATTGACTTCCATGGCCTGAAAATCACTTAATTTGTATTTACTCTGTAATCATATGCTTAAATCACTCACTTGCAGTTGCAATGTATCGTCTGTCAATGTTTATAGACTATCAAACCCAAACAGTGGAACATTTTCAGAATTGGTAAATAATTTGACTTTGCTTAGTATTTTCCCATTTAATCATCCATCTATCTATCTATCCATCTATTCATCCATCAATCAATCCATCCATCCATCCATCCATCCATCATCCAATCCATCCATTCATCCATCCATCCAATCCATCATCCATCCATACATCCATCCATCCATCCATCCATCCATCCATCCATCCACCATTCATTCATCCATCCATCCTCATCCATCATCATCCATCCATCCATCCATCCATCCATAAATGGTTTATACTCTTCCCTGGATAGAAGCATGGCAACTACACATGTGACACATTGAACATCTCTGCACGGACAAGTGATGATCAACGGCTTTGTTATTACTGGTGTGTGTGTGTGTGTGTGTGTTGGGGGGGGGGGGGTGTGGGTGTGGGTGGGTGTTAAAACATGCAGTGCTATTGACAGCCTGCAATAGTGCAGTGGGATATGGGCTGTGACCATTGGTATATGTGTGTACGGGCGACCGAGGATATAGGGGAGTGGACTGATCGAAATCTCCTACTGACAAGTCCTCCTATCGATCTGTCTGTATCTGAGGGCGAACACGTGCCCCCCCGACATACTCACATGCAAGACCAGTCTGCAGGGTGTAGGACAAATCTTTCAGTGACATATAACATGTTGAGCACCGGGGTATAGCATTCTATCTCGGCTGGATTTTAAAAAAAAATCTAATTTATTGATGAGATTTAGAAATTTGGAATACAACACAGAGCAGGCTAAGTAATGTGAGCAGACAAAAGAATAATGAAGAATCAGAAAGAACAAATACAATAAATAAGTAAAAAAATATTGAAAACATTAACATTGAAATAGGACACTTTGATACTCTTTCGTTACAGCACAAACTTGTCATTGAAAACTAACACACACAAAAAAGACGGAAAACATAGATGCTGGTCGCCCCGTCACAACCATAGACAGAAACACAAGTCGCATTGTATACAAAATATAATACGAAGGTTCATTTAAGCAGTTAGACATAATCATATGTCAACCAACCCATATGCAAAAAATATCCCCATGTTGTATTACATTTGGCAAGAGAACTATTTATAGTACACCTACTTTTTCCACTCTAACAAAGTAGAAATGTCTTTGATACATGAAGCATGGAGCTAACAGTTATCCCTAAATTGCCAATATGTAATATAACGTTCCAAAATGACACCCATTTTCCATCTGTAAAGAACAATGGTTGGTGTACTCTCTACAAGAACCACATGAACATTTTGTTCAGCTCTTCCTATACTTAACCCCTTTTCCTTGTGAGCATGGAACCCACAGAAAGTATGTTTGACCTTAACATCTATTATGTTAATACAAGGCTTTGAATTGTTCTTACCAAATTGTGTTAATATTTATTCTGTAGAGGTTTGGTTACTCTCTAAGAATGTTATAGTTGACTCTATATCGACTCTATATCTGGACATTTGTGTGTTGTTCAATATCCAATAAACATACTTGAAAAAATAGAGTCAATAAAGATGGTGAATGTGAACATGTTGCTTATACAGTATATGATAAGTCAGAGGAACTAAATAGGTTAGGGTTCTTTAATCAAGGTATTTTCATAGAAGTTCTACAGACCACTAGAAACCCAGTAAGCACACCCTTAGTGCCTACAGTATTGCATGTGTACAGTATCTTCTCAATAAAATACAATGTAAACGTCATAATCCTAGTGTTAAGGTTATCAGTTTCCTTTTTTAATTTTTCTAAATCTGTGGTGTGTTTTCCCACCTGTTTAGATTGTTCTAATTAGTTTCCCTTGTTCCCCATTATATCTGCATCAACACGACCTCTCCACCTGCACTGTATCCCCTCATTAGTTCAGCTTCTATTAAAGACCTGGTTTTCTGATTATAAACTGTTGGATTCTTAATTGTTGTGTGCACAGGGAAGTGCTGTTCTGTTTTGCCTTGTTTTGACCCGACCAAGCCTGAATTAAAGGTATTTGGTGTTAAAAGTTCCTGTCTCCTGCTTTTTGGTCCACCGTAGTCTGCTTTCTGTGACAGTAAATATAGTATTTTACCTTTTAATATGCTGACCCCCAGGAAGGGAGTATATACATCAACATTATTTCCATGGAATGATAGTTGGGGCATGAGTTATTATTGTGTATGTGGCCCCCTGGCGTCCTGTGATGTGCCTCTCCCCCCCATTCTTAATTCTGAATGCCTTGTGATGCCCAGGGTGATTTTAAAAGTATGATCGATTATACATGTGAAAAATAAAGGTATATATTCCGAGATATTTCAGGAGTAGGAGGGGATGGAGCGACTTTTGGAGGGACAAAGGAATATGTGTCCATGTCATTGAGTGCTTTCATGTATATGAGCTGTATGTGCACCCTGTGTATTCCCATTAAATGTGCTATATAAATAAAACTTGATTTGATTTGATTCAAGCATCTTATAATACTCTGCTATCCCCCACTGCACCCTTTAATTTTCCCTTTTCTTTTTTGTAAAGCAGAACATGTTCTATTACACATATTGATTTGTTTGCCAGGGTCTGGATGCATCTGGCCCAACAGCAGGGGAGCATTCACATCCTAGCATGTTCTCCACAGTTCATAATGGAGGAGGCATAACACAGAGCACTGCTGAGGTTAGGAATTTACCATATGGGGTAAAGAGGGGGGTGAGCAACCATATGGATCGAGGTTTGATATTCCTATTCCTCATTGTATATGAGGAATTGTTTTTTAGCAGTTAGTTTCAATGGTTTTGAAAGGTGCAGAAAAATTAATTTGTTAATTACATTTTTCAATGTTTTGTTTTAGTTGGCAAGGTTGAGTTGTTATAATTCACACAAGGTTACAATTACCTTCTTTTAAAAGGATCACTCACCACTACAGTTTAAATATGTGGTTGACCTCAACATTATTAGTTTAGTCTGAGTACTTTTTTATTGTGAATGACTAAATATTTAAACATTGCCCTGTACCCTATATAAAATCTGCAGCAGCATACAATAAGAAGACAATCATATGAGTTCTGAATACTTTAGCTTGCTTCTTACTCCTTTGCAGTGAATGCAATAATATGAAAACTCATGTCCTAAATTATTATCAAGTGTAATTCTTACTTTCAAACTTTCACCAAAATAAAGGAGGGGAAAAATGCATGCATCCACAATGTTCCTCCTCCCCTGGGGTTCATTAGAAGCAATGGAATTAAGTGACCCAGAAACTAAACCTAGCCCAAATCAATTAGCAGACATACACATGCATATTTGAGCTGCTAATTACACAGCCAAACTCCACCTCAAAGGAGGGGTTTCCCCTTTGAAGATGAATCAAACTGTGAAAAACTGAAATGTTTTGTAAATATTTTTGTTGGCTTTTCAACATTAAAATGCTGAGCTGGCATCAATCAGAAGAAGATTTTCATGGGATTTGATTAGGTAACGACACCAATTTCACTGTCTGCTGTATGAATGTGGATCCCGTTAATATTATGACTGCAACAACAATGGTTATACGGTATACCCTAAAGTCTGTTGTATTTGTTGCTAAGTACATGCTAACTCTAGGTTTTACAAGGGTTCAAAACTGTAGAAACATGGCTGTGCAACATGGCCGACTCCGTAGATATGAAGGGGTTATCCTAAGTTAACGATACACTAAACTATTCTTAGTTTCAGGTGATTATTATTAATAAAAACATAGTTCTAGTAGTTAGCTTAAAGTTTTGTTTCTATTTTTTACAAGCGATTAATAGTTTATTACATTTTGTTTACAAGAATAGGAAAAAAACAACATTCAAAGAAACAAAAAAAGAACATTTAAAACAAAGAGAAGGCCCAGGTGTTGCTAATAACCCTATTTCAGGCTCTGTTTTGTTCATGTGTCCCAGATGGCATGAACAATACCAGGACCCTGAAACTAAAGAACCTCAATTAAATTCAGCTATAATTATTTATTTATGTTGAATATGATTTATTTTCTGTAAAAAAAAATTATTAGTGTTTTCATTTTTGACATTTCAATATGCTGATTTTGATAATTATGGCTGTCCTTTGACTTTAAAGTCCCATGAATATACCAGTTTTTTAAACAATGGATCAAATGGTTAATTGATAGTTTGAGAGGTGTCAATTTCAGTGACAAATTCACAGAGGATTAGAACCCAACTCTGCTGATCTTTTCAGCTCTACAAAGTATTTCAAGCATTTTAGACCTGAACTGAGATTTAAGAAAATGTAATATAACAATATCAAGGTGGCCACAAATATGGCCACAAACATGATTAGAATAAATCGTAATGAATGTTAATGTTGTTTTGTCTACCACCAGAACTTATTAAGATTATAAAAGTCATTTGTGTTGTTGTTTTAAGCTTATTTCACTGCCCCTAGTGGCCAAACAAGTAATCAATGCAGCTTTAACTATTTTGAGTGCATACTGCTATGTTAAATAGCAGTATGCGGTTTAACATAGCATGAATGAATGTAATGAAGTATTTATGCAGCACAATACTGCTTTTAAAAAAATAATTTCAGTATGTTTCCACCACTACAACAGTTACAGATACCTGCTTGTCTCACGGAGATATACCGCAGGTCCTCCTTCCTGCAGTGGTCAGACTGTCCACCACAGCCCCTGGTAACACAATACAGAATGTTGAAATATTGTGCAATACATGTGCAATACACATGACACTTTTCCTAAATATGTGCTATAATCACCTGTATGTGAATTACCTACATTGTAATGAATGTCCCAAAAAAGATTTTGTTTTAATAATGTCTCAACACCTGACATTACATGTCACTAAGTTCTGAAGTTGCTGCTCATCATTTTTAGCCATATGTCGTGTACTTACATACTTATGTGTCTTTAATTGTATTATAGTATAACTAATGTGTGATTTTATTCTATATACACTGAACACAAATATAAACGCAACACTTTTGTTTTTGCTCCCATTTTTCATGAGATGAACTCTTTCATCTAGCAAGCAGATCTAACTTTCAGTCTGAAAGCTATTTTGAATTGAATTTACTGCACTTTTGTTTTCCTGCACACCATAACTTGCTGTACCTTTAGCTGAGAATGTTTATACTACATCAATTGTGTATACTTCTCTGAACTTTTATCCTCGCAATAACTGGAGTACTTCCCCTTTAAGAAAGTGACAGCAACAAGCGGTGGAGGAGCTGGTCAGAAACTGGCCAGGAGCGGACGGCAGTGAAGGAATCTCCAAACTTTTCCAACACACAGTTCCATAGTCTGTGTTACTATTTAACTTCTCCTACGGCTTGTCATCGTAAGTGAAAAATAACGGGTTCGTTGCCGTACTTTGTGTGTCGGTAATGAAGTGAATGCCACTCACCGCATGGAAGAAGCAAAGTAGCGAGTGGAAAAACTTCTGGAGTGATGCCCGAGCGACTGCATCCCTCCCTCCAAAGTTCAGCTAAGGTGGCTAACATTAGCTAGCGCAGGACTCGACTCGCTGATATAAAAGTTAATAGGATAAGATAAACGTTTGTATTTACGCCAAAACACCTAGTAACACAATGACTAATGTATTGGCAAAGCGTCGTGAGGATAGTTAATGCTTGAGGCAAACTGAACCGCTTTCATCCTTGGCTTGTTATCTTAGCCCGGACCAAGTTACACTATCAAGCTAATCATTTTTTTTTAGCAAAGTAGAGCTAGCTGGTAGACTGCTAGCCTATGTGAAGTGAAGTTAACGTGAGGTAAAACTCTGAGAAATTACACATTTCTCGTTTATCTCCAACATGAAAACACTGCTGTATTGTTTTAACTTTTCTGGAAACTGAAAGTTAATATATGGACCAATGGTAGAACCACTTGAGGACATGTACATAGATGATAACTCTTCTGACTATAGCATGAGAAAGTAATGTAAAAGCCCGGATGTACCTACGCATGTCATTATTACTACATTGAATTGTGGAAGTCAGTGGAAATGTCATGGACAGACTGTTATTAGAAAATAGCTTTACTGACTCTGGACCACTTTGAGACGTTCTTCAACCATCCCTGCCACTTTATTAAGACTTTCTGAAGGACATACTGCGGTTTGGAGCCTTCCTGCATAGTTATCACCTTTATTCATCACCCACATCCCGAGGGTCTGCATCTTGGATGAAGAGGAGAGTGCTATGATGAAGGTGACGGTGACATTTGGGCAGACAGGTGTGGTGGTGCCCTGCAAGGAGGGGTGGACTGTGAGGGACCTCATCCAGCAAGCCACGCAGAGATACAGAAAACTCCTCGAACAGGTAACATTTAAATAATTTAAAAAATAATCAGTATGACACTTGGCCTATGTTGTGACATATACATGTGTATATTGTTATAGCTGCTCCAAAGGCAACAGTATTTATTATCATTTCAAACAAAAAAGGATTTGGTTAATGCACCAACATCAGTAAAAAAAGATTTTGAGGGATATGCATATTGGATGATTGAATATTGCTATATTCTAAAATATATTGTTATTTGAGTAAATGCCTACATTAGAAAATAAAAGATGTATGCAGCGGGTGTTATTTGAGATTTTTTTGGGACTGGTACTAGTACAATACTAGATAATTAGTACCAAAAAGTGTACAGTTATTGCGAGTCAAATAGTACTTTGCTTTATAACTAACGTTCTACTGAAACATCGGCAGTTACATCTCAACATGTACTTACCTTTTACTACACCTTAGGCAGTTTTTATATTTATTTAATGTTTCGGCAATCAGTTTCATTTTCATTGAAACAAAATAGGTCATTTCCAAGAACACGAATAGAAGCATGAACAAATGTGGTTTTAAGTCTATTTGACCTTCGAGCCACCATTTGGCTACATTATTTATTGTTAGAAATACTTTCCTGAAAAAATAGTAACATTTTTATGAACTCCTGAAAGACTGATAAAAAAGGCGAGATTACTTTTTATGAAACAGCGCTTTTCATAATATCTGAGGTTTTCCTCCAAGTCATAAAAGAATAATCGAATGCTCTGTCATTTTTATATCATGAAAAGGGCCATATGATTATCACACCTCAAAGTCTTGGGAAATTAGACAAAGCCATGGAGGTCCAGTTCTCCATAATTGCTGTATAAAAGATTAAAAGCATATCTGATGTGAATTGTGATGGTCCAGACAGGAGCAGGCATGAGTCGTTTCCACTTCTCCAGTGTAAAATGTAAATGAGACTCTCTTGTGGTTCCTTTATGACTGCTGTTGATTCCCCGTGCTGCTCCTGGGGCAGAAACCTCATGACCTCCATCAGACGACCAAATCTTCTCAGTGACTCTCTCCATATTGGCTCCATTATTCAAAGAGCACACCAGTCATATATATAGATGGCCTCGGTTGGGGTTGAAGGGGAGAAGCTGTGTTTGTGTTTTTGCTAGACAGACACAGCCTTCGGAGAACTCTTTTCTTTTCAACCTCTTCTTTTTTTTGCTCTCTCCACACTTTTGCCTTTTAATCTGCTTTCATCTACCCATATATCAGCCTCCAAACTCCTTGTTTTTAACCCCTCTATATAATTTATCATCATTTTATGCTCACAAGTACATCACCTCTTCCCTTTCTACATAGCCAGAACTCTCGCTTCCCTTTCGTTTGATCCCTTCTTCCTCTTTAAACACTTCCTTATTCACCTCCTGTTCTGCTTTATGAGATGACTCTGTTCCGCCTAGAAGTATAGATTCATAGTTTAAATTAGGGCTGCGTAAATAATCGTAATTGTTTCAAAATTGCAATAGACTAGTGCAGTATCCAAATAGCAGTACAGTATGTGTATACCATTCTGATTACAATATTTGTGTTCTGCCAAGAAGTCCCGACTTGCAGAAAGTATTGTACAGACTTCAAACTAACAGTATATATCATGTAAAAAGGTAATGTATGTAAGCTCTAAGCGTGGGTGCTTCCATTAGAAGCTGTTGATTGACATCTGAGGGCCTGCTTTATCAAAGCGGACATTTTGCTATGTTGTAGGAAAAGCACAAGTGGTACTGATAACATTGAAAAACAACTGCATTCCAAAAAGCTCCTGGTAGTGTGCAAACAGGGTTAATGGCATTGGTTGGTGGCACATTTGATCATTGTCTGCTCTGAAAATGTAAATGTTTGAATTAATACACAATTCCAAACAAAACCAGGAGATATATATATAATGATTTCTTAGCAAAAAGTTATTTTAAATTGTAGTCTTACTTCAAAAATAAAACGTTTAATGCTTGGCATAAAAGTGTCAGATCAATCAAATGTAATGCCCGCCATGTTACAGTACAGTTTACATTCTAACTCTCACACTAGCGCAGCAACATTTGAGGTGTTATCGATGTTCACTGAGAGCGAAGTGAGTGCTCCAGGTGTGTTCTCCTGCAGCAGCAGTTTGTGTAATGATGCACCTCCCTGCTCTATCGATTAGCTCTCGGGGTGTTTCAATGCTTTGCTTCCTGTTTGTGTGATTGAAAAGCCTTGTTAAACACATGCACGCTGTGTGTGTTTTGGCTCTTCTTCCTTATCTTCTTCCTCTGTTGTCTTTCTCTCTCCCACACATTTGTCAGCACTTCAGTCTCCCCTCCTCTGACTGTTTACATTCCCCTTTGTAACTTCTGTTTTTACTTGGCCTTCCGCCCTTTTTCTTCCCTCTTTTTGATAGCTAGTCCTTCTTTCTCCTTTTTACTAATAAGTTGTTTAATATTTTAGGTATTCTATTTGATTTTTCACACCTGCTTTTGCCTCCTCATCAACTTCTTTCTCCTCCTTTTTTTCTGGAATGGATTTACGTATCACCTTAATTGCTCCCTCTCGTCTCTTCTTCTCTTATGTGTTTGTTTCTGTTTTTTTCCTCAGTCTCTTCCCATCATTCCGTCATCATTCCGTCATCACTAATCTTTTGTAGCCGTGTAATTATGGCTGTTAATGTGTTCCAGGATTAGAAAGCAGGGATGTGTGTGTGTGTAGAGCTGTCCACTCCCTAATCCCCAACCCCCCAGTGTTAGGCAAATCATGTTTTTAAATGTTCACAAAGGCAGCTTTCTCCCTGACTCTCTACCTCTCCCCCTCATCCCTATCTGCTTCATCCTGCCTAGAAAGTATGCTGCTTGTATTCAAAACATTATTTTAATCTTATGTGTTCCTGCACGCATCCACTGTATCTAACTGACACTGGCAGTCCTATTTATTGGCTGCTTTGTTAGGAGTTCCCACAGCAGTGCTTAAGAGGAGCTAACACTTTGAATAGTTGTTAAAGCTACGTTTCAGTGAGGGAGTTCTTGAGGTTTAGTCTTTTACATTACATTGCATTTAGCTGACGCTTTTATTCCAAGCGACTTACAATAAGTACATTCGACCAGGAAGACACAACCTTGAAGAAAACAGAATCATATAAGTACATCAGGTTTCATAGAGCCAAACATTTCAAGTGCTACTCAACTGGCTTTAGGTAAGCCAGTCCTTTATTAGTATATAAGTGCTTTGTTAATAAATCTATCGCTCGAGGTGGAGTCGAAAGAGATGAGTTTTCAGTCTGCGCCGGAAGATGTGCAAGCTATCTGCTGTCCTGATGTCAATGGGGAGCTCATTCCACCATTTTGGAGCCAGGATAGCAAACCCACGTGTTTTTGCTGATGGGAAGTTGGGTCCCCCTCGCAGCGAGGGTGCAGCGAGTCGTTTGGCTGATGCAGAGCGTAGTGCACGCGCTGGGGTGTACGGTTTAACCATGTCCTGGATGTACGAAGGGCCAGATCCATTCGCAGCATGGTAAGCAAGTACCAGTGTCTTGAAGTGGATTCTAGCAGTTACCGGAAGCCAGTGAAGGGAGCGGAGGAGCGGAGTGGTGTGTGAAAATTTAGGAAGGTTGAAGACCAAACGAGCCGCTGCATTCTGGATGAGCTGCAGAGGTCGGATGGCACATGCAGGTAGACCAGCCAGGAGGGAGTTGCAGTAGTCTAGGCGTGAGATGACAAGAGGCTGGACCAGAACCTGCGTCGCTTTCTGTGTCAGCTGGGGACGTATCTTCCTGATGTTGTCTTAAGTTGAGCTTCAGTGAGGAGTTTTCATTCTTTGTTTTTAGATTCACATTGATTGCAGCCCAATAATAAGAATGTATCTGCCCTTTGTGTTACCAAGTATGGAACAAAAGGAGGATTCAAATGGGTCCTTTTATACTCATTCAGGTTCATATTTGTAATGTGTGCCTCTACTGTAACATGTTTTACATTCTTTGATGTTCAAAAAGTGCTTAATTGTATTATTGGTTTGATTTGAGCCTTTGCAGGCCATGTACATGCATACAAACATATATATCACACTAGAGGGAAGGGAAAACCCCTAAAAAGCACAATAGGGCTCTAAGGCTTGGCTTTATTAAATACTGTATAAAACGTTCAGTTTTCGTTTATCTACTTTGAACATAAACATATTTATTCATGCTACTCTGAAGAAGTGGTTCACACTAGAGCAGTGGTTCCCAAACTTTTTGTGCCCAAGGCACACCAAAGGACAAGTAAAAATCTCAAGGCACACCTATTGTGCAAAATAGCTCTTATAACACGTGTTATCACTCATATCATGTAAAATATCTGTAAATGTGCATAATTATTTACTAATGCCAAATAAAATGTGACAGACAACTATATTACTCATGACATATTTATTAACGAAATATTTCAGAAATTAATTTGAAACTTTATCAAATTAGGCTTCATCAAAGCAGCAACACACTCATTTAAACAAGACAGGTCACAACATAAAAAATGAGGCAAAGGAAACTCAGCAGAAATTCAGCACAGAGAACTGTCAATGCAAGGAAGCTGCATTGTCCATGGTCCTGAACTACAAATTATAAATGTAACATTTCAGCAATTAGCATTGAAACATGTGCTATTGTAAATATTTTGCCGACTTACAAATTAGTGAGATACATGTGCTTGTCGGGGCGCGCAGAATTTTGTAATCCTTGGTGACACTGAGGAGAGGGCCACTCGCAAGTCCTGTTCAACAGAGAGCCGTGACCTCCTGTTGTTCTTCATGTAAACCAGAGTAGAGAACGCCAACTCCAGAGATGGGGTCGTTACTAAAAAATGTTTATATATGACATATTACTTTAAAAAAAAAAGAAGTAATATATTACACTACTTCGTTACTATCTACATAAAGTAACTCGTTACTTTACTCGTTACTTCACTCGCCGAGCACGTACGAACTGCGCATGCCTGAGTGGCAATAACTTTCCTTACCAGCAGGCGGCGGTAGTGTGTATTTGTCATTCAAAACAGGCAACAACCGGAAGACAGAGAAGAAGAACAGACTGCGTGATATAAACAAATAGCGTGTGCGGTAGCTTCACCTTAGCATGTGTTCTTTGCAGGTGTGTGTTGAGGTTTGACGTGGTGTTTACAGCAGTGGATAACAGCTTCTGGCCTGGACACAGTTTGCACCTCACCGTCACATTCCTGTCTATTCTTCGGACGAACTCAAAATAATGGGCATACCTCCACCGCTCGAAAGTTATCGCTGACTCAGCCATGTTTATGCAGCACTGCACGTGGAGATGTGGACGCGCAAGTCGCGCAGATTACGTACATATAAACCTACAAAACACTGATATAGTAAATGAAAAAGTAATTATTCTTGTGTAGTTGTATATTGCAATAATAACGTATGGTTGTCACAAAATCCCACGGCACACCCGGACTTGCCTCACGGCAGAGATGTTCACAAGTCTTTTTTTGCAAGTCCAAGTCAAGTCTCAAGTCTTTGGTCACGAGTCCAAGTCAAGTCTCAAGTCTTTGTGGGGTGAGACTTGATCAAGTCTCAAGTCTTTGGTCACGAGTCCAAGTCAAGTCTCTAAAAAATAAAAGTCTCATGTCTCTTCTGGTTGTAATAAGCCTTCTATTGTCTGCTGCTATCCAGTCTGTTAAGAATACTGCACAGCTATATCTAAGACATTCAAAGCATTTACTGTATTATTATCACTCCTATATCTATTAGCATACAGTATCAGTACTGATTAGTTGTTTGTTATATGATCACTTTAAACAGGCTATTGCAATGCAATATGAGGAAAAACATCACAGTTTAGCTAAATGCAAACAACTTATAAGCAAAACACTTCAGAATCAGAAATCAGTATCACAAATACTTTATTAATCCCCCGCAGGGAAACTGTGTTAAAAGTACTTAAAAGTAAACATTTGTTCTGTGCCATTTGCAACTAAAAAACTATTGCTGCAATATTATCTGAAATATACTGAACTGGTGATATTAAAACATGACCTGTTCCAAAAGAGATATCTACCATTAACACCATTTACCAGCCAAATGCTGGTAAATCATGCAAGTGGCTGGTACTGTATGTTGCATGCACCAGCCAAAAATAACAATGGCAATCTATTGAGTGGCTGATAACATTTCAACATTCACTAGGCTAGCCATTTGGCCAGTGGACAAAAATGTTAAAATTTGACCTCTGCAACCGTATTGTTTAATTACACTGGGTCTCTAATGACATCTTTTAAGTCTACTATAAATAAACATATTCCTCTATCCTCTCACTCAAACCCAGTGTAATGGTAACCTGATAAACCTGTAACATTAACGTTACGTGGTCAACAATAAACCTGTAACCTGCCTATAAACCGACAGATGTATTTATGTATGTAACTATGTATTTTTCTACGTTTAACGTTAGCCAGTAGATGGTGGCAGCGGAACCTAATGATTAACGTTACCGACCTTTTTTATGTCATGTCAAGAGTTGGATGTCAACGCCACTCAACGCAAACAAGTGTGACAAGCAAACATTCACTCATCTTTTCGAATATTCAGTTACAAAGCTAGTAGCAAGCTAAGTTAACATTACATAGCTGATGCTGAGCTAAACATGTTTGCTAACCGTCCATATGCGTTAATGTGACTGACCTCTCTGGGTGAGTTTTCAAGTGCCTGATGAAATTTGACGTTGTTGCACCAGCATCCTTGATTTTAATATTGCAGACTTTGCAGTGTGCGCTCCTTTTGTTGGTGCCGCCGGCGTTTTGTTCGAAGTTTTTATAGTTGAACCTAATTACAAGCGGTACAGCTGCAGGTGTGCCGCCGGTCGCCATGGTGTTACCACGATGTTAATGTTAATGTTAAAGGTGGGGTAGGTAAGTTTGAGAAACCGGCTCGAGATACACTTTTTGTTATATTCCATGGAATGCTCTTAACATCCCGATAGCCGGCCCGGCTAAAGTAACTGGATGGCCTACCTGCCTGTCAGCCTCCCATCGGGGCACAAACTTATCTCGTGCCCTCATTGGTCATGTGTGCGTTCGTGTGTGTTGGAGGAGGGGCTCTGTGAGGAAGTGGCAGATTTTCTCCGGTTGTGTATTTTCAAATTCTAGCGATCTCGAGCCGGTTTCTCAAACTTACCTACCCCACCTTTAATACGCCAAAAATAGAAAACACAATGATTGTTCACGAGTCCCAAAACACGAGTCCAAGTCGAGTCCGAAGTCTTTTGAGCAGGAGTCCAAGTCAAGTCTGAAGTCTCTGTGTGTGCGACTCGAGTCCGAGTCACAGACTCGAGTCCCCATCTCTGCCTCACGGCACACCAGTGTGCCGCGGCACACCGTTTGGGAACCACTGCACTAGAGAACATGAATCAAAACCAAAGGAATACAACTGAGCAGAGCACAATGGAAAAAGCTTAATGAAAGAAATGGAATATGGCCAATAATAATCTACTGTATTAACATACAGTGTGCGTCCACTCACACTGTATGTTACACCCCTGTGATTAGCATGTCAGGCTAAAGGTCTGAGGTGTTAAAGTGGGAAGTGTCCTCCCAGATCACTCAGTAGTCACTCCGCAAGTGTGTCATTATTTGTCAATATACTTCTCAATCATCAGAGTCAGCGTTTCCGCCAGGGGGGCGTCTTGACGCCATTTGACGCTCTTATTCAGCTCGGGAACGTCCTAAACTTGAGCCGAGGGCGTCCAAAACAATAAATAATTTGAGAGAAGATCGAGAGTTTTTATCGCTTGAAATGACAAAAAGGAAAAAGGACAAAGACATCCCTCTGTTGGAGGGGGAAAGGAGTCTGGTGGGATTATTTTCGCCGCCAGCAAAGCGCGTTCCTGTGACGGAAAGAAACAAAACACCGCCGCATCTTCCAAGGACCATGCCAGGAGGGGTGTCCCTGTCGGCAGGGAGACGTTAAGAGATAGGATAAGGGACGGCGCAATTCAAAATTGTGTGTGTGCATACGTTAAGAGATAGTATCTATAAGGGACGGCTCAATTCAAAATTGTGTGTGTGTGCATATTGTTAGAGATTTAAAGGGATATCTGGTCCGCTTTTCAAATCTCTGCGCGTCCCTATCAAGCTGGTTAATACAGGAAGGAATCCAGAGCTACCAAGTAAACAATAATCTACTTTAATGGTAATATGACAATACAATACAATCAATACAGTACAAATTCAATACAGTTAATCTTTGGGATCCCGAATTTACCTGCACGTGAGCCAGCCAGAGGAAAGAGGCTGAACACCGCGTGTGTGTCTGTGTTTATACTCTTTAACAATGGGAGGAGTTATCAGATCCTCCCATTTGGATCTCCTTGATTGGCAGCCCCAAATATCACTAACACCTCCGACCTTAGGTTTCCCCAACCACTGTAGCTAGATCTAAGCTGAATGCAAATCAAGACATGCTCTCACCTTCCCCCATCTTCCTTTGTCCTCAAAAACACATGTCAACAGGCCCCAAATCCAACTCACAGTTTTACCCAAATTATTCCCATTTTAAGCTTCTCCATAGTTTGCTAACATGAATAAATACAAATATAACTCTACAAATCCCCCTTTTGGTCTCATTTTAAGAGATCAACTATTTCAAGATATTCACATTATAACCTGGGATTCAGACTATTTAAACATTCAGGAATGGCTCCACATATCAACTTCATATGACCGTGTAGAAATACCAAAATATGTCCTCAGTGTTTAGACAAATCGTTCATCAATAGCACAAAAATAAACATACCAAAAAATGTAGAAGAAAATAGTAAAATATGCATTGTATATTCCATTTAAACTTTAAAAACACTGTGAAACGCCTACAGACAATCCTAAAGTTTAGTGTATCCAATTACAGACAGTCGATTTTCATAACAGGCGTCTGCGTACCTCATTTGTATAGTTGTGCAGGGCCCTGCTGATTGTCTGAGATGTTTGAAAGCGTTTGTTCCCGACCCATTCCGGTCGTCTGGATTCTTCCTCAGCTTCGTTATATCTGGCACGTCAGGGTTCACCACTTTGTTAGAGATTTAAAGGGATATCTGGTCCGCTTTTCAAATCTCTGCGCGTCCCTATCAAGCTGGTTAATACAGGAAGGAATCCAGAGCTACCAAGTAAACAATAATCTACTTTAATGGTAATATGACAATACAATACAATCAATACAGTACAAATTCAATACAGTTAATCTTTGGGATCCCGAATTTACCTGCACGTGAGCCAGCCAGAGGAAAGAGGCTGAACACCGCGTGTGTGTCTGTGTTTATACTCTTTAACAATGGGAGGAGTTATCAGATCCTCCCATTTGGACCTCCTTGATTGGCAGCCCCAAATATCACTAACACCTCCGACCTTAGGTTTCCCCAACCACTGTAGCAAGATCTAAGCTGAATGCAAATCAAGACATGCTCTCACCTTCCCCCCATCTTCCTTTGTCCTCAAAAACACATGTCAACAGGCCCCAAATCCAGCTCACAGTTTTACCCAAATTATTCCCATTTTAAGCTTATCCATAGTTTGCTAACATGAATAAATACAAATATAACTCTCCAATATGTAAAGAGATAGTATCTATAAGGGACGGCTCAATTCAAAATTCAAGTCACGTGACACAACGTGATGTCACCCCCCCCCCTGCTCTCGGGGTGGACGCCCTCTCAGCCCTGGTCTGGCGGAAACACTGATCAGAGTACCGTGCACCGTGATCTGTAATTATTTGTTATAATACCACGAAGCAAAAACAGCTGGCTGACAGCTATAATATAGAGCTATCACCCTTGATGGATGAACATGGAGGCTAAGCTGAAATTGTGGCGGGGAAAAGGAGAGCGAAAAAAGGTTTTAGTCAATCAATCGATCAATGTTTATTTATATAGCCCAATATCACAAATGTTACATTTGTCTCAGTGGACTTCACAGTTTGTACAGAATATCAGTATGACAATACGACACCCTCACATCGTACAAGGAAAAACTTCCGGAGAAAACCCACAGTTTAAAGGGAAAAATGGGAGAAACCTCAGGAGAGCAACAGAGGAGGGATCCCTCTCCCAGGACGGACAGACGTGCAATAGATGCCGTGTGTAAATTGAAAAGATAATACATTTGCAACATAGGTAGTCCAAATGTTTGGAAATGCATGTGTGTATAATAGGAAGATGAATCCACGAGGATATCCATCCAGGACCTATGATCCAGGACCACAGCCACGACTCAAGATCCAGGGCTCGCGATCCTGGACACAGGACCGCAGGATCATCCATGACTCCGGATCCCGGCGTCTATAGACACCAAAAAGAAAGAAATTTGGGGAAGCTGGGTTAATCAGAACATGAGTACACAGGTATAGACAGAGAGAAGGAAGAAGTAAGATGTCCCCTGACAAACTAAGCCTATATCAGCAAAACTAGGGGCTGAATCTAATCAGCCCTAACTATAAGCTTTATCAAAAAGGAAGGTCTTAAGCGCACTCTTAAAAACGGATAGGGTGTCTGCCGCCCGAACACAAACTGGAAGCTGATTCCACAAATGTGGAGCTTGATAAGAAAAGGCTCTGGCTCCCATTGTACTTTTAGAGACTCTAGGAACAACCAACAACCCTGCATTCTTGGAACGCAATGCCCTAGTAGGACAGTAGTATAATGAGTTCTTTAAGGTAAGATGGCGCCTGCCCATTAAGGGCTGTGTAGGCGAGAAGAAGAATTTTAAATTCTATCCTGTGTTCTATAGGGAGCCAGTGTAAGGCAGCCAGAACAGGAGTAATGTGGTCCCTTTTCCTAACTGGTTAGTACACGAGCTGCAGCATTTTGAATCAGCTGAAGCGACTTGACTGACTTCTTGGTACACTCTGATAATGAAGAGTTACAATAATCCAGCCTTGAAGTAACAAATGCATGGACTAGTTTCTCTGCATCGTTTTGAGGCAAGATATGCCTGATTTTTGCAATGTTACGTAGATGGAAGTAGGCGGTCCTTGAAATTGATTTTATGTGGGCGTTAAAGGATAAATCCTGATCAAATATAACACCAAGATTCCTTACAGTCTCACTGGAGGCCAAATTAATGCCATCCATAGTTAGTATATCTTTAGATAATTTGTTTCGTAGATTCTTCGGGCCAAGTGCAAACACTTTTGGTCGTGTTTAATATCAAAAAGTTTAAGGTCATCCACGTCTTTAAGTCCTTGAGGCAGTCTTGAATTTTATTTAGATGATTAATTTCATCAGGCTTGATTGATAAATATAGTTGAGTATCATCCGCATAACAATGAAAATGTACAGAATGATTCCTTATAATATTGCCTAACGGAAGCATATATAATGTGAACAAAATAGGTTCGAGCACTGAACCCTGTGGCACTCCATGGCTAACTTTGGTTTGCATGGAAGATTCATCGTTGACAAGTACAAACTGAGAGCGTTCAGATAGATAGGACCTAAACCAGTCTAAAGCAGTTCCCTTTATGCCAACTAAGTGCTCTAGTCTTTGCAATAAGATATCATGGTCGATAGTATCAAATGCAGCACTGAGATCGAGCAAAACAAGAATAGAGACAAGTCCCTTGTCTGAGGCTATTAGAATGTCATTTGTGACTTTAACCAGAGCTGTCTCTGTGCTATGATGTGTTCTAAAGACAGACTGAAAACCTTCAAATAAATCATTGTTTTTTAAGTAATCACACAACTGTTTTGCGACCGCTTTCTCAAGAATTTTTGAGAGGAACGGAAGATTAGAAATAGGTCTATAGTTGGCTAACACCTCTGGATCGAGGTTGTGCTTTTTAAGAAGCGGTTTTATCACTGCTACTTTGAATGATTGTGGAACATAGCCTGATAATAAAGACATATTCATAATATTTAATAAAGAAGTGCTAATTAATGGAAAAACTTCCTTCAACAGCTTAGTTGGAATTGGGTCTAACATACACGTTGATGGTTTAGAAGAGAGAATCAAGAATTATTTTAAAGAAGAAAGAACATTAAAAAATAAAACACAAGGTCCTTGTAGAGAGGAAATTAATAAACCGTTGAAGAAATGCGAGATGATGAATGTAAAAAGGAAGATAGCTGGCACAGCAGGGCGAAGAGGAAGTGTGGCCGGGGAACAGGGAGGGAGGGAGGGAGGGAGGGGAGCAGAGGTGGTTTTTCAGGGGGAGTTGTCAGGAAGTTATTAGCTTGTTGACAGACTTCCTAATTACCTTGGGCCAAACAAAAGCGTGCAGCATGCTTATGGATTTATGTTGTCTCAGGTTCAATCCAGCTGTATTCTTTAAAACATCAAACTGGATCACATCAACATGAGTAACCTTTGTTAAATCTATTTGCAATACATGTATATTATTAGATTGTATTTATATTTGTTCAATCTTTTAACGTATGATTGTACGCATGTGTTTGCTTCTTGCATCTATAGACTGTAAGATGGATGTATATGAAAGGGTTCCTGCCTATGTGGGTGTGTGCTGTAGTTTCATTAGCCAGGGCAGGAATGCTGATGAGGCGTGGCAAAAACAAGCTGATAAAATCGCAAAACATCCTGGACCGATGCCAGAGCTCAGGCAATTATATCTGAGAGAGAGGAAGGGGCAGGGAGGAGACGCGTGCCACTGTCTCAGACAAACTGCAGGAATGTGTTCATCCAACATGACAACTCTACTCTAATCTATTCAGTTTTCTTCTCCAAATGAGGTAGTGTGTAAAGACACACCATGCTTTTCCAAATTAGCCTGTCAAGTTTGCAATTGATAGATTATTAATAAATAGAATGAATACATGCAGATTATCCTGGTTGGTTGATATTACATGCAATATTAAGGATTAAAAGATGGCTGTTCAACAGACATAAATGTAAAATTCACATTTCTGAATTCTGATAGGGAGTTAAGATGTTAAAGAAATCTCATGATAAACCTACCGTAGTCTACGTTTGATGAGAGAAACTCCTTGTGCACAGCTTTAATGTGGAATGCTGAAATGTTAACGTGGTTACTAATGGTTACCATGGCATTTCCACCAGCAATTCCCTTGCTTTGCTTTTTACAGAAGACAAGCTTTGTTTACACAGGGTCAAAAGATGGGTTGAGCGACAATTTAAGTCAAAGTGTTTTTTTCTGCCGAGGTAGGTGCTACATCAGAACTCACTGCCTCTACTAAATAATATTTTAGCTATAATATTTCAAAATACTCAAAAAGCTGCCATGCTTGACCATTTTGCAACAATTTCAGACCCCTCAGTTTTTCCTTTCTGGATCTTATTATAGGACATTTATTTTCATTTCCATTACATTTGAGGTAAAAAGCCCCATCCCGACCCATTAGAGCTAAATTGGTTTTGATCATTTGAAAAAAGCATTTAAACTCATTTTTTTCTTTCTTAATATATCCAAAATAAAAACTAGTTTGAAAGGTTTTTTTTACGTTTTAATTTTATTTAAATTAATTTCTGTATTTCTATTTAATATCCATATATTTTTGATATTTGAGGCCTTATTTTTTTGTTTTTTCCGTTGAAAATCTCTGCAGAAAATATATAATCTACACCTGGAATAAAATAAGGCATTAATTGAATATTAAACAATAAATATATATTTTAAAAAGAATTACAGAACTGAATCCAAATAATTATTTAACCCTAAAAGAACATATTTAATACAATATTGTATTTTTTGAGAGTTCAAGATCATAACTTAAACATTCAGTTTCATTTTCTGTTTTTAAAATATATATTGTATAAAAAATAAAATATTGGCCCAGATTTAGCTCCATACAGATGCTTTTCACATTTTGTGAGGAAAGGCTCAAGAATTCGACTAAAGTTACCCGTTTTGCAGTGTTTCTAATTCCACTTCTCCTCACTGCCTCCAGTTTTGACAGCAGTATGCATACCAAACTCTTGTGTCAACTAACGGACTAGAAAGGCTTACTGTTCACAGATAAAGAACAAGGGGGAAAGGTGGGGGTTAAGCACACACACCTGACAACACTGAATAATATGTTAACTCTGGTGGGAATGTACAACCCAATAATCAGTCCTTGATCATGTCCAGAGAGTAACATTCTCTAAAATTGCCCAAGATGATCTGTAATAGTATCAGGAAAAGCAGTGTATTAAGTGCTAATCCCTCTGATTTACAGATATTATCAGCGTGTTTACATCTCTTATCTCGAGTCTTACAGTAGCTAAGTGTCCCTCTCGTTTTTTAAGCTGCCACACTTGAAGGCACAGGGTTTCTGCAGTTCACAGAATAAATGTGAGACATTATCGGTGCACTCTCCCTGAATATCAGATTAGATCACTGTGCTCTTATCTCTCTACCTCCCCATCTCCTGTCATCTTGGCTGTATGACTTGCTTCCTTTAGTAAAAGATTAAAGGGGAGTGTTGACCTAAAAACAACAGAAGGTCTCAGGAAAAAGGAGGCTGTTGAATGTAAGTTTGCCAAAACGTTGTATTTATAAAACATAAAACATATTTCTTCTCTTGACTTACTTCAGCAGTAGTTTGATTTTTTTTAATAAACCAAATTAGGCACCCTGTAGGTTGTATCTGCCGCTAACAAATTAAATGAATGGATAGGTGTTCAAAAGATCATTCAAATTCTAATCATAATTAATGAATGAATTGGTTAATTTATTATGACCATGGTTTTAGGATTTTTAAATTGTAAATACTTATAGCAAGTCACAGGCATATCATGATAACACAAAGAGAAAGAAAGAAAACGCTTATCAATTCAGACCAACTGCTCAATATCTAATTGTGGTTTACATTGTGGTTTACAACTAACATTGTATTTACATTTAATATAAATAATCTTAACAAACATCTCAAAATGATTTGTTTTTAATGCTAAAAGCATTCCTTATTGATGTCTGAAGATATATAAATATAAAATGGATAGATATATAAAATACACCATATTATTTTGACACAATTTCTTCACTTAAAGAGCCTGTGACACGAGTTTCCCCCATCATCCAAACCCATCAATTTGAGTAAATATTGTCCCCTTGAAAACCGTTACTGAACTGATTTTGGATATTTGTACTTTGATAACCATTAATCTGCCCTTCAATGTTGACCATTTCCTGGATCTGCTCGGGGATTCTTCAAGTCCCGCCAAATTACGTGTGACGTCATTGCGGGCACAGCGCTCCAGCTGCACCGTTCAGGATCCCAGCATCTGCATGTAAACGCACGATGGCGCACACAGCAGCAAGCTCAGACAGCGATGACAGTTTAATTTTGAACGTGTCTGAGAGCTCATATGAGGCTGGAGGATCGGTTTATGTTGTATCTGTTAGAAGTTTAGGAATTAGGTGCGTCAATATGGGCGATCATACGGTCATGTAGCCAGTGGGACTAAAAATCATCCCGGGACTCTCGACCGGCCCACTTCGGTACCGCTAGTAAATTGTCAACAGGGGGGAGTGGGGGATGTCAGGGGCGGCGGGTGCTGTAGATAGTAAATGTAAATATGTAAATATTTGTGTCACTGCATCCTGGTAAAATACAAATATAATGCAATGTCTGTGTCTTTGACATTAGCGCTGCTAGCCACCTGTGCTCTGTACTACGAAGCCAGTTCAACAGACCCTGGATATGTTTGAGTAACAAACAAACTAACAACAACAAACTAACAAACGAGATCTCGCTAAGCGGTCCTACGACGCTGGTTATCAACTCGGTAAATCAAGCCAGGGTTTCTCTCTCCAGCTGAGAGCGCGTTCACGTCTAAGACACGAGTAGATCTGACTTTAATTACATTTGACTCGAGTGTTTCGTCAACATAATGTGTTGCTTAAAATAATACTTCTCTTCTGCATACAGTATGTGACACTGTAAGTGTTGCACGGCCAGATACGGCAGATAAGGAAATATATGATATATTATGATATTATATGATCGATGATCTGATTGATGATGTAATATGAATGATAAGTGCGACACGTTGGCGTCTTCTCTGCATACGGCAGTTTAAACTGTATTTCCTTTATCCTGTAATATGACTTGAGAGATTTCAACTCCGCACACTGAGTTGATCTCTTTTCTATAGACGCCGGAGGCGGGCAGCGTCAGGTAAAAAAAGTTATTTAGCCTTCCCAAACCTGAGCCTCACGCGCCGCCTATGGGGATGTGCTAGTGACTTATCCGACCGGCCCACTTCGGTACCGGCCCATCGGGATTCGTCCCGATGGCCAGTCCGCCACTGCACCCAGCCCACGTAAACTGTCAACGGGGGGAGCCTCGCTGCGGGGAAACGGTGGACCTAGTGTCCTGATCAGAGTGGGAATAATAATAATAATAATAATCCTTGCATTTTATCCATTAATTTCCCAACATTGTGGTGAAAAAACCACACGTTTAATCCATGTTGGTGTACTACAACTACAAAAAGCATCGGTTTGTTTTCTCATCAGGAAATGTAGACCGGCACAAACAAACGATTTTTAATCATCATCCTCACGATCATTTAATCTATCATATGTTCGCCGAATTGACATGAAAGCACTAATACATGTAGTTTCATCCACTTGAGTTTACAACTACAATAATAATCGATTTGTTTTTATATCACATCCTACGGGAGGAAATTCAGCAGCTCTCACTACCGATTTGTAATCCTAATGTAATCATCATCTTCACCACGATCATTTATGTTTATGTTCGCCGAATTGACATGAAAGCACTGACAAATATGAATATACTGTAGTCAACTTCATTAAAACGTTATTAACGTGCCTAAACTCAGTAATTCACCATTTCTACGCATGACAACACACTTTGTCCGTGTTTGGCTCTCTCGCCGCACAGTGAAGCGTTCCCGCATTGACGTCACTTCCGGCTTCCCCCAAAACTTCAAAATGAGTCGAAGGAATTTCCCGCGATGTTCGAAATTATTGATATTTAACGGAACGGTATCGCTTTTTCTTTTTTAAACTGACGGTTCGAGATTACTAGTAGCCCAATATTTCATTGCACAACAGTTGTTGGGATGCTGTCACAGGCTCTTTAAATGTAGTTAGCATTATTGCTAAAAATGGCCTATATTGACCTGAAATTGAGAGAAGCAAGTGACTTCTCATTTGTGATTGTATGACATCACATGACTAGCAATCTATTTCGTTTTTTTGCTAAAACAGTTAATAGTAGGGATGGGTACCGAGCCCCGGTATTAAACGGGCCCCGGGGCTCAATTATTAAAGACCGTGGTACCGTTAAGCTCCGACGTTAGCGGTCTTTTTATCGGTACTGGAGACATGTAAAAAATATGTCATAGGCTATGTATTATTGCTACACAAACATTATATTGCAGTTTTAGTGTCGCCAACTCCGTTTCTAATATGCAAAAAGGCTGCAAAATGCTTCTATGATTATTTTTAGTATTTTCGATCTCTCTCCCCGCCTGCTTGGGAGGGGGCGGGGCAGTTTACAAACATGCAGTTTACAAACATGCAGTTTACAAACATGCAGTTTACACACACGCAGCTGCTACATGCAGCAACACACACACACACACACACACACACACACACACACACACACCACACACACACACACACACACACACACACACACACACACACACACACACACACACACACACACACACACAGGAGATGACGGAGAGAACGCCCTCCGAGGTGGTTAAACTTTACCCGTCTCGATGCTCGTTGCCTAAAGTGCAATAATAGTTTAGCATGTAAGGGCGGTAACACGAGCAATTTGTCTAAACATTTAGCAAAAGTGCACCACATTCAGACGGAGAAATGCACCGGGTTCGACTGTCTTTCTATAGCTCTGTAGCCCCATCCACGAGTAACGTTTCCACGTCTAGCAGCAACACACAGTTAACTACATTATACAAACATGGGTTAATGATTAGAGGTAACTGAGTTATTTATTATGTTAAAGTTTCAGCTATTCTGTTTACAGTTCTGTCATCACATTATTTAATATGATTTGTTAAAACGTTGTTGTTTCTTTTGTTGTGAAATATAATGTATTTAATTTAAATAAAAAGCAATGTTAGTTTTGTTCACAATTCGTTTAGTTAGTTTACCTTATTTTCTTCTCCAAAAGAACCGATAAGAGTACCGTTAAAAGACCGGACCGATAAGCGGTATCGATAAAAGTAGTAGTACCGTTAAAACCTTAACGATACCCATCCCTAGTTATTAGTTATAAACAATTCAATTATGTCAATCAATAGCACTGACACAAAAGCATTGCAAACAAATAAGCAAAGAAAAATAAGTAAAACAAGTTGGAGATTTACTACATCAGAACTAAAGCATTATCTTCAACTAGTGCTAGTTTCCTAACCACCATAAGCAGGCAAACTGCCCAGAGGCCCTTGATCCCCACGGTCCCTGAAAGCTCCATGTTTACAGTGTGTCAATTGGTTTGTTGTGATTTGATGAAGTGCTGATTTTGGGTCCATGTACCTCTAAGGCGCAATATTAACTGAAATGAAAAGCGTAATATATCGTCTGCTGTGAGAAAAGCACTGCGCGCCTGCAGGGCACCTCAGTCCTTTGATGTGGATGTAATGACTAGACTGGGCTTTGTTGACATTAAATACATTTATTTTGCTTGTGAGTTCACTAAATAAAATACTACCTGGGAAGAAATATCTGCCAGGAAGCAAGCCAATGGAAATGCTACTTTTTTTCTTCTTCTCTTTGGTCTTGTTATTTATTAAGGACGCTCTTGTCGAGGCATAGTTAGCAAAGTTCTTCGTGAAGTGAGTCAATTTGGGTGCTAATGATGCTTCGAGGACTTGCCATTAAACCATCATAGACAAAATCTAACACTATTGGGACTCATTCTGAAGCCCAACCAGTAATAAAAACAAACGTATATGAGATGTTATGTACAAAGCTGTAGGCAGAAAAAGATACAAAATAATTTACATGACACTTTGGCACTGAATTTTCCCATAGCAATCATAAAAAACATTCACATGTGTTGTCCCAGAGTTAATATGCCCCAAAACCCTCATTGATAGTGCTTAAGGAAGATAAACACTGCAAATGAGGAAAATAAAACAATGTAAACACCATTTTTGAAAATCTCTCCTTCTCCCGAAATACATCTGGCTTGTGTCTGCCAAGTCAGTGTTACAATGGAGTCATACAATGAATTCCAGCTAGAGAGGGAGGGAGGAAGAGATGCAATTTAACAGGATAAACAGCCACATTGTCAGAGTCTTGTGCAACACATTAAAAGCTGTTTAAACGTCTGTTAATATGTGACGTAATAATAAAAAAATTGTTCCGGGCTATAACTTGGGATAAACAGTTTCCTTAATGAACAATCACAACCATGCCTGTTGTACTTCTATGTTACCCATTTTACCAGGTGCCAAAGAGCAACATGTAGACTTAAGGCCCGGACACACCAATCTGACAAAGAACTGACACAGACGGACCCCGACTGTTGCGTCGCCTCGCGTCTCTGCGTTTTGGCCATGTGTCGCACTGTAACACACCGCAAAGACTTCAGACGACGGCCAAGAAGCACGTACGAACTGGTGGCAATAACTCTCCTTACCAGCAGGCGGCGG
Organism: Gymnodraco acuticeps; assembly: GCF_902827175.1. Taxonomy (NCBI): domain Eukaryota; kingdom Metazoa; phylum Chordata; class Actinopteri; order Perciformes; family Bathydraconidae; genus Gymnodraco; species Gymnodraco acuticeps. The sequence goes on from NW_022990526.1 coordinate 1,009,692, forward strand.
TAGTGTATATTGGTCATTCAAAAGAGGCAACAACCGGAAGACAGACTGCGTGATAACCGAGAGAAGAAGAACAGACTGTGTGATATAACAAACAACAAATAGCGTGTGCGTTCCATGTTCACTCTACAACGAGAAGCTCATGGGGCTTTCCCGAACCTGTGTCGAGAGCTGGAGTTAAATGAAACCTCAGATTTGTCTTCTTAATAGATTGTTTGGGTCCCTCACTTCCGTTTTGCTTCTCATGCACTGATTCTCTAGCTGAACAGCCAATCAGAGTGATTTATTTTTCCGACTGCCTTTGGCCGACTGCCGAAAAGGCGTCGGCCCGGTTGAAAAGACCCGACGGACGGGACACACCAATCTGAGTAGGGTGTGTCGACGCTCATCATTGGCCTGACGCCCACCGACGCCGATAATCGGCCTGGTGTGTCCGGGCCTTTTTAAGGTCAAACATTTTGTCATGTAACTCATAAAAAAGAGGAACATATCACTGGAGTACAGTGCATTCAATGTTTGTTCATTAAATTGATGCTTTCTTTAGGAAAAGTTAAGAAATGACTGGTATTGGCATAACATATTTGCAAGTAACTAAATAATAAGACGACTTAAAAGTCTTCAGTAGTGAAAGAATAACATTTATGTGCCTAGTAGGGATGCTTCGATCGATCGGCCGCCGATCGATATCGGCCGATATTCACTCTCTGCCGATCGATCGGTGCTCTCTAAAAAGGCCGAAATGACATCAAATACATGACACTTTTCTCAGTGCACGGCAAAACAAGCTCGCCAAAATGGCTTCACCGTTCTGGCAGTATTTTAAGGTGTCCGAAAAAGACAGTAAAATAGCTGTATGCAACGTGTGTGAAGCAGAAATCCTGCAGCTCCGCCCGCTGTGACGGACCGGTGAGCAGAGCAAAACACACACTAAGAGTTAGACCTAACACACTTAGCTATTTTATCTACCTCTGGAACAAGCTAAACTAGTTACATATATGTATTCTTCACTGTCGGGTCACTCATTACTGGATCAGTGAGCTGCATGAGATACTGACGGGCTGTCAGGAGAGAGAGGGGGAGAGAGGAAAGAGAGCGCTTCCGCTCATTTCTCCCGTGTTATTATCCAAAGTTAATATAAACTTGAATGATGTACTTCATTTGAATGTAATAATTATGTTGGTTGTTGTTTGTGGAAACGCCAGTGAATGAGCCCCAGAGCCCCATTAACTGAGTTTTAAACATCACTTTAAATGGAAGATCCCCATAGCCCCCGCCCACTCGATCGGATCGGCGATCGGTATCGGCCGATACTGATTCCGGCGATTGGCGGTCGGCCCCCAAAATTGGCGATCGGAGCATCCCTAGTGCCTAGCCTTAACAAACAGTCAAGTTACTTTTCCAAAACTCCTTTAAGGGCCACCTAGCGTCTTTTTCTGAGTGCCAGCGTCTATTTTGAATTCCAATAAAGAGAGATTGCTTGCCGTCACATGTGGCCAACTCAAGAAAAAAATAGGAAATGCAAAAATATTTCACTTCTCTGGAGCGCTGGTGAAGTCAATGTTGAAAATGGGAAAGAAGCTTGTTTTTCCCCATCTTTGTCCATCCTGATCTTAATAAATGAGATAGAAACTCAAATCAAAACTAAGACGGGCAGACACTGGAGCACAGGTTCAAACCCCACTGCAGTCAGCATGTCGTTGTGTCCCTGGGAAAGATACTTCACCCCAAATTGCTCCTGTGGGGATTGTCCACAGTATTGAGTATGTAAGTCGCTTTGGATAAAAGTGTCTAACAAGTGACATGTAATAATTAGGGCTGTCAGTCGATTAAAATAGTTAATCGCGATTAATCGCAAATTAATCGCAAATTAATCGCACATTTTTTATCTGTTATAAATGTACCTTAGAGGAATACTTTTTAAGTTTTTAATACTCTTATCAACATATGAGTGGACAAATATGCTTTATGCAAATGTTATTATCATTTGAACAATGACAAATATTCTCATGAATATTAAACACAACAACCTCTGAACATTACAAATATTCGTGTGTGTGTGATGGATCGTTGGAGCTATGTGCAACTCAAGGCATATGCTCGAACGGGAGCTGCCTGGACGCTGCAATCATGTTGCGCACTATCCGTGCTGAGTGTGCTGACTTTTCGTACAATGTCCCACTGTCTGGCTTCCTGCATAAAGTCAAGTGCTCGGCGCAGTTGTCGGCGAAATGTCGCTCCTCTGTTTTTATTGAAACAGCTCCTTATATCCGTTAGCGCAGCTAGCTAGCACCAGATGCTAACAACAACAATACACGTAAGGTCTCTCTCTCGCTCGCGCCACACATACACACACCCTCCCGGTCCTCCCGATGGCCAGTCGGTGCCTGCCGGTGAGCGTGGAAGTGTGGTCTGCCGCAATCAGGCAGCAGGAGCGGGGCTGTCGGCATCAGCTTGTAGATGGTATTTTAAACTCGATGCGCTCTGAAACTACGGGGCGGCCGAGGACAAAAAATACACATGTGTTAATCGCGTTAAAATAATTAGTGGCGTTAATTTTTTTTTGCGTTATTAACGCGTTAACTTGACAGCCCTAGTAGTAATGTAAAAAAACAAGATTAATGGCATTTGGTATGCTTGTTGAAAATAGTTTAATGATTAAGGGTTTTGCACAATTTAATAATACACAAAAATAAGAGATGACAAACAGTGCATGACGAGACAGAAAACTCGTTGGGCTCATTCAAAGCCTCTATCTAAATGATATTAAAAGTCACGAATGTTTATAAAACCCAAGATCAATATACAAACAATTGGTTAAATTCAATAACAACTTTAAGCACTGCATATTCTATCCTTAAATATTTGAGTATGAAAACCATACTGGTGGTGACATTATTTTGTACGGTATTGCAATGCAACAAGGTACAGTTTTTTTTTAACACAACATTTAGGAAGTCATCGCTCTCTGTCTTACTTATAAATGTACAAAAAAAACAATATTACACCATAACATTCTATGTAAAGAGGAAGTAAATCATTAATTATAAAGGGTTTTGATGTAGAGTAGGAACATGTATGGACATTGAGACTTGCAGTGATATTCTCGGACTTGGAGCGCCCTTCTCTATCTGCCCCACTCCCTGATGGAGTTCTTGAAAAGCATCGACAGTGCCTGACCCTGAAAGAGTGATTTAATGGAGCGGCACCCTGCAACATTTTGAGTCATACCTTTCCTGAGGCTGTTTGTGGTTTTTCTACGTGTTTGCGTGCGTGTTGGTGTGCGTTGTCTCAATATGTTGTTCAACAAGCAGCTCTATGTAGTCAGCTGTCCGGTGCAGTGTGCGTGTCATTAATCACAGACCCAACACAGCGGAGCGAGCGAGGGAGGGAGGAGGGAGAGAGAAAGGCCGGGCCCGAGTAATCTACACAGCACCAAGGAAAAGATGTGGAAGATGTAAGGACGAAAGAAACAAAGAAGAGGGCGGGAATGCGAGAGTTGTCAAGAGAAAGGTATACGTAAACTGTAATGAGGTGCAGAGTGGAAGAGTTAGGAACCAGCAGGGGAGGCCTTTAGCCCTGAGCATTGGTTTCATCAAGGGTGGCACAATTATTCAGAATTCTATCAAAATCATTACATGGACATGTGCAATACTCAATTCACAGGAAGCACAATTAAAGGATAAATGTGTTAAAATACCATTTTGAATGAAGTATTGTGAAACTGCAGAGATATCCTGGCCTACCAATAGTATTCTTCATACTTAACAAAACATTTGTTTGGTACGCATGTTCTTAAAAATTCACACCATGATCATTTGTATATGTTTTTCAATAATGAATGCGAACAATTATGTAAAATTGACAAATCCCTCCTATTTTTCTCAATGTTTTGTTACACAGACAAGCATTAGTTTTGGTGCTGAGATTTTTTTACTTTAGCTGAAATCAGCTGATCATTAAAAAAAAGAACCTTTATCGGAATTAAAATGTCTTGAATGAATATTTGAAAGTCTTAAAAATGCTTAAACATGGGTTTTTAGAATTTTTTTTTTTCTGAAACTTCAAAGCCATTTAAAGAAAAACCTTTTTGCCAAATGCATATCCCATTTAAGTGAATCAAATCTACATAGCTGAACATGCTTGGGTAAAGCTCATCTTTTTCATTCCAAGGGACATTACCCTTTCAAGGCTTCATTGAATCAGCCTTGATGGAGGTGTGACTGACTCCTGCAGCCACTATTTATAAAAGGCAGTCAGGCACATATGTATACATGTGGGTAAAGAGTTCAGCAGATTTCAGGTTTATTTGGACATTATCTTGTTGAATGATGTTTGTTGAACCTGTGTTACAGGAAGGAGATTTCCTGGTCAGGACTCACCATGTTGAATACTGTGATGGGGGGATCCTGGACCCCGATGACATACTCAGTGATCTGGTAGAAGACAAGGACAAGGTAAGAACTGCTGGAGAAAACGCCATGTTGTGGCATTGCTCCTGGTTTAAGTCTGACAAAGATTTGAAAGAGATCAGTGAAATAGCTTTACTTGATTTCACTTCACTTTAATATAAAAACTGACATTATGACAGTGGTTTTGTCACTTTAAGCTGACCTATAAACAGCCATGTAACATTCATCTTCTCAATTCAATCCTGTGAAGTCTGACTAACTCATGTGAGGTTAAATAGCCTCACATCAAAACAGTTTGATTCCTGAGTGACCGAGTACACACACATGCTTGTTACTCAACAAATATAAAGCTTGCCAGTCCACAAAGAAAATAAACGGGTGTCTGACAGCTCTAATAAACCATCTGTATCCCTATTGATCCTTTTGATACCTCTCATATAACGCATTGATCCTTTTGATTTAAAGCTATTCATTGGTCACATAGCAAAGTGTATGGTACGAATGTTTGAGCAGATTTCTGTGTGTGTGAGAGTGTGTGTTCACAGTATTGAGCTGCAGTGTCGTGTAAGCCACTCCCTTGGATAGAATATTGCCTCACAAGCAAAATTCAAAGGGAAAAGGTTTTACTTTGCCTTCAGCGTTAGGCTGTGTCATTAGCAATTCACTTTTTGGAGACTTTGCAAACTCAATCCATACATCCCGTTTCCTTAGTTTCCCCCTGAGGAATGTGTCATTTTTCATTTTCCCCCTTTGGAAAGGTCTTTTCACTCTGTCATATGGACTCAGGCATTATTAGAATGTGATAAATGGCTTAGATTAAGGGTTTTTGAACCATGGTTAAGGACCTGAAAGGAATCTGGAACCCTCTCTGCACATGAAAACAGTATCAACATGTTTTAATGAGCCTGTGTCCTATGGTGAAGTGAATTTTTCATTTAGGTCACTGCCTAAAAAATCTGAGCAACCTACTGGCTATAAAATGTTATGCACATTACCCCGTGCTCGGCTCATACTGTATGCCTTTAAGGATGTATACATTCTGCAGGATTTGTTGGAGATTCTCTGAACTAATTAAGAACAAAGTTGCATAGGTTGGCAATTTCTCTCAGGGCTGTAAGAACCTAAAGGACTAAGTGATCTCTCCTTCTCTAAAAAGGGCACACAGTTAATATCTCGCTTTTAGATCTTGTTACCAAGTTAATTTAGTTTCCAGCTGAATGAAAAGTGTTTATTATATTGTGTTATGAATAGCGTTTTTGCCCTGACGATTATATTGTCCCACATGACGTTTTAAAAAATATTTCTAGCTTATGATGTTCTCTTTGCTGGATGAGTTTCCCTCATGAGCCCTAATGTCTCAAAGTGAGCCGGAGAGTTACATGATGACACGCTAAGCCCCCGCCCAGGGGCCACAAGACTCCATGACAGGAGCAATAACAGAGTCAGGAGACCAGCAACTGACCACAGGGATTACTATTATGAGAGCCTGTTGCCATGGTGTTGTAGAGCTTCAGAGAGCAGCATTCACCCATCCTGCCGTTGGATAGTTTTCACTCTCCCTATGCACGACGAATACGCCTTTTTTTTTTACGAGTGGGGAAAAAAGTCTCATTCAGGGCAGTATCCATTACACTATATATAATCCAGGGGGCGGTATTGCGCCTAAAAGCTGTTTGCCAGCCGCCCTTAAACAACAAATGAAGAACAAGAAGAAACACAACAACAAAACGAACAAAATACAAGAAGAAGAAAAGTTAGTATGGCGATTTCAGATAACACACAGGAGCTAGAACCCACCTGCTTCTTTTAAATCAGCTGTGTGGGAACATTTCGGGTTCCCTGTGGACTACAATAACGATGAGGTGTGCGAGTGGTGGATCGGACGAGGACGGTGTGTCGGCGTTGTTAGACAGCGGTGCGGTATGCTAATGGTAACACACGCCAAACATGCTAAATCATATCAGAAGGCATCACCCAGATTTGCCAATCACCAGAGCTCGGCAAAAGACAACAGCAGTTCAACAGCTTATCCCCGCTGTTTCTAAGAAGCCAATAGACATGAAAGCAGTGAGACCAAAATAAATAACGGAAGCTTTTGGCATTTTATTGTTCAGATGCGCTTCAGGATGTACGTCAGCAAGTAAACGCATCACCGTCAACACAGCCTTACAGTCAGCGCTGATTCTGACCTTGTGTTGTTGCGAGAGGGTTGCTGGTTATCAGATGATTGTTTCCAAGTTAATGAGTTGATGTCAAAAGAGGCAAAGTTTAACCTATTTAAAAATGATAAGCACTGGTTCATTTGAATAGTAGGATAAGTGGTATAAAAATATAGTATAAAAAAAAACACATGGATACTATAAAATAAAATGTTCAATATGCGGATAAAAAAAAGTGCCTCACTCTAATTCCCCAAATAACACATACAGTGGGACTACCTCTCACACACACACACACACACACACACACACACACACACACACACACACACACACACACACACACACACACACACACACACACACACACACACACACACACACACACACACACACACACACACACACACATGTAAGTAAACCGTGCAGAATGATACCCAGCAATACACACTTCTGAGCAGCAGAGATTGCATATGAAATGAAAGTGTGAAATATTCATTGGATTCTGAAGCGAGGCTCTCATAGTATTACTGAGCTGAGATGAATAAACGGCTCCTAATCCCAGATGAGTGTTCTACTGTAGCCCAGACTCTCACTGACTGGCTTTAGGTTTAGACCACAAAGAAAACACAGAAGAGTTTCGAGGTCTGCTGAAGACAGAGGTCAGAAATACCGTTTAAAAAAATCCATTGCTGAAATTCACCCGACTACTGCATTTGAAGGAGGGCTCACATTTATGAATGTTTAAGGTGGTATGGTACCTACTATGAGGAAGTGTGCTGCCTATTTGTAGGTTTATAAATGTATGGTATATTTACGAATCTGTCTATTTTGGATTTTGATCTATTATATGATGTGATGTGGGACATGTTTAGCTTAGCGTGGTGTAGCTAAGCAAAGCATAGCTTAGCGTAGAGGAAATAATAGTGGTAAAGGGGAACCGTTAGCATAGGTCTGTCAATGCTACATTTAGGTGCTGAGTCTTTTTCTAGGCAAATTGGTAAACGAGAAAACTTCACTTTGACAATTTTTTTGAGGGTTGTTCAGTTCATCTTTCAAGTAATATCTACATTTATAGACAGAGCTACAGAGGATACAAATAAATACATTAATAACATGTTAAAACATGAGAAAGAAACATTGTTCAGTAGCTAGACCCTTTGCATTATCCCCTACCACCTCAAAGAAAATAGTTATATATAAAACTATTTAACTATTTTTCTAATGTGTTTCCTGTGCAAATGTACCTTTTTAGACTGCCGCACAAGCACACTTTTTCTTCTCCATTCCCCTAATGTCTCCCTTGCATGTTGTTTATCAGGCCCACTCCCAGCTTTATGCCTAGGAAAATGAAATGTAAGCAGGAAGTCTGGATTCCCATCAGCAGTTTCCATGTAGCTGGAAGTGTAATTCCTAATGTATTTTTCCAATCTTGAAGGTATTGCAGAAACAGCCGTACAGAGAACAGGGTTTGTTGAAAAGGTTAGCTGGTAATGGATAGCAGGGGGGGGGGGCACTGTTGCCTTGTATGATATTGATGTATGTTCTAGGACATTAATAATAACACATGCTGTTGATCAAATGCACTCATGCAAACACAGACCAAAAACACACTTGGCATGCGTTCCTTTGCAAACATCAGAGTTAAACACGAATATTCTTCAAACAAGAGCACTGGTGATCACAGCAAGCATACATTTACATGTCACTGATACAAACAATGCATTCTATTATGGTGGGAGTGCATATGTGCGTTTACCTTACACACATAGTTAGCCTAATATTATTGATCGATAAAAATGAGGCTAGTTAAAAACCTACAATCGGACATCACACTCTACCAAATTGCTTCAGTCGAACTTTGTCTTGTTAACAATTGAACACATACGCATAGCTTAAACACACATGCACCCAGTAAGGCTGGCTAATGAGGCTAACATTAATCATAATATTAATTTAAATGTCTTTTAGGCATTGTGTCATATCACAATATGGCAAATGTGTACACAATTGTATAGTGTTAATTTTGTCAGTGTCTAATTATAACTTTGACAAAATGTTTATATAAGACAACACAATATGATCATATCATTATGTTCTAAAGACGTTTATAATCGTTGATACCCTAATACATTCTCGTGTTTGACCTATTTCAATGGAAAGACTATTTGGGCACCAGCTAGCCTCAAGGTAGGTAGGCTCAGCGTGAGCAGAACTTAATCATGGGTAATTGTGCCAATCATTATTTTGTGTCACGCACATGAACATTACATAACAAATGGTTTGGTTTGATTGTATTCAGATACTAATGGCCTTTACCAGGACTTCTTGTTGGTTCAGATACTAGCTAAATGTTTCTATTCATGAACACCTTTACTTTCTCCAAGGCATTTTTTACATTTTTCCTTTCCTCTAATATCAGGATGTATGGTGAAGGATCCACAGGAGAATCAGTATAAGTAAGTATAAGGCGAGGAAAGCAAATCAGATTGATATGTTTTTCAACTTTTTTGTATTGCTGACACTGCACTGCACGATACTCTGTGTCTTTGAAAGGTTCTTGTATCATTCCCCTGATCTGTACCATTATAACTTTGTCACAGAGTTTATAAGCCCAGAGACCTGGCATGAACATCAGAGGAAAGAAGCGTTTGTGAGATAACAACTGTTCCTTTGGCTCTCCAGTGTTCACCTCCTCAGATAAATGTTGTTCAGTAAGGTCTACAATACCACATTGAGTACTTTTCTGAAACTGTTTGTAAATGGCCTTGTTAATCCTGTTAAAATGCACTTTGAATTGATCAAACTTGAAGCATGTCTGGGGATTATACTGTCTGGCAGGCCGATGAGCTGAAACAACCCTAACAGTCAGACTTGGAGACGTTTAGATGGTCAGTTGGTGGACTCGAGCCAACTCAGCGGTAGTGTGTGTGTGTGTGTGTGTGTGTGTGTGTGTGTGTTGGTGTG